>NC_140590.1:552317594-552865094 GCF_964204655.1 Triturus cristatus | reverse complement strand
TAAAAAGTCTAAGAATTTGCGCTCATGTTCAAGAGCGAATACATTTTGCGATGGCACCTGTTACTAGATTCAAGAACAGCTTTCTGGTCAGAAAGTTCTGAAAAGAAGCATTGGCAAAGCCATTAGGTCTTGGTTGAATGTGCTAACGATTGTGCAGTTAGTATATTAGAGCAAAACAATTAAGAGAGAGCTAGCAGGAGTATACAGAGAGGGCTATAGTTGTTAAGTAGTCTATCATGTAGTTCAATGAAAGGACTGAATTAGAGTGCTGCCCCCCCCCCCCCAAATAAATACATCACCAAAAAAGCTAATAGCATTAGGTGAGAGATGAATACTCTAATGGAGTGATTGAGAAATTCTCATTTCCAGGCTGAAGAAAGCACCCCCTCGAGCTCTGCGGGCGCCCAGTTACAGGTCAGAGGGATTTCCTTGTGGTATTCTGTGGGGGACAGTTCCTACTCAGGGTAGGGAGGGGTTGGTTATTAATACTTGTTCTAAATGTCCCACTGAAGATTACTGTCTGTACCAGCTTGGGAACAATCATGCCCCATATGAGCACAGACTATCAAAAGGTTAACAATACTAAACAAGGCCATGTAATGGGATAAGGGAGAAAGTAAACAGTTTACCACCGCATCCCCCACCCTCCCGAGAGGAGTTCACAGACCTTAGAACCCAGGAGGGAGGAGGACAAACAGCGGCAGAGGCTATGTTTGCCCAAAGAAAGGGACTATGGAGTGAGGTGGGGGCAGTAGTTAAGGCATACAAGTACCAAAACCTCACGGAACAATGTTACATTTATGCTATGTTGGACATTCCTGTTACTTCACAAATATTACAGGCTATTCCAGGGAGCTGTTTCGCCACCACAAATACACCGGCCTACTTGCTGCACCCCC
This sequence comes from Triturus cristatus, assembly GCF_964204655.1. NCBI lineage: Eukaryota > Metazoa > Chordata > Amphibia > Caudata > Salamandridae > Triturus > Triturus cristatus. The sequence goes on along the minus strand of NC_140590.1, from coordinate 552,864,195 downwards.
AGGAGCACAGCTGTCAAGTCACATTCAGCCAGAGTCCTCCTATATGTTTTAGCAATCACTACTCCCATGTAAAGGGTTAATGGTTATATACTAATAATGAGAAAAAAAGCGAAACTACGGGCCCCACAAAGCAAAATCTGGTTAGCTCAAACTCCTGCGCTAAATAAACAGGTGATGTAAGGCCTCTGGCCACTTCGCGATTACAGCTGCATAAGTAAGTTGCCCCTCCACACTTGGGGAATTGAATTGCGTGCTATCGCTCAATCAGCTGCTGCCCCACACACAGTCTGTGTCACTCCTCCACACGCACTTCATTAATTGGCGCCCACCCACGCACAGCCTGTCCTTTAGTCCTCTTCACAACTCCGCACACACCCACTCGCGCATTCAGAGCTAGCTTTCCACGAAAACACAGTGCCTGCTACTCCTTGGAAAGACACAGAGTTACCTGTGGCCCCTACACATACACAGGGCCGTGTGCAACCTCACACGGCCGCCTCCAGCTCACACACAGCCGCAGTAGACGGCTTTTGCCAGCCTCCGGACACAGTACCAGCTGCCACTCTGCACACTGCCTCCTCAGATCCCTTTCCAAGCCCCAGACGGCAGGAGGAGGGGGGCGGGCGGTTAGGAGAGAAAGAGAGTGCCAGAGTATAAAAGTCCTACTTGCGAGAAGTCTCCGGGTCTCCCAGCCCTGGGTTTCGAACCAGCACCGATCCTCGTCCAGCTCGGGGGACCGGGCGCGGGCCACGGCCTCCTCCCACTCTAAGTTCTGCCGGTGCTCCTCGGCGGGCCGCCGTCTCCCTCCCGTGTCCTCTGGGTCTGGAAGGCCTCCCACCGTCCGCTCCCTCCCCAGGAAATCCCTCCCCTGCCTCCTGATTGGGGGTGAGGGCTCGCCCCAGCTCCAGGGCCTGCCCCGCACGGAAGATCGCGGAGACTGTCTGGAAAGGAGGCCGGGCAGGCCCTACCTGCTGGGGCACGCTCCAAACTTTATACCGCCCCTTCCGAGAGTCTAGAGGCGGCGGACGGGCCTCACCTGCTGCGTGCAAGCTTAACTTTAGAGTATACGGGAGCCTGATGGTATCGGACGAATGCAGGAAAGAAGCTAACTTTCTTTATAGCGCCATGTATGGCAGTCTGGCATCATCAGGGCACACTAGCTTATACAGGTTGATAACTGTCCGAAGTAAGATGTGCGCTTCTACAAATCGCCTGTTGTTGGTAAATCATAGGCTCCGATAACGTACACAATCGTATAGTTTTGATTTTGAAGTGAAATAGGGAGAAAGGTAGGCATGTTTTCACAGATTGAAGGTACTTGTTACTGTTATTTACATTTGCAAAGTAATTAACCCCTTCGCTGCTAGGCCTTTTCCCCTCCTGTGCTAAGCCTTTTTTGGGCTATTTGGGGTAGTGCGCGCTTAGGACCCTGTAACTTTTTGACCACATTAGGTATCCACGCCAAATTTGCGTCCTTTTCTTCCAACATCATGGGGATTCTAAAGGTACCCAGGGTTTGTGGATTCTCCTAGAGGGTTCCCAGAAATTAGTCAAAATACAGCAACATTTTGTTTTTTTGGTGAAAAATGGGGAAACGTGGCTGCAAATGAAAGCATCTGGGTTTTTCTCTGCAGATGATATCAAAAAAGGGGTTGTGGGGCTGAAATCACAATTTCTCCAGCTTTTAGGGAATGACAGATTTTTGTCAGAAATCCAACATTTTTTACACAGTTTTGACATTTTTCTGGGACATATATTTTTTTTGCTATTTTTTGTGCTTTCAACCTCCTTCCAGATAATGGTAGAAATGGGTAGAAAAGCAATAATGGATCCTGGAAAGCTATACATTTTTGAAAAGTAGACAAAATTCTGAATTCAGTAAGGGGTCATTTGTGTAGAATCATCAAGGTTTCTTTATAGAAACTATCAGTTAAATATAGGAAAAAATAAAAATTTGTTGAAAAAAGCAGCATTTTGAGTCAACGTTTTCACCTGTGACTTCTTCTAATTATGACATCTCTTTGAAAGCAATGTATCGTTACATCCGGTGGACCTTCCTGGTTGTGGGGATATATAGGACTTGTAGGTTCACCAAGAGCCCAACGAACCCAGAGTAAAAAACTGAGCAGCATTTTGTAATGGTTTTTTTTTTGTTCCGGGTTTATAGCAATTATTGTGGGAAAATGTATACATGGAAAAATCGGTATGAAAGACACCTATGTATTTCTGAAATGGGAACAAATTACAGAGTTTAGAAACAGTGCATATTTGCACATTTTCGAAATTGGGAATACTCATACTTGCATGACAATTATTGGTCATTTTTCAAAATGACTTTTTTTTTACACAATGTCTTTCATTTGGAAGGGAGAAATGCATTAAAAATCAATAGGTAATAACAGTTGCTTTACAAATCTGAACTACCCTAAGTCTCCCGATAAAAATGGTACCTCACTTGTGTGGGTAGGCATAGTGCCCACGACAGGAAGTGGCTCAAAACCTAAGGTGAACACACCACATTTTCACACTGAAAATTTACACTTTTTTTGCGAAGAGTCTAGCTGTAGTTTTTTAACCCTAGCCCTGCCGGCACCTAGGGAAACCTAGCAAACCTATACATTTTTGAAAACTAGACACCCAGGGGAATCCAGGATGGGGTGACTTGACTGCCTCCCACCATGGTCTGTTACCCAGAATCCCTTGCAAAAGTAAAAAATTGACAAAAAAACCAAATTTTCCCCACATTTCTGTGATGGAAAGTTCTGGAATCTGCGTGGATCCACAAATTTCCACCCACCCCGCGTTCCCCAAAGTCCTACGAGAAAAATGGTACCTCACTTGTGCGGGTCGGCATAGTGCCCGCGACAGGAAACGGCGCAAAACGCAACGTGGTCACACCTCAATTTTGCAGTGAAAAATGACCCTTTTTTGACAAAGTGACTAGCTGTAGTTTTTGAACCCTAGCCCTGCCGGCACCTAGGGAAACCTAGCAAACCTATACATTTTTGAAAACTAGACACTCAGGGGACTCCAGGATGGGGTGACTTGACTGCCTCCCACCATGGTCTGTTACCCAGAATCCCTTGCAAACGTAAAAGATTGACAAAAAAAACACATTTTCCCCACATTTCTGTGATGGAAAGTTCTGGAATCTGCGTGGATCCACATATTTCCACCCACCCCGCGTTCCCCAATGTCCTACGAGAAAAATGGTACCTCACTTGTGTGGGTCGGCCTAGTGCCCGCGACAGGAAACGGCGCAAAACGCAACGTGGTCACACCTCAATTTTGCAGTGAAAAATGACCCTTTTTTGGCAAAGTGACGAGCTGTAGTTTTTGAACCCTAGCCCTGCCGGCACCTAGGGAAACCTAGTAAACCTATACATTTTTGAAAACTAGACACCCAGGGGAATCCAGGATGGGGTGACTTGACTGCCTCCCACCATGGTCTGTTACCCAGAATCCCTTGCAAACGTTAAAAAATGACAAAAAAACACATTTTCCCCACATTTCTGTGTTGGAAAGTTCTGGAATCTGCGTGGATCCACAAATTTCCACCCACCCCGCGTTCCCCAAAGTCCTACGAGAAAAATGGTACCTCGCTTGTGTGGGTCGGCCTAGTGCCCGCGACAGGAAACGGCACAAAACGCAACGTGGTCACACCTCAATTTTGCAGTGAAAAATGACCCCTTTTTGGCAAAGTGACTAGCTGTAGTTTTTGAACCCTAGCCCTGCCGGCACCTAGGGAAACCTAGCAAACCTATACATTTTTGAAAACTAGACACCCAGAGGAATCCAGGATGGGGTGACTTGACTGCCTCCCACCATGGTCTGTTACCCAGAATCCCTTGCAAACGTAAAAAATTGACAAAAAAACACATTTTCCCCATATTTCAGTGATGGAAAGTTCTGGAATCTGCGTGGGTCCACAAATTTCCACCCACTCCGCGTTCCCCAAAGTCCTACGAGAAAAATGGTACCTCACTTGTGCGGGTCGGCATAGTGCCCGCGACAGGAAACGGCGAAAAACGCAACGTGATCACACCTCAATTTTGCAGTGAAAAATGACCCTTTTTTGGCAAAGTGACGAGCTGTAGTTTTTGAACCCTAGCTCTGCCGGCACCTAGGGAAACCTACCAAACCCACGCATTTCTGAAAACTAGACACCCGGCGGCTTCCAGGGAGGTATGGCTTGCGTGGATCCCCAACGTTTCCTTACCCAGAATCCCCTGCAAACCTCAATTTTTGCTGAAAAAATCACTTTTTTCACTCATTTTGGGGTGGGAAAGTTGTGGCATCACCAGACTCACACAAATTTACCACCACCCAGCGTTCCCCCAGGTCTCCCGGTAAAAATGGTGCCTCACTTGTGTGGGAGGCCCAAGTACCTGCGGCAGGCAAGGGCCCAAAACGTAGTGAAACGACATCCAAATGGCCTATCGCAAAACCACCTGGTTTTGCAAGGGGGGCCACTTGGGTTTTTGGCCCGGTGCTCGGCGGCCATCTAGTGAAATCTACCAAACCCACGCATTTCTGAAAACTAGACACGCGGCGGCTTCCAGGGAGGTATGGCTTGCGTGGATCCCCCAACGTTTCCTTACCCAGAATCCCCTGCAAACCTCAATTTTTGCTGAAAAAATCACTTTTTTCACACATTTTGGGGTGGGAAAGTTGTGGCATCACCGGGCTCACACAAATTTACCACCACCCAGCGTTCCCCCAGGTCTCCCGGTAAAAATGGTGCCTCACTTGTGTGGGAGGCCCAAGTACCCGCGGCAGGCAAGGGCCCAAAACGTAGTGAGGCGACATCAAAATGGCCTATCGCAAAACCACCTGGTTTTGCAAGGGGGGTCACTTGGGTTTTTGGCCCGGTGCTCGGCGGCCATCTAGGGAAACCTACCAAACCCACGCATGTCTGAAAACTAGACACCCGGCGGCTTCCAGGGAGGTATGGCTTGCGTGGAGCCCCCAAAGTTTCCTTACCCAGAATCCCCTGCAAACCTCAATTTTTGCTGCAAAAATCACTTTTTTCACACATTTTGGGGTGGGAAAGTTGTGGCATCACCGGACTCACACAAATTTACCCCCACCCAGCGTTCCCCCAGGTCTCCCGGTAAAAATGGTGCCTCACTTGTGTGGGAGGCCCAAGTACCCGCGGCAGGCAAGGGCCCAAAACGTAGTGATGCGACATCAACATTGCCTATCCCAAATGTCGCATCACTACGTTTTGGGCCCTTGCCCGCCGCGGGTACTTGGGCCTCCCACACTAGTGAGGCACCATTTTTATTGGAAGACCTGGGGGAACGCTGGGTGGTGGGAAATTTGTGTGAGCCCGGTGATGCCACAACTTTCCCACCCAAAAATGTGTGAAAAAAGTGATTTTTTCAGCAAAAAATGAGGTTTGCAGGGGATTCTGGGTAAGGAAACGTTGGGGGATCCACGCAAGCCATACCTCCCTGGAAGCCGCCGGGTGTCTAGTTTTCAGAAATGCGTGGGTTTGGTAGGTTTCCCTAGATGGCCGCCGAGCACCGGGCCAAAAACCCAAGTGACCCCCCTTGCAAAACCAGGTGGTTTTGCGATAGGCCATTTTGATGTCGCCTCACTACGTTTTGGGCCCTTGCCTGCCGCGGGTACTTCGGCCTCCATCACAAGTGAGGCACCATTTTTACCGGGAGACCTGGGGGAACGCTGGGTGGTGGTAAATTTGTGTGAGCCCGGTGATGCCACAACTTTCCCACCCCAAAATGTGTGAAAAAAGTGATTTTTTCATCAAAAATTGAGGTTTGCAGGGGATTCTGGGTAAGGAAACGTTGGGGGATCCACGCAAGCCATACCTCCCTGGAAGCCGCCGGGTGTCTAGTTTTCAGAAATGCGTGGGTTTGGTAGGTTTCCCTAGGTGGCCGCCGAGCACCGGGCCAAAAACCCAAGTGACCCCCCTTGCAAAACCAGGTGATTTTGCAATAGGCCATTTGGATGTCGCCTCACTACGTTTTGGGCCCTTGCCTGCCGCGGGTACTTGGGCCTCCCACACAAGTGAGGCACCATTTTTACCGGGAGACCTGGGGGAATGCTGGGTGGTGGTAAATTTGTGTGAGCCCGGTGATGCCACAACTTTCCCACCCCAAAATGTGTGAAAAAAGTGATTTTTTCAGCAAAAATTGAGGTTTGCAGGGGATTCTGGGTAAGGAACCGTTGGGGGATCCACGCAAGCCATACCTCCCTGGAAGCCGCCGGGTGTCTAGTTTTCAGAAATGTGTGGGTTTGGTAGGTTTCCTTAGATGGCCGCCGAGTACCGGGTCAAAAACCAAAGTGACCCCCCTTGCAAAACCAGGTGGTTTTGCGATAGGCCATTTTGATGTCGCCTCACTACGTTTTGGGCCCCTGCCTGCCGCGGGTACTTGGGCCTCCCACACAAGTGAGGCACCATGTTTACCGGGAGACGTGGGGGAACGCTGGGTGGTGGTAAATTTGTGTGAGCACGGGGATGCCACAACTTTCCCACCCCAAAATGTGTGAAAAAAGTGATTTTTTCAGCTAAAATTGAGGTTTGCAGGGGATTCTGGGTAAGGAAACGTTGAGGGATCCACGCAAGCCATACCTCCCTGGAAGCCGCCGGGTGTCTAGTTTTCAGAAATGTGTGGGTTTGGTAGGTTTCCCTAGATGGCCGCCGAGCGCCGTGTCAAAAACCAAAGTGACCCCCCTTGCAAAACCAGGTGGTTTTGCGATAGGCCATTTTGATGTCGCCTCACTACGTTTTGGGCCCTGCCTGCCGCGGGTACTTGGGCCTCCCACACAAGTGAGGCACCATTTTTACCGGGAGACCTGGGGGGAACTCTGGGTGGTGGTAAATTTGTGTGAGCCCGGTGATGCCACAACTTTCCCACCCCAAAATGTGTGAAAAAAGTGATTTTTTTCAGCAAAAATTGAGGTTTGCAGGGGATTCTGGGTAAGGAAACGTTGGGGGATCCACGCAAGCCATACATCCCTGGAAGCCGCCGGGTGTCTAGTTTTCAGAAATGTGTGGGTTTGGTAGGTTTCCCTAGATGGCCGCTGAGCACCGGGCCAAAAACCAAAGTGACCCCCCTTGCAAAACGAGATTATTGTTCCTACAGCGTGAGAATTTTGGAATAATATTGCAAAGAAAATGTGGCAGACATTTTGAGGTTTGCAGGACATTGGGGATAAAAAAAACTTTTTGAATTCACAAGAGAGACATCACCATGAACTCCCATGGGTTTTCGACAATATCTACAGTTGGTGGGTTATTCTTACATGGAAAGTGTACCTTGGCAGAGAAACTAAAGACAAAGATTCCTGCACAACCATCTATTCCTCAAACACACACACATACTGGTTGGATTTGGCACGAGGGCGAGTCATGGTTCAGTGTATTAAATTTTATTAACAAGAGATTTCACAAAAATGAAATGCAGTCAATAATTAAATTCACAAAAAACCAAACCAATGACTCGCAGCTCGTGAGCTGTAAAGCCACGTCAAGGCACCAACCACTTTACAGGCCATTCACACACCTTTCATACGTGATACAAACAAGACCATTCGCACCACCAGGCACAAAAGCAACACATTACAAAATTCACCAAAAAGGGACAAGGTACACCCTGCTTCAGAAAGACAAATATTACTGCACAGCCATCTAATCCGCAAGCACACACACATACTGGTTGGATTTGGCACGAGGGTGAGTGATGGTTCAGTAGATACAATTGTATTAGCAAGTGATTTCACAAAAATGAAATGCACTGGTAATAATTGAAAGGGCGAGAAACTGAACCATTGACTCACAGCTCGTGAGCTGTAAAGCCACGACAAGGCACCAACCTCTGTACAGGCCATTCATACACCTTTCATACGTGTGAGACATACAAAACCATTCACACCGCCAGCCGCGGGCTCATCACATAACAAAACTCACACCAGCACACAGCGCCATTCAAGGGCCCATCACTTTCACACACCCACAATCCAGACACAGCAACTACACAGGCTGATGGATTGCATGGAGTGGCACTCAGCTAGCAGTGTGTGTAGTGACCAGCAGAAGAAAGTCACTACTCACACACAGCCAGCCGAGCACCAGTCCACACACACCGCTAACAGAGCGCCAGTCCACGCACACCGCTAACCAAACACCAGTCCACGCACACCGCTAGCCAAGCGCCAGTCCAGGCACACCGCCAGCCAATCGCCAGTCCAGGCACACCGGCAGCCAATCGCCAATCCACGCACACCGCCAGCCAAGCTCCAGTCCACGGACACCACCAGCCAAGCACCAGTCCGCACACACCACCAGTCCACGCACACTGCCAGCCAAGTACCAGTCCACGCACACCGCCAGCCAAGCACCATTCCACGCACACCGCCAGCCAAGCTCCAGTCCACGCACACCACCAGCCACGCACCAGTCCACGCACACCGCCAGTCCATGCACACCGCCAGTCCACGCACACCGCCAGCCAAGCACCATTCCACGCACACCACCAACCAAGTGCCAGTCCACACAAACCAACAGCCAAGCGCAAGCCTACACACACCGCCATCACATTTAGGATTTTTTTAGAAAAAAATAAAAGCACAAACAAATCGCAAATAGATACAAATCTTCTAACAGAAAATCAGCAACTAAATACATTGCACTAACACCAACCTTGAAACAGAATCAAATTATCCAAAGAATACAGACCAGGCAGTTCACTTTACCACTCATGAATGCTCCCAAAAATTATTTCGTGTGTGGTACGCTCTAAAACAAGCAGGGACACACAGTGCAGGATTAGAAGGACAGTCGGGGCAGTACATACGACTCTCCTTCCGCGTACCTCTTCGCCAACAGACTCTACATCTCCTACTGGGAAAATCTTTTGAGGGTGTGGGAGGAATGTGATCTGGAAAGTGGCGATCTTTCAATCTAGCAACATCCTCCACCACTCCAACTCTAGGAACACTTGCCTGTTCCACTACAACAAGGCTGCCTATTACAGACTCCTGAAACTTAGCAAAAGTAATCTTTGACTCAGGGCAAGAATCCTGGAACACAACAAAAGCATTAAACATTGCCAAGTGGAAAAGATGGATGGCCAACTTCTTGTACCAAATGCAAGCCTTACGAAGAGCAGTGTAAGGTTCCAATCTCTGATCTACTCTGTCAACACCACCCATGTGCCTATTATAGTCTAAAATGCACACAGGTTTGCGCGCTTCAGCGACCTGACCCCAAACAGTCACAGGTGCAGTGCTTTCATCATGGATGGTAGTCAGCATGTAGACATCTCTCCTGTCTGAAAACTTCACAGCAAGAAGCTCCTGGCAACGCAACGCACTGCACTGTCCCCGCACAAGCTTTTGACAAACAAGTTCTTTCGGGAAACCTTTACGGTTAGAGCGGATTGTGCCACAAGCAACAGTGTCCACTTTGGCCAATTCCCTGAACAACCGCACACCAGTGTAGAAGTTATCTACATATAAATGGTGGCCTTTGTTAAAAAATCCTCTACCAAGTTCCCAAACAATTTTCTCAGTCACTCCAAAAGTGGACGGACAACCAGGGAGGTTAATCCTAGATTCCTTACCGGTGTACACCCTGAAATTAGAGACATATCCAGTCCTACTGTCACACAGCATATACAGCTTTATTCCATAGCGTGCCCTCTTACTAGGAATGTATTGCCTAAAAACCAAGCGGCCCTTGAACAACACCAAAGACTCATCCACTGCAATTTCTTTCCCAGGGGCATAAATCTCAGAAAATCGATCAACAAAGTGATCAAGGACAGGCCTAATCTTAAAAAGACGGTCACACTCAGGGTGATCTTGTGGCAACGCTAACCAAAATGCATCATCCGAAGCAGAAGCAAATACCGGTCACGACTCATGACTGCCGGAAAAATAGACGTTGCCATCAAGGGACTGCTAGACCAATATGAAGACATTGATGGCTTCCTTAGCAAGCCCATCAACAAAGTTAAACCCAAGAACTTCTTCATCTCTTCAAGATTTGTGGGAGTCCACCGGGTAGCTCTAGAGTGTGGCTTAAGACTGGCACTGTTGTCCCTCAAAAACTGTTCGGCAAACAAATTAGTCTGCTCAACAATCTCTGCCAAAAACACATCGTCCATAAACAACTGAAAAAAATTTACCGGCAAAAAGTTTTCAGTATTCACTCTAGACCCTGGAACACCAGTAAACTCTGGCAATGCCGGCTGCACCATGCCAGGGGCAACCCAGAGGTCATCACTTTCAAAGGGAAGCCTTGCAGCCCCAGCCTGCAGCCCAGATGCCTCTTGCCGCACTACACCAACGGGAAGCCTTGCAGCCCCAGGCTGCAGCCCAGATGCCTCTTGCCGCACTATCGGCACATCAGTCTCCTCCTCTAACACAGGCACTTCATCCGCACTAAGAGTATCTTCATCATCCGATGACTCCATACGGAGAGAAAACTCACTGCCAGAATCGTCCCCTGCCTCCTCTCCCTCAGATGCAGAGTCAGTCTCTGAACCATGGTCAGAGGAAGACTCAAACAGCAAACCAACAACCTGCTGAGCAGTAATCCTGCGGCTAGCCATTATACTTACTTAGATAGAAGACTGCACAAACAAGTCAACAACAACCAACAATGTGCAAACCAAGTAAGTAAAGAAATGTGTACCTTTATCACAAAGATCAATGTACTCAAAAACTATACAATTCAATTACAAGAGACAGCTGCACTCACCAGAAACCAACTCTGCAGTGACACAGCAAAAACCAACGATATCCAACTAGAAAGAAGAAAAAAAACAAATTACTCACAAGACAACAAAATACACATTGAGCACCAATGCAAAAAGTTTTTGACACTCAAAAAACAAACATACTGCTATTATTACACCATTTGCAAAACAAATTCATGCAGAGAAATCAAACACATTTACATTGTACAAAAAAAAGTCTCTTACCAAACTACACAAACAGCAGAACCACCAGTAACAAAACGGCAAACTGAAAAGAGCAAACGCCTTCACCTAGAACAAAAAAGTAAAAAATAAACATTACAATTGCAATTCACAAAACATATAACAATAAACAGGGGGCGTGGCTTGGAGGCCGCCGAGCATGGACGCGTGAGCCCTGAGCTCCGTGCTGGCCGTGCGATTTATCCTGATGAGACCCTCGCTGGCGGTGTCTGCGACCCGGGAGGGGGCTCCCCTGGACGGAGAGGAGCTGGCCGACTGATTGGATCCTCTACGGCGGCGCCGGGGGCTGCCTAGCGCGGAGACTGCGAGGGACCTGCCTGGTGGGGACCGGCCATCTTGCCTGCGGCCTGGGGCGGCTCTGTCATCCCCGGAGTTGCGTGGAGCGCGGCCCCGCCGGAAGTGGCAGAGGACTCGGCGGGGGCGGCTTGCGGACTGGGCTGTGGCTTGCTGGCCCGGATCTGTGCGGGCGGAGCGGAACCAATCCCGGCGGGGGACAGTGGACTGTGAGCGGCTGGGGGCAGCGGCGGAACCTCTGGAGCCTGGGGCGCCGCCGCGGGACCCGTGGAGCTGGTGCCGGCGAGGTCGCGGGTGAGCGGGGACGCGCCTCTTCGGGGCGCTGGCCGTGGATTGTGACCCGCGGCGGAGACGGAGGACCCTGGGGGCGATGGGCAGACCTGTGGTGCTGAGGGGACCCCGCCCCTCCGGGTGCTGGCGTGCGTGATCGTCGGCCCGCGGGAGGGCTGGCGTGGACTGGACCGCTGGTGCCCCTGCCTCGTGGCCCTCTGAGACGGTGGGTGCTGTGCCCTTGCTGGTGTTGGCATTGGGCGTGCTGTACCTGTGCTTCCTGGGCAGCGGGGGGAGCCCTCGCTTGGTGGATTGGACTCGAGGCTGTGTGGTCCCCTGGCGGCGCTGGATTGGGAGCGGCGCCGGATTCCTACTTACCGGCCTCACCTCGGAGTGCACGTGATCGGGGGCCGCGACTGTGCACCTGCGGCTGCCCGCTGATCCCCTCCTGCCTAGCTGAGACCGCGGTGGTCGCCCCTGCCCCGGGTGCGGCGGACGTGGACTTGCCCTTCCTGGTCCTGGTGCGGTGGGTCCGGGGGGCTCCTGGGACTTTTGCCGCTGGTCGGGGAGATCGGGGCTGGACTATAGCCGAGGCCCGAACATGGGGAAACCGCGACGGGGCCCGGGGGGGGGCTCCGGCTGAGCACCAGGAGAGCCCGCCTGACTCCCAGGCTCCGGGCACGGATGGCGCCTCGGCGGCGGGACTCTAGCAGCAGCAGCTGGATCAAATTCTAAAGGCATATCGGACACGCGGGAGGCATTGGGCCGTGACATTGCGCAAGTGTCCACAAGTCTTGGATTTTTGCGCGCCGATCATGCCAAATTGGTTGACCGCGTCAAAACTGCGGAACACAAGTTGGAGACGCTGGAGCCTGCCCAGAGGGCGACGGAGACCTCACTGAGTGGCTTGGAGCACAGGGTGCAGCTGTTGGAGAAGAGGGCTGAGGAGGCAGAAGGGCGCAATCGGCGCAATAACATCCGGGTGGTGGGCCTTCCCGAGAGAATTGAAGGGGACGATATGGTCGAGTTCCTGGAGAAGTGGCTGCGAGAAGTGGTGGCGCGGGAAGGCCTGTCGCAGTTCTACACCTTGGAGAGGGCCCACCGGGTGCCGTTTCGCCCTCTGGCGGCGGGCTGGCCCCTTGGCCAGTGGTTGCACGCCTGTTGCACTACAGGGATCGTGACCTTATACTGCGGAATGCTCGGGCGTCAGGCCCGTACAAAGTGGATAACGCTGCGGTCTCTCTTTATCCTGATTACTCCCAGGAGGTCCAGCGGAGCCGCTATTCCTTCATGGCAGTTAAGAAGGCCCTCCGAGAGGTGGGGCTCCAGTATGCTCTGTGGTGGATGGGACTTCAACGTTCTTTGATTCGCCGGATGATGCCTGGCAGTGGCTGGAGCGGCACCGCGCCGGCGGGGATGGCCCTGGCCGGCGAGCCCCGGAGGTGGGGGCTGGGCAGCGGCTACGCCGGGGCCGCCGCAATAGACAGCGTGCCAGGAGTGGACGATCGCCGCCTGCTTCTCAGACGGAGGTGGAGAGGCGGGCGGCTCTGCAGGCGGTCTCTGCTATTTCTGGAGCGGCGGCATCAACGGTGGGTTCGGGTCCCGGCGGACGTCCTCGGGGGCGGACTCACCGGGATCGGAGGACGCTGGGGAGGATGTCGAACTCATATCGGGGGTGACTCCCGGAACTGCCGATGGCCTCTTGGATGAGTGACACTATTGCCTTCTTTATGGGTTGCGACTATGATAGGCACGTTGAGGTGGGCGCAGTGGGTGATGGAGAGGGTTCTGCTGCCGAGGGGCCGGGTGGGGGTCTTGTGGTCCGGGGGGGCCGCCTGGGTCGGGACGCTGCCGGGAGGAGGGGAATGTTGTGATTGAGGCCTGACACATCTGGTGGGCTGGTGGGATCGCGGTCCGGCTTGTGCTGGTGCTAGGTCACCCCTCTTACCTCACACCTACTGTGAGTCCCTGGTAGCTACCAGGGGGACTTTCATCGTTGGGACAGTGTTTGGATGGGTAACTATGGTTTAGAGCCTGTTCTGGGGAAGGGTGGGGGGGGGTTTGTTGGGGATGTTTTGCAGGGGGGGGATATGTCAGTGTGCCCGCTAGGCCGGGTTGGATTGTGTTCAGTTGTATTTTCCGGTATGGCGTCCCGACTTGAGTTACGATGCGTCACATGGAATGTGCGTGGGTTGAACTCCATGAGGAAACGTTATAAGGTACATGCTTATTTAGTCCGTAGGGGGATCCAAGTGGCCTTCCTGCAGGAGACACATATTGATCAGGCAGAGGGGCGGGCGCTACAGCGGAGGTGGAGGGGTCAATTGTTCTACACCACATTCTCAGCCTTTGCTAGGGGGACCTTAATTTGGGTACGAGCTGGGGTTCCTTTCCAACCCCTGACCACGCTGATAGACCCTGAGGGGAGGTTTGTGTTGGTGGCTGGCCGCCTGGATGGTAGGGATGTGACGCTTTGCAGTATCTATGCCCCGAATTCTGAGCACTCTGCATTTTTTGCGCGGCTTTCTGGGAAGCTGGCGGCGTACTTAGCGGGTACCGTGTTCCTCGGGGGGGACTTTAATTCCGTAACGGATGTGGAATTGGATCGCTCTCACCCCCCGCTGGCTCAGTCCGGGGTGCGCAGAGTGGCTAAGGTGCGACGGGATTGGCAGGAGGCGTGGGGTCTAGTGGATGCCTGGTGAATACACCACCCATTAGATAGGGACTACTCCTTTTACTCGGTACCACATGACTTGCATGTTCGACTGGATGGTTTCTTGTGTACCCCGGGGGCCCTAGAGCTCACGTCTTATAGTGAGTACCTGGCAAAGACGCTCTCGGATCACAATCCGTGCCTGATCACGATACTTTGGTCGCGGCAGCGGCCGGCGATCCCGACGTGGCGTTTGAATCCGGCGCTGCTGGAGGACCCCGTGTTTCATGCGGAGCTGGGGGACGGCGTGGAGCGCTACTTCCAGGGTAACTCGGGGACGGCGACGAGTAGAGCGCACGAGTGGGATGCACTCAAGGCGGTAGTGAGAGGGATTTGCATTTCGTCTGTGACTGGGACGCGCAAGGTGCTGCTACGTGATGTCGATCGGGCGGAGACGCGATTGCGCCAGGCGGAGCTGAAGGACCACGCGTCTGAGGGTACCCGGGGAGAGCTGCTGGCGGCGCGGGAGGAGGTAGCCCTGCAGGTCGAGCGGCTCCGCTGCTATGACCACAAGGAATATATGGTGCGGGCACAAGCGGAACGTGACAAGGTGGGGACGCTTTTGGCCTGGTTGGCTGATCCGGTGGCTCGGGGCTCCCCGGTGGTGTCGTTGGCTGCGCCGACGGGGAACCTAGTCCACTCGCAAAAGGAGATTAATGACTTGTTTTTGGGTTACTATTCCCTGCTGTACCAGAGTAGGATGCAGGGTCTACCGGGTGGGCTAGACGATTACTTGGAGGCTGCGGGGTTGCCCCGCCTGGACCCGGAACAGGGTTCTGCTCTGGGGTCGGAGATCTCTCTGGGCGAAATTAGAGCGGCAGTCAAGCATATGGCGCGGAAGAAGACTCCTGGGGCTGACGGCCTTCCGGTGGAGTTCTACGCTGCGTATTTGGACATTCTGGCGCCGCGGCTACAGGCGGTATATCGGGAGGCGTGGGGTCTGGGACGACTTCCGGCCACCATGAGAGAGGCGATCATAGTCCCATTGTTGAAGAAGGGTGGGGTTCCTACCTCCATGGCGGCCTACCGGCCGCTTTCCATGCTCTCGGTTGACTACAAGATTCTTAGTAAAATCTTGGCCACGCGATTGTTGGGTCATATGCGCTCCTTTGTTCATTCGGATCAATCGGGGTTCATCCCGACTAGGAACACTGCGACGTGCATTCGGCGGTTGGTGCGGATAATGGGAGACGAGGGGGAGGGGAGATCGGATGCCGCGGTGTTGTCGGTCGACATTGAAAAGGCGTTCGATAGTGTGGAGTGGCCGTATTTGTTCCGGGTTCTGCGGGAATTTGGCCTCGGTGATGATTTTGTGCGCTGGACCGAGCTGCTGTATAGCTCCGCTACGGCTAGGGTCCGTACGGGACGTACTATTTCGGCGGCGTGCTTGGTGGGGAGGGGCACACGCCAGGGTTGCTCTCTCTCCCCGCTGTTGTTCGCACTGGCCGTGGAGCCTTTGGCGGCCCGCGCCCGGCAAGGGCAGTATTACGGGGGGGTTTGGTGGCGCGAGGAACTGCAACACATATCGTTGTATGCGGATGACCTCCTGTTGTATCTGGCTGATACGGGGGATTCCCTCCGGGGTGCTCGGACTTTGCTAGAGGAATTTGGTCGCTTGTCGGGGTTGCGGGTGAATTGGACTAAGACCTGCCTGTTTCCTCTGTCGCTGGGAGCGCGACAGCCCCTGGGGCTGGCTGACCTGCGGTGGGAGCCTGGCTGTTTGCCGTACCTGGGCGTTCGTATATTCCACACCCCCCATGACCTTTTTGAGGGGAATGTGGGGGGCGCGCTGAGGGGGCTTAGGGGTAGTATGGCGTTCTGGTGCACCCTTCCTCTCTTGGTTGCTGGACGAGTGGCGCTGTTGAAGATGATAGCGCTACCGCGCCTGCTCTATTATTTCCGTACTTTGCCGATCTGGATTCCGGCCGCCTTTTTCCAGACGCTTCGGTCCTTAATGACAGGGTTCATTTGGGGAACTGGGAGGCGACGAGTGGCGATGTCGACGCTGTTGAGGCTACGGGAGGCGGGAGGGCTGGCAGCCCCCGATTTTTAATGGTACTATTTGACGGCGCAGCTGCAGTGGCTGACGCAGGCCGTGGCACGTGAGTTTCGGGGCCCAGAGGGTCCGCAGGATAGGGTCATTCCGCGCCATGTGTTGTCGTTCATTGTGCTCCGGCAAAGGCTCGGATTGGATCAGCTTACCCTTGAGGAACGCACGCTTCGGCTGTGCTGGATCCGTAGTCAGAAAAGGGCAGGGTTTGCTCGGCCGTATGCCCCGGAGATACCGTTGGGCATGTGCACGGCTCTCCCGCACGGCGGGGATTGGTCGGCCCTGGCTCACTGGGAGGAGTGTGGGGTGCACATGATTGGGGACTTATACGGAGATGGCGTTTTGCTGTCGTTCCAGGATCTGCAGGGGGCATATGACCTACCACGGGGGGACTACCTTTTGCATGCTGCCTTGGTGCGTGGGATCCAGAAGCACTGGAGGATGGGGCTGTCGGAACCCCCAATTTCCCAGGGATGTCAATACGTCACAATGGCGGCGGGTACGGTTAAGGCCATTACTTGTCTGTATAGACGGTTGTCCACGGAGAGGCTGGCACCCTTGGAAGTCTTGCGGGGTAAATGGGAGGGGGATCTTGGCAGGCCCATTCCTGAGACGACTTGGGCACAGCTTTTACGGCGGGCCTGGAAGGGCACGCGCAATGCTAGATTCCAGTAGATCCAATTTTACACCCTTCATAGGGCTTACCTCACTCCGGTCAAAATTCTGCGGTATTTTGGAGGCTCTCAGTCGCCATGCCCGCGATGCGGAGTAGAAGGGGCTGATTTTGGTCACATGTTCTGGTCCTGCCGGGGCCTGGGCTCGTACTGGGCGGATGTGGTTGCGTGTCTGAATCAGGTGACTGACCGTGAGTTGGAGGTGGAGATGGGGACTTGCCTTTTGTTGTGGTTTCCGCACACCCCCCGCACCAAGGTCACAAGCAAGTTTTGCGATTTGGGGCTGATACTAGCGAAGCGGGAGCTCACTCTGCATTGGAAGGCCAAGCCCGGCCAGAGTTTTCGGAGATGGAGGGGGAGCTTCCTGGCCTGGGCGGGAAGCGAAGGGACGCTTCGGCTTCAGATGGCCAGGCGGACCGCTAATGAGAAGGCGGTAGATGTGGCGAGGGCGTGGGGGGTGTTGGTGGAAGAGCTGCGCTCCTGGGAGACGAGGAATGTGGAGGCTGTGGAGGATGGGGATTCTGTAGACGTGGATGGGGGAGTGGAACCTGGGACGGGGTCGGTGGGGGCCACGGGGGAGTACATGCAGGACGGGGTCACTTAGTTACACTCATGGAGGACTTGCTATCTGCACTCTACCTGGGCAGCGGTTGCAGAGCGCAGGTGGGAACAGGGCTGCGGAGGGAGGTCACGGCGGGGCCCTCTCTCTCGGGCTGAATACTAGCAGGGGTTTGCCCGTTTGCCCGGAGCTGGGACGTCTCAGGCCATAGGGCCAAATGGAAGGTGGCTGATGAGGAATTACTGCAGGCACACTGACTGGGGGGGGGTGGGGGTAGAGGGGGCGGTGGGTGGGGGATGTAGGGTAGGAATGCAGTGGAACGGATTTCTCCTGATGTGTAGTCTGAGGGGGGATTCTTCGTCTGCTGGTCATATGTGCAATGTTGGTCTTCAGGACCCTGGGTGTGAAAAATTAATAAAATCTTTTACCAAAAAAAAAAAAAACATATAACAATAAACATTATAACATGCTATGTCACTACCCAAATGGTCAATTGGGTTGTGTGCCATGTGGGGCAGAAAACAGCAGGAAAAAAAAGGCTACTCTGTCCCGGGGCGGGTGGGCCAAATACATATTATAAAAAATTGCACCCTGGAAGCAAGTGGTCACTTCTATTTTTATTTACACTAATTCCCTGGTGTCTAGTGGGCTTTTCTGCCCCCCCTGGGACCAGAAACGGCTACACAAAAGACCGATCTGCCCCCGGGGGGGCAAAAAAGTCTTGAAAAAGATTTGGCCCCCCAGGAAGCGACCCTTGCCCAAGGGGTCGCTTCCTTTACGCAAAAAAATAACATCCATGGTGTCTAGTGGGCTCTTCTGCCCCCCCTGGGACCAGAAAAGGCTACACAAAAGACCGATCTGCCCCCAGGGGGGGCAGAAAAGTCTTGAAAAATATTTGAGCCCCCAGGAAGCGACCCTTGCCCAAGGGGTCGCTTCCTACAATAACAAACACATCCCTGGTGTCTAGTGGGCTTTTCTGCCCCCCCTGGGTGCGGAAACGGCAACAAAATTAAACCGATCTGCCCCCAGAGGGGGCAGAAAAGTCTTCAATAAAAATTGGGGGCCCAGGAAAGCGACCCTTGCCCAAGGGGTCGCTACCTACAATATCAAACAGATCCCTGGTGTCTAGTGGGCTCTTCTGCCCCCCCTGGGAGCGGAAACGGCAAAAAAACTAAACCGATCTGCCCCCAGATGGGGCAGAAAAGTCTTCATAAAAATTGGGGGCCCAGGAAGCGACCCTTGCCCAAGGGGTCGCTTCCTACATTATCAGACAGATCCCTGGTGTCTAGTGGGCTCTTCTGCCCCCCCTGGGAGCGGAAACGGCAAAATAATTCAACCGATCTGCCCCCAGAGGGGGCAGAAAAGTCTTGCACACATAATGGGGGCCTAGGAAGCGTCGCTTCCTTTATCACAAAAACGCATCCCTGGTGCCTAGTGGTGGCATTCCTGCAGCACGATCGCGACGCTGTGCGCGATCGTGCTGCAGGAATGCCCTGTATTGAGACATCAGGGGAGAGGAAATACTCTTTCCTCTCCCCCGATGCCTCAATCCTTTGAAAATCACCGCCGCGGCCCCCCCGTCCCCACCGGAGAGCTCCACATACCTGTTGATGCTGCTGGGACGCCTGGAAGCAAATGGCTTCCAGGCGTCCCAGCGCTTCCTGATGACGTCGGCGCGCGCTGACGTCATGGGGAAGCGTGGGGGGGCTCGGGGGTGGCAGCGGAAACTCTTCCGCTGCCATCCCCCTCGGTGGGGGCACGATCGATGCCCCAGGGGGGGAGCGCCAGCGCTTCCCCCAGGGGCTGTGCTCATGACGGAGCGGTTCCGTCATAAGCACAGCCCAACCGATGCTCATGACGGAACCGCTCCGTCATGAGCATCGAAGGGGTTAAACCAACTGTGAAAAAACAAGTTGTTGAACCTTGCATCTTCATGCTCTAATAAAGGTGGGAGGGAAAAAGAAAGAACAAAGTAAGTGTGCTTAGTGACAGTCGTAAACCTCAAAATGCAACTGGGCTAGTTAGAAAGTTTCAGCTCTCCATCCATCATCTTCTTGTGTTTGCTTTGTTGGCCCTAAATTGGCAGGGTATGCCCAGACGTGGGTCCCTTGCGCACTTTGCCAGTGATTTCAAGCTAGCCTGGCTGATGAGGGCTGTTAGCCCAAAACCGGTCCCAGGATGCTTTTTTCCGGTCCAGGGAAGACATGGCTTGGCAGTTCGGGCTGGACTGTTCACATGAGACACAGGGTCAAGACTGATTTGCATATAGCTGTGTCTGAACTGGGGTGGCGGAGTGAGCTAATGAACGATGATTCAACCAAGATCTGTGACTGGGGGTGAGTGTGTGAAAAGTTTCAGCACTTCGTCCATCATCTCCTTCTGTTTGCTTAGTTAGAAAGCATTCTTTCTTGCTGCAGGCTTCTATGAGAATAAATCCAGGATTTGTAGAGTGCTGGAAATCACCTGTGAGGGTCTCAAGCACTAATTTGTAGGCACAAGAGATTAAGTGATTTGCTCAGAATCACAGGATGTTGACGCTGAGACTCAAACCTGGTTCCCAATGTCTCTGAGGTCGGTAGCTCAGGCCGTTACACCACATCCTATAAAATCATGAACTTTAAGTAGTCATATATTTTCTTGTGCCATTCAATGCGGAGGACAACTTCTTTTGCTATTGTCTGTATGTCAAGTAATCCCATCATCTCTTTATGTATGTTGCACATGGCACATGATTCAGGACCTGATTATGAGTTTGGCGGTCCCGCAGCAGGTCACCACACCAGCGCCCGCTACAAGACTGCCAAACCCGTAGTCTGACCGCCTGCCGGATTACAAGTATAATCCTGGCGGGCAGTCCTGCGGCGGCTGTCCCACAGTGGTGCCTTTCTAAGGTTCATTAGAGGGCCTTAGAAAGGAACCACCGTAGGAGGCCCTGCACAGACAGAAATGCCCCATGTTGTGCATTTCTTTCCGTGCAGGAACAGGGGGTGCACAAATACTCCTGCATGCACCCCCATGCTCAGAAGCATCAAGGGGCCCTGTATGGGCCCCCTGAGTTGCCTCACCGCCATCCTTTCCATGGCGGGGCTTACCTCCGTGGAAAGGGTCGTAGTGAGGCAACTCGTAATATGCTCAGCGGTGCCGCAGCAGCACTGCCAGCATATTGCTGCCTTAGACCGCTGCACCACCACCGTTGGATAAAGGATCCCGGCGGTAGCAGTGCTTCAGTGGCAGTCTAACCACTGTACATGTAATACGGCGGATGGACTGCCACCACTGGTTCTGAAGTCCTGTGGACGCTGAACTCGCAATTGGACCCGCAGTCTTTTATAGGACAAAGTTGATCTTAGCCAAGTTTTCCATTGGCGGAGACCACTGAAGTTTCTCTCAGCCTCACAAGAAAATACTGAAATAACTAAAATAATCTTTAGTAGCTAATCAATCTGTTTAAAGAAACCTCTCTTTACTGGAAGTATTTATCAGAGTATGTCTTCCAGTTTCAGGAGTGAAGAGTACTTCAATATACTTGATAAAATAGCTAATTGAGCTGAAAGCAGCAAAGGGCCAATAGCTTCGTATTTTGAAATAGTGTCAATGCCATTGACTGTTAAAGCAGCTGTTCAAGTTTTTGCAAAATTCTGAGGTGGATAGTAATCCCTGACAGTTACAGGATGAAAAGGTTTTGCTGCTCTATCATCTATCGCCACAGTCAGTGCAATTCAATGGCATTAAGATGGTACTTAGTAGTATAAACCCTATACTGGTTACTGGAGTTGTGCAGACTGTCAAAAAATCCATCTCCGCAAAGCTTTAGTCTTGCACTTTTTGTTATATTCACACCATCTAGTAGTCCTGATATACTTTGCTGGCATCCTTGCATGGCAATATTCAAACATTCTAGAAGCTGAAGTTCTTGGAGACCAATCTGAAGACCTAGAGAGGTTGTTCCTCTCTAAAGGTGTGCCAAATAAAACGTGAGCACATGCAGACACATAGCCACTTATCTTGAAATTTGGAATTTGTTCTAGGGTTTCCAGAATAGGTTTGTAGTTATCCATTACTTTTTGTACAGCCTTTACACTGACAGTGCAGCGCCTTGGAAACAATGGGTTTATTTTCAACATATTTACAGGGCCTTCAATAGAAAAACTTCAAACTTTTGTTGTCTAATCTATGGGAAGATTTATTGCAGATGGATAACATGAGAGTAGAGTGCATTCAAACCACATATCTTGCACTCAAACATGCAAATGCCTATGAGATAAATTTGCAATAAGAATAAGCCTTATGTTTGAGATGTTTGCAAAAAATCAGATTAACTGTGTTTGTGTGGAAGAGAGATGCTCAAAATGTGAAAGAGTCTGTTGTGCTGGACACATACTCAAGAAGTGTAGTAAGTTGTACGTTCACACTGAAGATAAGTATAGTAAGATTATGCAGAATGAGATGTGTGTGGGTGAAGCTCAGTAGTGACCCGATAGTGATTAACACAAATATGAGGAGCTGAGTGTGATACTTTTAAACACTGGAAAATAATGTTTGTGAGTGAAGCCTACAAGTAAATACAGCGGGTGGAACATCACACATGAGTATTGTGTGGGATGCACAAAAACGTCATATTTGGGATTCTCACAAAAATGACCACTCACACGGAAGGGAACCCTGAGGCTGAAACGATGCAGAGGAAACAGAGGGTAAATGTCAGTATAATCACACAGAAAGACCCTCCGCCTGTATGCTAGTACGTAAGGTGCTACACAGCGTTTTAGTGCCTCGATGAAACCGTACGGACCGGTGGACTTTACCAACGCAGACTGCCCGTACCGCCAATGTAATTGGCCGTACCGTCGAAGTTACTGCCTTATCAGGTGTATCCTACCTGTCTCATTCATCATATCTAAAGCATAGCGCCCGCTCCGGGCGCCTACCAGCAAGATCTTTATGGCCTGTATTCTTTGAAAAATCATTGTACCTCTCGGCTCTTCTTTTTAGCAAGTCTGGAGTGCCTCGTCTGAGACTTTTGAACTGATTTGGGAACCCTACGGGTCCCTATACTTGGGTCCAAGTGTGGAGCTCGATCTCCCTTACTTTCTCGCTTAGTTTGACCCGGTGGTAATTTGTTTTCCACCTGTTTCCAGGCGCAACACTAAGGAGTGGTAGGTACTGCAGTTCAAATTTTCTTATGAGGTTAAAAGCACTTGCAGCAGAGTTCTTTGTGTGGTCAGCAATTTCCACTCAATAATAATGCCAAGATAACTCTGGTGAATAATGTAGGTGACAGAGAGATCTGAATTTTGCCTAGTGTCATTTCTGACACATAAGAAAGTCGAGTAGAGGGTTATTGTGCCTGCTGCAAAGCATAATATGTAACATGTAGATTAAATAGATGTAAAAAAGAATTACTGGACGGCACAGCTTGTCACCATTAACCACTGGTCCATATTCCAGAGGGTGAACCAGCTTACTGGATGAATAGGAGAGCCATGCAGCCTGGGGGCTACCTCAGAGCCATTTGAGAGGGAACATGGACCGCTTTCCCTTTGGCACACCACACTAAATGCCTGGGTTGGCAAGGTAAGATTACACGGGCTACTCTTCTTTGTGACACTGCACAATTGGGTACCCTTGCTACACAAAAGGGTTTTGATAAGTGGTATCTAATTGGCCTGTCTAGGGTGGGATATCTGTGGACACAAGGTGGTATAATTTAATTTGCAGACTTACAAAGTGGATACCAATTGGCACCCACTGAAACATACCGATATTTACAAATACATCACGCTCTGCAAAACGCATTACCAAAGGGCGAAGACGTCCCTGAATCATCCCCATTTGAAGATAGATTCCTAGATGACTACATGCCCAGGAAGGCAATTTCACTCACGTGCTGCTAATTGTTACATAACTGTCCTGATACCCTTACCTGTTTGCAAGAATACTGGGAGCGTGATCTTGAGGTCCTGGAGGACGATGAGAGGCCTGATGCCTTGGTCTCCCCTAGGGAGGTGTGCAGAAGATCAAGGTTCCGCCTAGTGCAACAATAAATCCTACATAGATGCTATTATGCATGCGCTACTGTAGTGAAGATCTATAGGGCAGACACCGCACTGTCACTCTTAAGAAATGTGGTCAGAAGGGAACTTTTTTTCATATGATATGGAGGTGCCCGATACTTCAACCATATTGGGAGCCCGTGGTTACCTGTTTGTAGGAAAGGGGGTTCTGTTGCAGTAACCCCCCCTCCCCCACACTTTTTGGCAGTTTTCTAGTGCACTTTGACTTGATATGCCCTGGGTCCCTGCCAATCAAGTTCCCAGGGCCTGTGTTCTTTCCCCAAAACTGTACCCTTGTACCCCCAATTGACACATTTCTGGCCACAGGTAAGCCCCCTGTAAAAGGTACCATGGGCACCAAGGGCACTGTGACCAGGGAAGGCCTCTAAGAGCTGCAGCACCTATTGTGCCACCCTGCACCTTGACACCCACACACTGCAATTGCAGACTCTGTGTTTTGGTGCAAGGAAAAGTGAAGAGTCAACAAGGCACACATCCGTGTGTGCCATGCCTGCCACCCACTACCTGTGGCCTAGGTAAGTCACCTCTCTAGCAGGGTGCACTTGACCACAGGTGAGAGTATAGTTGCATGAGCACTGTACTGCATCAGTGTCTAAGTTCATTCTTAGACATTGTAAGTGCAGTAAAGCCATAAAGAGTATATGGTCTGGGAGTTGGTCATTGCAAACTCCACAGCTCCATAATGGCTTTACTGAAACCTGGGAAGTTTGGTAGCAAACTTCCCACCAAATTAAACCCACACTGACGCCAGTGTGAGGTTTAATGTAAAATACACTCAGAGGGCATCTTAGAGATGCCCCCTGAAAAACGACCAACCCTGGTGTGGCTCTTGAATGGCTGCCTGCCATTTGCCACCACCAGACAGGTTTATGGACCCTTGGGTAGAGGGCCTCCGCTCTCTTGGTCGAGAAATAAAGCCCATCCTGGGCAGAGGTGTCATGCCTCCGACTCCAGGATGGGCTGGGTCCACGAAGGGGAAGCTTCAAAGGCCTGTCGCCTTTGTAAGCTGTCCTTGTCTTTTGCGGCCCAGCAACTGGCTCCCACCGGTTCGGACTCCCACTTTCAGTGGGAGAATGGGAAGGAAAACCAAGTTAGAAGGAGAGGTGTGCCCACCTTTGCAAACCCCACCCCTCAGGTGGGGGAGGCAGGGTGAAGCACAAATCTCAGTCCCCTTCATCTTGAAGATGAGGGGACACAGCCAATTACAGAAAGTCTCATGCCCCCCTCCTACTGGAGGGTGGCATAATAGGGGGTGTACTCACCCCAAGGAAGGGACCTATTGGTCCCGACCTGTACACCCCTGTAAACACCCCCATATTTAGTATTTAGGGGCAACCCTGAACCTTGCCTTCTCAGATTCCTGCCACCTACGAAGAAGGACAGAGGAAGTCGCACAGCAGAGGAGACTGTAGAGAAGAATTGACATGGCCCCCCAGCCCTACCGGCCCGTCTGCAGTTTCCAGAGATCCTGTGCCAAAAGTCAACTTGTCCTGCAGCCATCGACCTCAAGAACTCCTGGGAGGACTAACTGCCGTCAACAAAGACTGGATCTCCTGCGAACAGCAGCTCTGTTCCAAAGAAACTCCAAAGAAAGACTTTGAGCCTGCTAAGGATGAAGAAACTCGACACCTGGAACCCCCACTGCACCCGTTGCCTAAGGCCTGACTACAAGTGGCCCACCAGTCCCAGCGAAATCCCACAGTGCCCCAGAGTCGGAGTGCACTGTGGGCTGACCCCCCCAGAACTCCCTGACGTCGCCTGCATCTTCTGCACGGAGACCTCCCCAACCGTGAGTGGCCCGGTAAGGTGAAATCTGACCTCAAAAGGCACCCCTGCATTTTGCCGCCCTGCGCCCCAGAGAATAGGACCTGAGATGCACCTACGTCCCTTAGCCCCCCAATGTACCTGCCCAGCTGTTGGTTTTTCCCAGAAGACTTCTTGGACTGAGCCTGCAGCCAAAATCCAAAAACGGCAACCTCCATAGGATTGCATTGGGCTCTCGACCTCTCCTAAGCACCCTGCTCCCGGCCGCCCTAAACTTGGAGCCAACCTGGGACCCCTTTTGCCCTGACCTTAACCCTATGGGCTTAGCTTCCAAGACCGATTGGCCTGCCTGTGAGCAGCCCAAACCGAAGTGCCTCTTAGCCCCATTGGCTAACATTGGGCCCCTGCACTCTGCACCCGGCTGCCCCAGTTCCGCTGGTGGTACAATTTGAGTGCCTAACTGAACCTTGGGGAACCTTAGTTCTAACCCCCAAAAACTATTCTTGCAGGTCGTTTACTTACCTGCAAACCCATAACTTTCTTTTCCCATAGGAACCAATGTTACGAGTTTTGCTCCTGTAATGTTCGAAGTGTTGAACTGTTTTTGTATGAAGGAAAAGTAACTGTACTTTAACCTAAGAATTGCCATACTTACCTGTAAGTTGCAAGCTCCAGTGTGTGATATCTCGTCATATCATTTCAAATACTCTAAGTAACTGAAAAGTAATCCACACATGATCAAAAGTAATTTCTATGTATTTTAAACTATTGTAAAAGCCAATACAAACCTGTAAAGAAGCCAATTCCATTCACCATTGCATTTCCTTGTAAAGTTCTGCATTTGAAAGTAGATTTTACCTACCCGTGCCAAATCCTGCTTGGTTCTAGAAATAAAACATAAGTATACATTTTTATACTTACCTAATTGGTCTTGATTCTGTCTCTGAGTGTGTGCCATCAGTCTTGATTGAGTAAATACAATAAATGCTTAACACACCCTCCTGATAAGCCTAACTGCTCGGTCACACTACCACAAAGAGAGCTGTTAGTGATTATCTAATTTAGCCACGTCTATACCTTTGGGGATCTTCCAACACTGTGTAAACAGTATCTGCGGAAGAAACATACAGATACCTGCGAAGTGGTGCCTCCCAAATATTTGGGACAAAACCGACCTCACCCATATGGACAGGTTCTGGAGGACACTGGGGTTGATGGTGGCTAAATGTAATATAGTGCGAATGTGGTGAGCGGAACTAGCACCGCACATGAATGATTGGAAGAGAAACATGGATTGGTACATGCTGGCAGAGAGAGTAGTCTATGAAAGCTGGGGCTTTCTGAAGAAATGGATCAAAGTATGGGTGAAATGGAATGAATATCGGGGGGAATTGTGTGCTCCTGTTGTGGGTACCAGTCATGAAGTTTTGTGTCAAGGGTACCTGAACTTTGCTGCTGTCCTGTGAATTGCTGGGAGAGAGATGGGGTGACCGTGGATTTCCAAAGAAAGCCAGGTGTGCGTTACTGTATTCATGTCTTGATGCCACAATATATCATGTTTAATGTCATTGTTCTTTTATCTGCTTTACATGCAATAAAAATATATTTTTTAAAAGTATATCGAGGACAAAAGTATTATGAATGTAGATTTCTTTAGGTAAGCAAAGTTTTACTATTTATAACTCCACATACATGTAAGTTTACAATATATATATCTTTATGGTTCGTAGATGTGGAGTTAAAATAGTAAATCTATACTTATCTATTTGCACTTACCTTCTCTATATTTTGGCCCTGGATATTTTTGATCTGATATTCTATCCGCACTATATTTTTATTTCCGGTATTCTGTCTCTGTTTAATGTGTGTGCGTGTGATGGAAAGCACTCTGACACCCCATACTAGGATGAACAGAGCTATAAAAAATATATGTGAGAGAAAGGCTAAGAAGAGGTGAGTGGCAAAGTTTGAGGGCGATGGGCACCACTTCCAAATAAATGTGTAGCACTAGTCTCTGAAACCCAATTTTCATTTAGTTGTTGTATTGGTGCTATGTATATAGCAAGGGGAAGTTGGTGAGTAACGAAGCATTTTCACATGGAAATTATAAAAAGAAAAAGAAAACATTGGGTGCAGCTGGGAAAATGTTATCTGTTGTCTTCCATACAATTAGAACTAACTAACAATCAGAAACAAACTGTATGTTTTTTTAGCAATAAGCCTGGCTAATTTATCATGCCAAAGCCAGAACAATACCTCAGGATTACAATATTATAAGCATGATAAGTAGAGCAATTAAAACACAAAAATCACAAACATGCATTTTCGATGGAGGGAGATGGGCTAAATGCCGGATCTTGTACTCAGAACAGAACACGTCTTGTAGGTCATGTGTGAAGTCAAATGCAGCTCCAGTCAAGTGATGGGCTTCATTCAAAATCTTGGTCTGTAGCCTATGGGCGAGGAACAGTGTTTTGCTTTAGATGGTAACCTGAACCCCGGTCTCTGCTTTCAAGCCATATAACCACAGAATAAGCGCCAGTGATACTTCGTAAACATTCGCAGACAGTGCAATTTGCACACTGACTCGTTTTATAATCGGTGCGCTATTTTCGTTATAACCTATGTATTAATATGTCACATCATAAATTATCCACTCGCAAAAATGACTTACCTAATGAATATATTAATGAGACAGGGCACAATTTGTGGACCATCTGTGATCGGCTGTGAATGAACCAATGGGGCCTGCAAAGGACAGGAGACCTCTGTCTCTGCTTTTGCATTTCCAAATGGTAAATATGTGGTGGGTGCAGAAAGCTGTGATGGGGGGGGCTCACATGGTGGCATAAGATCAATGAATTAAAAGTCGTCTCTCTTTACTAATGCCGCCCATTTGAGAGCTGACGTCTATATTGCAGCTGCTAAGACAACTGTAACTTGCTCAGTGGGCTCCATGTTGTGTGATGGGGAGGTCAGGTGTCCTCCACTGGTTTCATATACCTCACACTAATATTGAACACTCAAGCCTTTTCTGTGCAGCATCATAGGGGAGGAGACAGCTCTGTGCTTAAAATGCCTCTTTGATAAGTTTTCCTGACTTTCACATCTACGCTTTAAAACTCTCACCCATTCAAGTTCCCGCCAGGATAGCTTTACCAACTGTACTCAGACTCCTGTGAAACAGTTTGTACAAGGCCACCAGATTTTAGTCAATGTAGGTCCCGGAGTGAGTGGCCCAGCCTTCAAAGAAACTGCACCAAATTCAACTGAGTATGGTGGCTTGATATAAAACATATTAATATTAGGATATTTGGGTAAAGGTTCCTTATAAGGACCAGATTATGGTTATTGTGTCACTACCAGTTTTGTTTGTGTAAAAGAAAGCTCAAACAATTACACCCGAAGACTAAGCTGGAATTCTGCATGCCAAAATTTCTCAGAACACATCCTAAAAATATATAACAAAAGTTGGATTGGATTCGAATGCTGGGCACAGATAAAGCCCATCTAGCCTGCACGCTGCAGCACCGACTGTACTTTGCTGATATAGAGAGAATTCTGCTGTGAGGGGTCCCTGATGGTGCCAAGCAGGACAAATGGCATCTGAGGGGCCAGGCGTACCCTGTCTCTCCTTGGTCTGCGGTTCTTGAGCCGGTCAATGACAACTTCTGGGAAGCATAGTTCAGAGTCACATTATGGACCAGCCAGTGTATGTTTGTTTTGCTTTCGTTTCCTCCGTGCACTAAGAAAGGTTGGGGTTGGCTTAGCTCGCTTAGGTGTGTGACATTGTCGGCTGTAAGAAATAAACAGCTCCTGCAAATAAAAGTCAACTTCACCCCGTAGCCTTTTAGCAACATGACAACATTTTACAGTCTGGCTCTGACTCTAGGACCTTCCAGCCCAGAGTGAGCTGATCCTTGATATGGCTCTAGTTTCTTCAGGCACCAAGAATTAGAAGATAAGGATTGAACCTTTGACGTATAACAGAGAAGAGGTGCCCACCTAGTGGCTGAACTTCAGAATGTAAAACCACAAAACCTGAGCTCAATCCCGGCTTCCCTGCTAGATCAAACGGTCTGGTCGCAAGCACATTTTATTTCACAGTGCCTTCTTTTTACTTCATTATCACATATGACCTCATGTTCAATTGTGAAAGTTCAGGATGTGTAGTGTACAAAAACTTGTGTTTGATTTCATAGACTATCCCCGACCCACCAGCCCCTCTGTGGCCAGGAAAGATCATACTCCTCTCCCTCGGACCCTCTGTTCCCAGCACAAGTCCTTCTCCTCTCTGCAGATCCAGTGTCCAAGACTCGTCTCTCTCTCCTCAGAGCCTCTGTGCCTGCACTGATCTTGCCCCTCTCCTTAAGCAAATTAAAACCGCACTGGAGATGGCAAAGGTGATCAGGTACAGCAATTGTAAACTGTGCTCTGGGAACACATTGCTACTCAGTGTGATCTTGGGCAGCTCAGCTCCACATCAGTTACAATTGGGAGCATTTACTCTGAAGAAACCCTTGGTGTTGTAGTCTATATTAAGAACTGTGTACTGAAAGTGATACACCTGTGTAAGGTTGGCTGAACCCGCACACTGAATTTCCACACCCCATTTCCCAGGCCTGTGCATATTCTGCCACCCCTACATCACATGGAGGGGCGCTGTGTGAAATGAAATATTCATTGATTTACTCTCCATGATAAATCAATTATGAAACAAGGTAGAATATTGGCTAAGAGATATTGCCCTCTGTAACACAAGAAGTTGATTATATATGAGGAATTACTTCTTTGAGACCCCAAGATATCTGGGGCCCACTATGTGCCTTTTTATTTTCACGCTGCTGAAGATGACGATGTTGAACCATCGACCTCCCCTAGCCCAACCCACGCATTAAAGAAAGCATTCCATGCCTGTGATATACGCGCTGCCAGCACATGGAGTTCCTACAGACTACAATCCAATATGCAATCTAACCACGGTGAAGGTCAAACTGTATCTTGCCTTTAAGGGCCTTTTGCACTCGCTCTTATGGGCGCGGACTGCACACACTGCATGTCCCTGGAACATTGTGAAATGTGTGCAGATTTGAGCAGACGCGTTGCTACAAACACCGTAAGGACGATGCTTTGCTCGACTATCAACAATTTACCCTGACGTGTAACTGTTATTCTTTTTTTGTCGATTTTTTGGTGTCTGTACTCGTAAAACTTGAAAAGGAAAACAAATTATGATACAAATCAAACAAGAATATTAAAAACAGAAAGATCATAACATACATCATTATGATCAAGTATGTAACGATGATAACAACCAAAATAATAACACTGCGAAACTGCCCAAAATAAATCCTGGTTTCTTCCTGACGCCCACTCTGTAATCGATCCCTTTATTAATTAGCTAAAAAAAAAAAATAGGCATAGATGTGAGAAAGAGATACCCTTCTAGAAGCTGAATTTTGCAGAGTGAAAAGGTAAAATCTTGGCTCAATTTCGGCTTCCCATTTTCAACAATTGATGTGATCCCAGCCAATGCTGTATTTCACTGAGCCTCCTTTTTAGCCTGCAGGCATCAAGCTGAGAGGGACTCTGTTCCCTCTTTAGTTCTTCCTCATTGCCCTGCAGGGCTCGTCTTCAAAGCGGCAGGGGGGGGGGGGTAGAGACGAGGATGGCAGGATGCAGACAGCAATCAGCAAGCACTGCTTTCTCATCCTCTCAGATATGCAGAATGCAAGCAGCTGTACACAGCACAAACAAAAGGGCAGAGGCTGTAGGTGCCTCCTGACAAGGGCACCGGGCGTTTCCCGGTGACCCGCCAGGGTGGGGGCCGGTTTTGGGTCCCTGGGGGTTGTCTTGTTACCAGGGGCCCCCTGTAACAAAATCGTCCGGAACTGGCCCTAGCAAACAGCTTGGCCGCACCCCCAAATAAATACCCACCCCTGGGCCGGCCGAGCAGTTTGCCAGGGCCGGTTTTGGTTCCCAGTTCGGCCCTACCACCTTAATTCTGTTACCATCAGCTTGTTCACAGATAACTGAAAGCAGGTCAGCGGTTCAAGTACAGGGTCATTATTGGTAGCGCTTTTGCATGCTAATGGTCCTGCGAATCAGGAAACTGAGTGGGAAAATAATTTTATACCCTCTTTTCCCCACCCATATCCCCTGTGTCCTCCCCACTCATAAAGCAAAGGGGGATACATCCCACCGCATCCCCCAAACTTCCTATGCGCATGTCTCCCAAACAGTATTAGTCGAGCAAACCTATGTTGTTTCTTAAAAAGACTTCCGCTCCCTAGGATTCCTAGTAGCATGCTTCATCCTCGAGTCCATGTCCAGATACACTCTGGGTCAGGATGGGCTTCACCTTGACCATCAAGGGGACACTTGTTTTGGTGTGTAGAGAGGGATCTATGTGTAGAAATGCCTAGTGGTACCCTAGGCCTCAAGGATGAAGCATGCCACTAGGAATGCTAGTGGGTGAGAGTCCTTTAAGAAGCAAGTATTGTCCCTCTAGGACGGGTTGGGAAACAACCTATATCAAAGTGTGTTCCCTTTCCTATTTGATGATTTGAGTATATCATGCTTGAAGTGGAGTGAACTCACTAAAGATGTTCTAGCTCCCTTTCTCAATTGTTGGTAATGTCAATACAACATGTTTATAACCATTCTTTAGTGGGAAAGGGTGGAAGAGTTAACATGACTTCCAAGTTTCCCAAGTCCATGCGTGATAAGTTAGATCAGTCCTGTTGTTTTTTCTTAGATTTTTGGGACTTGTAGTCTTATTTAAACTAGCATAAAATCAGGACTACAAGTAACCGCACTCTAGGAAATAATGAGACTGGCTTAACTAAGCACCCATAGACCCACGTATCTTGCTAGTTATGAGCTTACAGTCGCCAGCTTAGTGTTTGAACATATCTATATCTCCATACACAAGCATCAATATATTGCTGTGCATTGAGCTCACTTCCAAGTGTCCACTCTGGTGCTTCTGCGCCTACTGGCTAGCCCCCTTCTCTTGTCTGTTATCATTTCCTTAGTGCATGGGCGGTCTTCCGTATGCCAAGGAATCGACATCCGGGTCAGGTATGAGTAAGGCCAATACACCCCCAACATAATTAGAAACCCATTATTCCATGGCAGAAATGGTTCGTCAGAAGGCTTCACTGTTCATTGAGATTGAGATGAGGCTAGTGGGGATGAAGAAGGTAAAGAGGTAGGGATAGCAGAGTGAGGAAAAGAAAGAAGGAGTTGATGACATCACTGCAGGAAGAACATCACACCTCGACTCACAGCTACTGTCAAACAGAGCAACGCTGTCATTAGCTTCACTGATATTCCCGGAATCATTTGCAGGCTCGAATACCTCTGAGTTGTTATCTAGGAATGGCAGTTCACATGATTCACTATTTAAAATGTGTACATCTAAGGGGTTTTGGGTGATAGCATGGCCATTGCCCCATGCAGTCATCACTATGTCTTTGATATCTGTGACAAAATAAGCTCTGGGGTCATAATTGGGAACATCAATGCGAGTCCTGCATAGTGGCATCAATACCAACTCTCCTTGCCGTATTTTTGGCATGCATGCGCTCCTCTTGTTGTTCGCATAGCCTGCCATCTTGCCCTTCTTTGAAGTGTCTTGGGCTCACATTTCTTGATTCAATATGGTGAGAAGGTTTGGTAGGAAGTTCTGAAATTCGGTCCTTAGTCATCTTTCAAACATCAGCTCTGCAGGAAATTCACTTGTCGTGCTGCAAGGGGTGTCTTGGCAGTCTCACAAGGTCTGACAGAGCACATTGGATGTAGACTGGCTGGTGGCTTTGACCACTTGCAGCACCTTCTTAAATGCAGCCATAAATCTCTCAACAATACCAGTTGCCTGGGATCACAAGGTTGTTATCTTCCAGTGCTCAAAGTTCAGATAGGCTACAAGTTCATTGAGCTCCTTTCCATTGAATGGAGGCCCATATTCGGACCGACTATAGAAGGAATACCAAATGTGTCAAATATTTTGTTGAATGCTCGGATGTCAGTGTCTACCACTGTTCCAGGAATCTCTATCTTCACCTCTAGAAATCAAGACCATTAATGCAACACCACCAGTAGATGTTGTCTTGTGGCGTTGAGTCCAAAGAAGTCAATTACCAGTGGGGCAAGGATGACATATGCAACTGCCAGACGTCTCTTTCCATAGAGCCTTGATGACATGACACAGGACTACTTTTTCAAAAGGAGTTCAAGAGCCAGAAAACTGTCTCAGAAAGCGTTTGGTGGCAACCACACCTCTGAGGTCCCCAGAAGCCAACTCAACTACATGTTTTTGTAGGAAACAAGTGTGAGAAAGTGGAGTATGAGTTGGGATGGATGGTGGTCCACCACAAGTAATAATGTCACTATTCTTGTGACGTCAATTAAAGGCTTCAGTAATTTAAACCTGAGTTCAACATCTTGTGGCTAAGGCACACAGCAGACATGCTTAACTTAAGAAATGTGTAAAGCATTTAGAAGTACCAAAACAGTTAAAAAGTTGAAAACGCAACACAATGAAAACCTCACTACAATTTGCAAAAATAGAGAATATTGTAATATACAAAATGACATCATAACAACAAAAGTCCAATAAAGGGAACCAGAGATATGAATTTTTAAAGTAAGCGCAGATTGCCAACTGCAGGCAACTGGTTGCTCTAGACCAGGACATGGGTATGGTTTATGGCCAACAGCGATGGAGCATGTGTTGGATACAGAGACCAGTTGTTCCGGTCGGATATTTTACCTTCTGACCTTGTCTCTGAAATGGAAGTCAAAAAACCTCAGATGGGCAAGGCAGCCAGCTATAGCTGAGATTGGTTCTATAAGGTCGCATAGCGAACAGATGAAGTCCCGGTGAAGCCGTTGACCTTGGGCTGGAAAGATAGAGCGAGAGATATTACAAATTGGTGGTTAACGAAGGTTTGTCATGGCTGCTGCCGCGGATCCCTCTTCAGGATGCACAGCACAGTCAACATTTCAGAAGTGAGGAGAGAGGGAAACAGTCTAGTCTTTAAGCCTTCTCCTGTGTTGGTCCTCCTCTCGGAAGCTACGCTGGTCACAATCAGGTCCCTCGAGTGCGGTAGAATAAAAGCTGCACTCGGGAGCCCATCTTTTACTTGTAATTGTTACCTTGACGCTATAGTGACCTTGCTTCACAACTGCCTTTTTTCTGCTGTTCTCTCCTTGTTGGTCATGCTCCTGTCTTTTCTGTGACCTCTGGAGGGATGCCCACAGTTCTTCAATGACTGCTCCTGCCCTTTGCTGATTTACTTGGTGCACTTTCAGTTTGGGAAGTATTCCATCTTCCATACACCAGTGGAGATAAGAGTACAAAAAGAGTTTACCAACAGCTGACTGATCTTCTAATGTGGTAAGATGCATACATGCAAGTAGTTTTGGATATACGCTGACCGTCCTGCATTGGGATCCCATGCATTTAATGGATTTTTATCTTACTAAAACACAGTGTTTGAGAGTGCAAGACAATTGTTTGTTTTCAAAGACTTTTAGAGGCACTCCTGGGGACATACTTAATCACTTATTTTCTATGAATTTTGTCTGAGAGACTTTGAAGGAATTATTTAATTCTGGCCTTATGTTGATCTCCTTAGATGCTTAGATAAAACTGGGCAATATAGAGGGTTCCTGAGGGTAGGAATATTTGGTTTTCTTATTAATTCAACATACTGCATTTATTTTTATTCCCTCAGGATTACACTGTATTCATTGAGTTCCAGCCACTAGATACAAAGCGGGAAAGTAGGAGGTATTAGGTAAGAATGCACACTTACCAGTTGTTTAGCTATTTTTTGTATGTTCATGTTTAAGAGGTGAAGGGTCTTACAAGGTCCATTATATTTTGTTGTAGACACATGACAATACCAGAACATTGAAGGAACCTCTAGTGCCGAGAATTGATGCAGTCTTCTTGAAGGTACCCTGGAACACCATCTTTTGTGTTTTCTCCACTTCCGCTTTCCTCTGGGTGCTGTTATCTCCTGGAGCTCTATCCATGTCTCTGGTGACTGGAGGGATCTAGGTGGCATAGGGAATAAGCTTCTGGTATTCATGTTCTGCTCCCAAAAGATTGCAATCAGCTACTGTCCCTAGACGTTACAAGGTCTCTTGCCGGGCGCATACATTTGGCTCCTTTGGCCGGTGAAGATTTTTACATATGGACGTAGTAAATTGTTTTGAGTTTGTATTCCTCCAGCGAGGTAAGGCGTCAAGCTATAGCTGAGCAGGACACCATGAGACCCTATACCTTCTCAGCGATGTACCATTGAAACCGATTTCCTGCTGCAGAAATGCCCTGAGTGTGAGCAACCTAAACGTTTTGCCCAGTGGCAACTCATCTTCGTCAGATGACTTATCAGACTGGTCCCAGTCTTCCGTTCTGTAGGCAAAAAGCCTTCAAAAAGTTTTTATGTCCTAGCTTTTAGGGTTAAGCAGGAGGAGTACACTCTGACACTTATCTAAGGGACACCTGTTAGACTTGGCATCTTTTGGTGTGTTTCCCCTGAGTTTTTGTTTTCTGACCTCCCGGTTTTGACTCTGATTTTGCTGGCGTAGTGTTTCTGCGCACTTTTCTCACTGTTGATCAGTGGTAAAGTGCAAGTGCTCCTGTGGTAAATTGTGTTATGGATTGGTGTTTCCATGATTGAATATTTGATTTACTTCTTAGTCCCTAGTAAAGTGCACTGAGTGTGCCAGGGCCTGTAAATCAAATGCTACTAGTGGGCCTACAGCACTGATTGTGCCACCAACGTGAGTAGCCCGGAAAAGGTACCTTAGACCCGCCATTGCGGAGGGTGCGCGCAGTTTGTAACTGCCATGTCGACTTGGCCAGTGCACACACTTGCCAGTCCCTCACCTTCCCTTTTCCTACATGCCAGCCACCCCTAGGGTAGGCCCAAGGTACCCTTGTGGGCCGCTTGCAGTGTATGTGAAATGTAGGACATGCCCTGGTGTGTGTGGCATGTCCTAATAGTGAATTACGGCCAATTTAGTTTCTGGCTATTGCAAGGCTACCTAGGACAGAATGGGGAGTTTGTTTATAACATCTTATAAACATAACTGGCCCGGGGACTTAGGTAGGAAAATAAAGTTTAGTATGCCTGAACTAAGAATCTAAAGATACATCTTGTAGTGAAGGTGATTTTTACATTCTGTGTTTGAAAATACCACTTTTAGAAAGTAGGTATTTTCTTGCTCAGTCATCCTGTGTGCCTCTGCTGGAATGTGGATTGCCTGTCTGGGTTTTGGATGACAGAAGGCTGGGGAGCAGGAGTTGCTCCAGATAGTCTAGGTGGGTCAGGAAAGGGCTGAATAGACCTGGGCTGCAATTGGGGAAGGGGGGGGAGATTTCCTTGCACCTCAAAGGGCCTGGTCTGCCTCTAACCATGCTGTCTCCACCTCCTGCCAGGATGTTACACCAGAGAAGGCAGAACTGGTCCTGGCTGGGCACAGACACTCTCTGCCTAAGAGATCAAAGGATTTTGGGATATAAATATTGGGGCCCAGACCCCTGAACTTCAGAACTCTTGTGGACCAAGAAGACTACCGAGAAGAAGAGCTGGAGAAGCTGTGAGGAGGAACTACCACTTTGCTGTGTGCTTTGCTGTGTTGGCCTGCAGTGGCTACTTCTCTCTTGGGCAGTGAAAGGAATGGACTGAACTTTCTGCAATCTACTTTTGTGAGTTTCTCAAAGAGGTTGAGGTAGAGCTTGCCCCCTGTTCAAGAAGCCTCAGGAACAGCAAAGACTTCAAGCTCTTCTGCCCTCAGCACTGGGGATTGTGTTTTTTTGTGCTGCATCAGAAGAAAAGCAACCCGACTACGTCTACGACGCCGCTGCTGACTCCGTATCCTGAAGGCACCGCCGCAACAC
Source organism: Triturus cristatus (assembly GCF_964204655.1). NCBI lineage: Eukaryota > Metazoa > Chordata > Amphibia > Caudata > Salamandridae > Triturus > Triturus cristatus. Next base: position 552,826,904 of record NC_140590.1, on the reverse strand, counting down.
CGCACTGCAACCCTGGTCTCACCTACGACGCCTGCTGATGCCGCCACCGAGCCGCTGCTCGCACCGCGACCTGTGGGCACGGCACTCCACACCGCCTTGCTTCGTGACGACGCATTGGTATCCTCGACGACGCCGCTCCAGGCCAAAATCTACACCGCCGCTTACACCATGGTTTGAGGGCACCGCTCATAAAGTTACACGACACACCACCCTCATCCCGCACCGCAGCCTTGGCCTACCGACGTTGGTGCCATCAACTTCAGTTCGTCAGCCGACGACAGCACTTCAGCCACGACGACACCGCTGCTTGCACCATGACCTGCCAGCACCGCGACGAGCACCGCCTTCACCTCACATTGCGATCCTGGTCTCACCTACGATGCCATCTGATGTCACCATCGACCGCTGCTCGTACCGAGACCTGAGGGCACCGCATGCCGCACCGCTGCACTTCGCACCGCAGCAGCCAACACCTGCCGACACCAGCGGAACTGACTCCAACAGAGAGGAGATCGATCTGCAATGCGTGTGACTTCGAGGGCCCGACGACTCCTGCACCGACCCCCAGAACCGACGCCTGTGGACGCCGTGCTTTCGGAAGCTCAATGACAGGTCACCGACACCCTGATAACCGAAGATTTTTAAGTATTGTACTGTGGATTTTTTTATTCGTTTTTGGTCTTGTCTTAAGTATATAAAAATATTGGATATTTTTCTAAACTGGTGTGGTGTCCTTTTGTAGTGCTTACACTGTATTACTGTTGGTTATGTGTAAATGCTTTACACACTGCCTCTAAGATAAGCCTGACTGCTCGTGCCAAGCTACCAAGGGGGTGAGCAGGGGTTATTTTAGGAGTGTAACTCCCTTATCCTGACTAGAGTGGTGGTTTCTGCCTGGCTTTGGCACATGCCCTAGCCTAGCAAAAATCCAATTTCTAACATTGGTTGTCAGCGGTGAGTATAGGACTTACATTTGCACTTGACTTACAGTGATTGGTGTGCACTACTATAATATCTCAGACCATCACGTGCCACATACTGGTTCTTTTTCTTTTTGCCCTATTTTTGATCTTGCCAGTTTGAACTTGCTACTTCATCATGCCTGAATCAAGAGCATCATCTGTTGCATCCCTGGAAATTGCCTTTGAGGAGGATTGGTTGGAATCCTACAATGTTAGGGAATTGAAAACCATTTGTAAAAACTTAAAAGTCCAAGTCAGAGGCCTCACGATGAAGGAGGAGCTACAAAAGGCACTGAGGGCCTGGGTAGCAGCCAGACATGCCAGCGAGCAGTCAGGTGATCTCAGTGGAGGGAAGGAGGAGCCTATTCCTAGGGTGGATGTGCTTTTGGGAGGGGGGAACCCTCCAGGCCAGGCAGCAGTGGCCTGTCCCCATGAGAGCTGAAGGACAGGCGGAAAGCAAGGAGAGTTGCAGTAGAACTGGAGAAGCTTAGGTTAGCCATGGAGGAGAAAAGGATGATGTTAGAGCACGAGTTCAGGATAAAGGAGCTGGATCAGAGGAGTAGAGCCAGCTCAGATGGTGGCAGCAACCCGTCATGACAGGCAGACAGGATTGTGCACATCCCTAAGAATGTAGGCAAATAATTCAAGTAGGGGGATGACATACAAAGGTGGTTTCAGGATTAAAAGGCAGTCATACACATTAATGGGGTACCTGAGGAGAATTGGGGAGCACGATTGTGGCCTCTCTTCTCAGAAGAAGCAAGGGATACTTTAATAGCTTTGGGTAAGGGGTATCACCTCACCTATCCAGACATGAAGGACGCCCTTCTCACTAAGCATGGTCTCACTTCTGAAAAGTACAGGGATCAGTTCAGGTCCAGTAAGAAGTCCGATGCCAACACTTGGTTGGAATGTGTAGATATGTTTTGCAGGTCACTGGATGGCTGGGTGAAGGGCAGTAATATGACAGATTTTCAGGGGCTCTACAATTTGATTGCATTGGAGCACTTGTCTAGTCTATGTTTTACAGATCTGCGCCAGCACCTAGTTGATAGTAAGCTGCCTGACCCCAGGAAGCTTGCTATGGAGGCGGACCGCTGGGTGAGTACAAGGGTCCACAGGAAAGCTTACGAGGGAGATCCAGCCAAAGGTGGGCAGGGTCCCCAGCAGAAAAGTGGGGGGGACAAGGGTAAAACACAGAAGTTATCTAAAGGGCCCCAAACTAAAACCCAGGGTAAAGGTTCCCACCCCCCAGGAGATAAGAAACAATGGGCCTCGTCAGGAAAGCCTGCTGAGACCATCCCCCGCAAGTGTTTTGCATGTGACCAGGTGGGTCACATGAAGGGGGACCCCAAGTGCCCTAAGGGGTTCACAGCCACCCACCGGTGGGCAGTCCAAAGTGTTGGCTAGTGTAGCACTTGGGGAGGAGGAGTACCCACAGGAGGGTGGGGACCCCGCAGAAATGACCCTGGTCTCACTAGGGTACAGTGAGATGGTCCCAGGAAACACGGTGCCCCCTAACAAACAGAAATACTGCACCTGGGTGACCATCAATGGAAAAAGGGTAGAGGCTCTCAGAGATACTGCCGCCAGCATGACCTCAGTCCGGTGTCACCTGGTCTCGGAGAAGCAGGTAGTCCCAGGGGCATTCCACAAAGTAATTGCGGTGGACAATTCTGAGCACCAGTGTCTGGTGGCGCAGGTTCCCTTCGAGTGGGAGGGGGTCTCAGGTCCCTCGAGGGTGGTTGTGAGCCCTTCCATGCCAGAGTGGGCATGCGTGTCCACTCGGTCAATGGCGGCCAGAGAGGGTGATCAAGAGGACTTGGAGCCTGAAACAGTGGCCCAAGTCCCTGCTAAGAGAAAGGGCAAGGGGCGCGGGAAACTGGCCCCTGAAGTTCCCACGGACCGGGAGGAGGCGGACCTTGAGGGGGACGCCCCGGTGCATATAGGGGAGCAGGTAGCTGAACTGGGGAGATCTCTGAGCTTACCCATTGGCAGCAAGAAGGGGGTCCCACCAGGGAGGAATTGAGCAAGGAGCAGAAGGAGTGCCCTTCTCTGGAGGGTCTGCGGCGGCAGGCTGCAGACCAGGCAGCTGGTGATCAATCCGGATAACATTGGATCTACTGGTAGAATGATTTCCTGTACAGTGAGCCTAAGGTCGCTGAGCCTGGGTCAGCCTGTGTGCTGGTGGTACCCCAGCGCTTCAGGACCTTCCTACTGGGTCTGGCTCATGACGTGACTTTGGCTGGACATTTAGGGCAGGACAAGACCTTTGACAGGCTTGTCAACCACTTCTTCTGGCCCCAAATGTGAAGGTAGTCAAATGGACATTGCAGGTCTTGCCAAACTTGCCAGGCAAGTGGTAAGAGAGGGAGGAAGGTCATAGCTCCTCTCCAACCTTTTCCAGTGGTTGGACTGCCCTTTGAAAGGGTAGGGATGGACATTTTGGGGGCACTGGATCCCAAGACAGACATGGGCAACAGGTACATCCTGATCTTGGTGGACCATGCCACCTGGTACTCAGAGGCAATCCCTCTCAGGATAACAATGGCACCAGTGGTGGTCCGGGCATTAATGGGGATCTTTTCCTGAGTGGGGTTCCCCAGAGAGATGGTTTCTGACAGGGAGACCAATTTCATATCTAAGTATATGACATCCCTGTGGAAGAAGTGTGGTGTAACATACAAGTTCACCACCCTTTACCACCCACAAGGTAACAGTCTGGTGGAGAGATTCAACCAGACCTTGATGGGCATGATTAAGGGTCTAAGAGAACCCATTAGGCGTAAGTGGGACGTCCTCTTACCGTGCCTCCTCTTTGCATACAGGGAGGTACCACAGAAGTCTCTTGGGTTCAGTCCCTTTGAGCTTCTGTATGGTCACCCTGTGAGAGGGCCTCTGAGTTTGGTGAAGGAAGGCTGGGAGGCAGCTCCCAGGAAAACTCCCCAGGATGTGTTTAGTTACATGCTGGCCTTCAGAAACCAAACTGCCCGCTTCAGGAAGCTTGGTCAGGCGAACCTAGAAGCAAGCCAGGAAGAAATGAGGAAGTAGTATGACCAGAATGCCACTCTGGTTGAATTTCAACCTGGGCAAAAAGTACGGGTCATGGCCCCAGTGGAACCTTGTGCCTTGCAGGACAAAAGGACTGGGCCATTTGAGTTGGTGGAGCGCAAAAGTGATGTCACCTACTTGGTGGATTTGCGGGCTCCAAGGAACCCTTTGAGGGTCCTCCACGTGAACCGCCTCAAGCCCCACTTCGAGAGGTCCGAAGTGAGCATTCTCTTGGCGACAGATGATGGGGTGGAAGAGGAGAGTGAACCTCTCCCTGACCTCCTGTCTACCAAGGAGCGCGATGGGTCAGTGGAAGGTGTGATCCTCTCCCGTACACTGACTCCAGAGCAGCAGAGCGACTGTCACCAGTTGTTGGGACAGTTTGCCCCACTGTTCTCCCTGACCCCAGGTGTTAATCACTTGTGTACCCATGACGTGGACACCGGTGACAGCCCTAGAGCTGATGAGCTCATTTATGGGTTGGGGCTGCCAAGTTCCTCAGCACGTTTGATTTAACGTCTGGGTACTGGCAGATTGCCTTAACCGATGGGACCAAGGAGAGGTCAGCCCTTTCAACCCCAGAAGATCATTACTAGTTCCGGGTGATGCCCTCTGGGTTGAAGAATGCCCCTGCCTCCTTTCAGAGGTTGGTCAACCAGGTGTTGGCTGGGCTGGAGGATTTCAGTGCCGCCTACCTGGATGAGACTGCAGTGTTCAGTTCCAGCTGGGAAGAACACTTGCAGCACCTCGGTGAAGTGTTGAAGGCGCTGCAGAGGGCAGGCCTCATGATGAAGGCCAGTAAGTGCCAGATCGGGCAGGGTCTGGTGGTGTACTTGGGACACCAGGTAGGAAGTGGCCAGGTGGTGCCCCTACAACCCAATATTGACACCATTCTGGCTTGGGAACCCCCCAAGACCCAGACAGAGGTGAGGGTCTTCTTAGGACTCACTGGGTACTACAGGATGTTTGTCAAAGGGTATGGCACCAGTTGCCCCCTTAACAGAGCTGACTTCCAGGAAGCAGCCCAAGGAGGTGATCTGGACTGAGTCCTGCCAGAAGGCTTTTGATGCCCTGAAGGCCGCCATGTGCACGGCACCCGTGCTCAAGGCACCCGACTTCTCCAAGGAATTCGTCGTGCAGACTGGCGCTTCAGAGCATGGAGTGGGAGCGGTGCTCTCACAACTGAACGAGGAGGGCCTAGCCGGAGACTACTCCCCAGGGAACAGAGGTGGAGTGCCATAGAAAGGGAAGCTTTCACTGTGGTCTGGGCACTGAAGAAGCTGAGACCATACCTCTTTGGGACTCACTTCCATGATCAGACAGACCACAGGCCCCTCAGATGGTTGATGCAAATGAGGGGTGAGAATCCAAAACTGCTGAGGTGGTCCATCTCCCTACAGGGAATGGACTTTACGGTGGAACACGCGAATGCAGATGGTCTGTCTAGGTTCTTCCGCCTTAGTGAAGAGAACTCCCAGGAGGGTGGGTAGTTCTCTCCACTTTCAGCTGGAGGGGACATGTGTTAGACCTGGCATCTTTTGGAGTGTTTCCCCTGAGTTTTTGCTTTCTGGCCTCCTGGTTTTGACTCTGTTTTTGCTGGCGTAGTGTTTCTGCACACTTTTCTCACTGCTGATCAGTGGTAAAGTGCAAGTGCTCCTGTGGTAAATTGTGTTATGGATTGGTGTTTCCATGATTGGATATTTGATTTACTTGTTAGTCCCTAGTAAAGTGTACTGAGTGTGCCAGGGCCTGTAAATCAAATACTACTAGTGGGCCTGCAGCACTTATTGTGCCACCCATGTGAGTAGTCCGGAAAAGGTACCTCAGACCCGTTATTGCGGAGTCTGCACGCAGTTTGTAACTGCCATGTCGACTTGGCCAGTGCACACACTTGCCAGTCCCTCACCTTTTCTTTTCTTACATGTCAACCACCCCTAAGGTAGGCCCAAGGTACCCCTGTGGGCCGGGTGTAGTGTATGTGAAAGGTAGGACATGCCCTGGTGTTTGTGGCATGTCCTGATAGTGAATTACAGCCAATTTTGTTTCTCGCTATTGCAAGGCTACCTGTTCCCCATAGGACAGATTGTGGAGTTTGTTTATAACATCTTATATATATAAACAAGATGGACAAGTCCTTTTGGGCCTCATGTAGGTAGCCAAATACCGGTCGGTAACGGCCGATTTTCGGTAAATATGCCGTTACCGACCGGTATTCAGACAAGTGAGATGTAGGAGTCCAAAAACCACTTTTCGGTAAATATGAGGCGGTAAATACCGATTCATATTTACCGAATTCCAAAATACCGAATCAGATTTACCGAATACATAATTAACGATTCGGTAAACATGAAGTGGTAAATATGAAGTGGTAAAATTTAAAATGACATATAGGAGCACTCGGTAATTAAGAAATCCAGGAAAATCGGTAAATAAGAGTCGGTAATTAACACGGATTGAAAGCAGGTGGTAACCATCAACAATGCATATAGGCAAACCCAAAATGCAACAGCGTGGACAACATGGCCGCCATGTACGTCATTGCAAGGCGCCTACGTCTACAGGCAGCAGGACTGAGGGTGTGGCGACGGGAGGAACAAATCTACAGACAGCGCATCACACTATTCCAGCTGACTGATGCAGAGATACATGAGAGGTACAGGCTACACCCCGAAACCATCATGGACTTAATCAGGGACCTTCACCCACTCCTGGACCAGCCAATAAGAAGGGCGCACGCCATACCCCCACATGTGCAGGTGCTCTGCAGCCTACATCTGTTGGCATCCGGCAGTTATCAGGTGGTGATAGCTGCGGTGGGTGGGGTATCCCAGAGTTGCCTGTCACGTTTCTTCAGGAAGTTCCTGGATGCCATGAAGCAGAGAATGCACCACTACATCAGCTTCCCAAACACACAGGCTGCACTGCAGAAAACAAAAACAGACTTTTATCACATGGCACAGTTCCCCCATGTCATCGGCTGTATTGATGGTACACACATCCCAATCTGTCCACCAGCTGATACAGAGCACATCTACAGGAACAGGAAGTCCACCCACTCCATCAATGTGCAGGTGATCTGTGATGCAGGGAACATCATCACAGATATTGTTGCAAAGTTTCCTGGGAGCACCCACGACTCTTACATCTTCCAGAATAGTGGGATCTACACACGACTGAGTGCCGGAGAATTCGGAGAGGGATACCTGCTAGGTAAGTAACAGTGACGCCCCTTGAAACCTGCAAATCATAGTGTATAGAGGCATGTTACTGATGGTTCCCTTTTACTCATCCAGGCGACAGTGCATATGCATGCCGGTCATTCATCCTCACTCCCTACCTACACCCAGCAACCCAGAGTGAGAGACGATACAACGTGGCACATAAAACAACACGCAATGTGGTGGAGCGCACGTTTGGACTACTGAAGAGCAGGTTCCGCTGCCTGCACAAGAGCGGAGGCGCACGCCAGTACAAACCCATCACCTGCTGCAAGATTATTGCCACTTGTGCAATGCTGCACAACCTTGCCACGAAAAAAGGTACAGATGTGGAACTAACATATTTTGAGGACAACGAGGATGAGTCAGGCCAGCCAGAGGGCAACGCAGCTAGAGTGCCAACTGCAATCGATGGGAGAGAGAGACGGGCAGAGATCACATGCAACTATTTCTGAGTAAGTGAGGGGACACAGCGAGTTGTGAGAAATACTGACGTAGTTTTAATGTGGCACCACGCCATGAACACATGAACAGGCCAATCAGGCAATATACCATCTATACAAGGAGTATGTCCAGGGTTACGTCACCCAATGGGAAGTGGCTTAGCAGGGCTACATCAATGTTTGCGCATACGCGCTGCAGTGGTGGATTGCACGGCCTGTGCATCCTCACTAGAGCCAACCCCAAGCCGCCTGCTGCTCCTGCGTGCTTCTGGGACGGGGGGTGTGATGCTGCTGCTGGTGTCGATGCTCTCCGCAGCATCCCCTGCAGCAGTTGTCGACGCCTGACTAGTCAATAGCACCCCTAGTGCACTTGTCACCTGCACCATCCCCCGAGACAGGTCGCTGCAGCACTGTGTTAGGCCCTCCTGCATCGTCACAGAGCGCCGGCACAGTAGAGAAGTCGCAGTTGCCAGACGGTTGAGTGCCCTGCTGGTAGTGTCCCTTCTCTGGCGTTCCCGGCGCCGTGCTTCGATGTCAGCATCTAATTTGCTGCACAACTGCTGGATTGACTGGGACATGTCCCGAATGCCCGCAGCCATGCCGCTAATGTTACTGTCCATGTTGACTAATGTTGTCCTCATCACCCGCATGTGCCTCTGGACTGACATGACTGCCTTTGATTGCAGGCGCTGTTGCTTCAACATTTGGCCCTCGAGACCCAAGAAGACACCATGGCCGTCAGTGGGTGCTGGTGGACTCTGGACACGCGACCTGCGGCGCCCTCTTGCTCCCGTCTGTGCTGCCTGTGAGGTGTGGGGCACAGTGGCATGGCTCCCTTCCTGGGGCCCGGTGCGGTCTTCTGGGCCCATGCTGTCGTCTGACGAGGTGTCTAAGGCTCGTAGCCTGGCTGCTGGACGCCTCCTCATTCTCACACCTGCAAGCGGAGATGTGGCCGGTGAATCGAACATGAGTGGCGATGCTGGCTCTGGTTGTGGTGATGCTGGCTCTGGTTGTGGTGATGCTGGCTCTCGGTGAGGTGATGCTGGCTCTGGGTGCGGCGAGGCTGGCTGTGTTGGTGGTGCGGCTGCCAGTGGGCCTGCTCCCTGGTCTGAACTGGTGCTGGCTAGAGGTGATACTTGTGGCCGGTGTGCCGTCTCTCCTGCAGCATGCCCTGTCCTGCATGATGTCACATCTGTGGACAGAAATACAACATTGGCTCAGTGTCCCCGAAGGGCTGCATTGCAAGCGTCACAATAAAACATTTCACATTCCAATATGTCCTCTGTCTCCTTGTGCCTCGAGTGCGTGACATGCCTTGTTGCCCTGTAACATTTACGTCATGGTTAGTGTTGCCCTGACTACATCTCCCGGAATGCATTGCCTGTCTGCACTGACACGTGTGGACTGCAGTGTGATTCTCGTTTCACAATGGGGGATGTGGGATTGGGGTAGGGGGGGCTACATTGCTGTGCTTTCGTCTTACCTTGGTGTGTTGCGGCTCTGGCAGAGCTGTCGGCGTCCCCAAGACCCACGACGCTCTCCTGCTGGATTGTGGCCGCCACCAGCTCCTCCAGTTCGGTGAGGGCAGGTGCCCTGTTGGTTCCACCTCCGGTCTGGCTGGCCTCCTTCTGGATGTCGCCCATCTTCCTCTTGGTTACAATCCTCAGGTCATACCAGCGCTTTTTGAGGACCTCAATGTCCCTGTGGGTCACTCCCACAGCATTGACCTGCGCCTGGATGGCCAGCCATATGTTGCGCTTTTCCGCCTCAGGCACTTGCAGGGATTGCCTTCCAAACAGCTTCTGGTGCTGCTTCACCACCTCCTCCACCAGCACCTGGAGTTCCTTGGGGCTAAATTTCAGCTTCCTCCTCCTTTCCCCTCCGTCTTTCTGTGTTCTCTGGCTGGACATGCTGTTCGTTTACCCGCTCGCACATGCAACGGCTCCCTGCCTCTCCTCTGCACTCCAAGCCTCTCCAGGGTCGGCTAATTATGTACACCTGCCTGGGTGTGGCCACTTCGGCTAATTATGTACACCTGCCTGGGTGTGGGCACTTCCTGGTTGGGTGGGCTGTCGTTGCACAGGATTAGCTGTTTCGTCAAGTCATGTGATTTTATTTACCGAATCCGTACATACCGATTCGGTATTTTCCGATTCGGTAAATACCACCTCGGTATTTTCCGATTCGGTAAATACCACCTCGGTATTTACCGATTCGGTGAATTCCGATTCGTGATTACCGAATGTTACCGAATCGGTAACTGTTACCGAATTTTTACCTACATATAACTTACCGATTCTAATTTACCGATTCGGTACGGCTCGGTATTTAAGAACCGGTAAAATTTATTTACCTACATGAGGCCCTTTATGAGGTAGCTGTGGTCAAATGGTCCTTGCCACTACCTTCAATGGAAAGGAGTGCAAACAACTGTAGATAGTTTTAGGAAACCCCTCACCCACCTACCTAGTAGGTGGCATGCTTCATCATCGGGGTCCAGCTGGATCACCTAATGCAATCCAACTGTGCTTCAACGCCTGAGTTACAGCGGAGTAGGTTGTTTGTGAAGAACAGTGAAGTGATATGTGACGAACTATCTGAGTCAAAATGATAAATATTTGCTTATAGTAAAGACATTTATCCGCTGTATGGTGAGAAAGCTGGCCCTATCTTCATGCCCTTTACATTAATGCCAAAAACATTAATTCATTAACGAACAACGAATGTTAAAAACATTAAGGCAATGAACATCAGCGATTTAGTTCCTCTCTTATTTCTCATGATTTACTTAATAATACATTCCCCAAGAGTGTTAGCTAGTTTATTATGTTATGTTTCAGTATTTTATTCAATGCATCTTATTACTCTTGCATAGTGCATACTTTGAGCTGTGCTAAGTGTTTATGAGGGGCTATGATTTAGAGCTCTGATGCTGATGATGATACTAATGCTGACGCCAAAGCAAAGTGCCTGTCCGTGGGTTGGTCTCTCTGCAGAGCACACAGAACAACAGTCCTGTATTCCAATTGCAAGTGAAAGTGAGAAGGGTGCACTCTCTTTGATTTTACCTTGAGGAATTGTTTGAATTGTTTTTATTTGGGAACTGTTTGCACTTGTGGAGGCTTCAAATTTATTTTAAAAACTTACTGGGTAGGGGTAAGTCTTTTGTAACGCGCAGCGAGGACGGCTCTCCGGTCCACCGCAATCGGTTATTTCGATTGATTGATGTGGAGAGAGGCCGCCCTTTAGCTTTCTCAGCCACGCGGGGCGCCAAGGAAGCGGTTAGCGCTCTAGTGGTTGGCCCTCCCAGCTATAAATCTCATTTCTGGCCACGCAGCAGACGCACGCAGCGGGCGCGCCGCTGGCACGCCGATGGCAAGCCCGTCTGCACCCGTCCGCGTACGAACGCTGCCGGCTGCCAGGGAATGCCGCCCGTTTATTCTCAGAGACTCCCGCTGCCTAGGCTGATTTATTCCCATGAGAGGCTGGTGGAACTCGGGCATCTTGCACCTTGTGCAGGAGGGTTAATTAACCTCCAAGCAGGGAGTGCCTTCCCGATAGGGAAGTGCCCAGGGTGTGGTTGGGCTCGGGAAGAATGTACACATACATCCCTCAATCCACTACTATACTCCCCCTTAAGCCCTCGCGAAATACACATGAGAAGGGGAATAAAAGGGATTTGGGGGTAGGGCCAGGAGTGCCCTTTAGAGGGCTTTATCTCAATGTTAGATCCATTCCAAAACATGTGGCTGAAATTTGGGATTTACTAGATGAAGCTAGGCCTGACATATGTCTCTTTACTGAGACTTGGTTGAATAATGAGGCGACCCCTGCACTGGCAATAGCATTTCCAGCTGACTACTCAGTGGTCCGGTTGGACAGATCTGGAAAGCGGGGTGGAGGTCTGGCCATCGCATTGCGCTTCCCTTATCATATTAAAACCCTAGATACTGTCTCCTCCTCTAATCTAGAGTTGTTGATATTTAGGGTATTGCAGTGCCAACCCATTGAATGGGTGGGTGCCCTAGTGTACCACTCCCCTGGAGGTAACAAGAGAGAATTTTGCTCTACTCTGTTAGAAAGGCTGGCCCCGTGAACGCTCCAAGTGGACAGGTTCTTGCTGGTTGGGGACTTTAACCATCACCTGGAGGCTCTCTCCAGCACAGAATCTGGCTGTTTGGTAGCAGCGATGGAATCTCTTGATCTTTCCCCTAGAATTACTAATCCCACTCACGTGGCGGGACATGTACTGGACACTGTCTATACTAATATCAGTGAGGTGGTGGTGGAACACCCGCAGAAGATGGGCAGGACAGATTACTCAGCTCTCAACTTCTCGTGGGTGTGTACGAAACCATCCAGCCCCCCACACAGTCATAAGGACCTCCGTAGACCTCGGAAAAATGTGACACCGGCTGCTTTCAGTCGGGCCTTCATCTCTCCCATATTCGAGGAGGGCAATGCCGGTGATACACCCTTAGACAGGTTCGAAGCCGCCATAACTAACGCCCTAGACTCTATTGCTCCATTTAAGAGGGTAAAGATTCAGGTGAGGGCAGCGCCCGCCCCTTGGTATTCAGACAGTCTCAGAAGAGAGAAAGCCTCTTGTAGGGCCAAAGAGAGAAGATGGAGAAAGTCTAAGTTGGAGCAGGATGAATCGCTCTATCGAACCGCACATAGAGCTTACTTGAGTAGTTGTAACTCAGCTAGGAGATCTTATTTAGGCTCCTGTATCATGGAAGCTAAAAACTCATCTCAGGAACTCTTTACTATTTTAAACGAATTCACCAACCCTAGGGCCAATAATCCGCTCCCACCGCCTACTCAGGCATTATGTGAGAACCTAGGGAGCAACTTTACCAACAAAATCGATGTGATTTATCGTACCTTTGGACCTGAAGAGGGCGTTCATGGCAAAGCTCTCATTTTGGAGAGTCAGAGTCCATCAAGCCTAGAACTCATCCCCAATGTTACGGGGGAAGAAGTTTGTTCCCTACTAACCTGAGCGAAATCTGGCTCCCCATCAGATCCGGTGCCTCCTGCTGTTATGTCAGCGCTATCCCCAGTTCTTGCGGAGGCTCTTGCGAATGTTTGTAACATCTCACTTGCAACTTCCACTGTCCCTCGTAAGTGGAAAAACGCATGTATAAAACCCCTTCACAAGAAGGCTCTAGCTGACCCAACCGATCTTCAGAATTTTAGACCCATTTCTCTTCTGCCGTGTTGCGCAAAAATCATGGAGGCCTTAGTCAACTGGCATCTCTCCCACTATCTGGAGCAGAATAACATACTGGACACTTCCCAGTCGGGCTTCCGTGCCACACTGTTGGAGGTTACAGACACTATAAGGATGTCCCACCCTGTCATGTTGGTGCTGTTGGATCTGTCGGTTGCCTTTGACACCATCTCCCATCAGATCCTTTTGGACCGGCTGCAAGAGATTGGTGCCAGAGACGGGGTCTTCAAATGGATTGGGAGCTTCCTGGCAGACAGAACTCAATGTGTCCAGCTCGGGTCCTTGGTTTCTCAAACCACGAGTGTTGACAAGGGGGTTCCACAGGGCTCGGTTTTGAGCCCCACCTTGCTCAACATATATGTGGCCCCCCTAGCCTCAATTATTAGGAATTGTGGGTTTGAAAACCATATCTTATGCTGATGACACCCAGGTGATAGTCCCTATTGAGAAGAGTCCTGCGGTCACCAAACTTAAATTTAGACACTGTATGACCAGCATAGCGAGGTGGCTGAAGAAGAACTTTCTCCAGCTCAACTCCTCTAAGACTGAGATAGTTCTATATGGTAAAGCAAAGGAGATGTGGACCCCTGATTGGTGGCCATCAGAGCTAGGAGACGCGCCCGCCCCTAGAGGATGGGCCACGAACCTGGGAATAAAAATTGATAACAACTTATCAATGGAAGAGCAGGTAAAATCGGTGGCAGGCACCTGCTTTGGAACCATGCGAATGCTCAGAAAGATCTTTCCGTGGATTCCGTTCATGGCCAGACAGACTCTTATCCAGTCGCTCTTGGTTAGTCGACTGGATTACGGCAACTCACTGCTGGTTGGGATGAGGGAGGATCTGGCCGCTAAATTACAAGTGGTCTAAAACACGGCAGACCGTCTTGTCCTTAACAAGCCGGCACTGACCCCCTTGTTACCCCTCCTGCGCCAATTGCATTGGCTCCCCATCAAAAAAAGGTCCATTTTTAAACTGCTATGTCTGGTTTTTAAATCCCTTCATGGGATGGGGCCAGCCTACCTGATGAAGAAGCTCGAACGGTATCAACCCACACGTCTGCTGAGATCCAGCAGCCGTAACCTGCTCTGTGTACGGAGAATCAGGAACTCTAGGGTGGGTGGACGGGCTATTTTCGTATTTAGCCACCACTCATTGGAATACCTTGCCAGATGACATCCGCGCCTGTACCAATTTCCGCCATTTTAAAAAGCTTCTTAAGACCCGGCTATTCTAATGTTTCCTCCGCAATAGTGTGCTCCTCTCTCAGGCGCCGAGAGATCCCCCTGGGGATGATTCGATGCGCAATACAAATAAGTAAATAAATAAATAAATAAATACATTCTGTGGAAATGTGTGTGAAGAGGGGTACACAGATGTCAAAATATTTACAAGGCAAAAGAAAATACATTGCGTAAATGCGAGTGAGTCCAGTGTATGTCTGGTAGTGTTGAAGTGAGGGAGATGCAAAGAAGTGCATTCGGGGAACAGTGAAAAGTGGGTGCTGAAGAGGAAAGAGATGCAGTTAAAGATGTGCAGATGGACAATATATGCTGAGAAAAAGGGCATACATATCTAACATAAAGTGACATAACTGAAGCAGGACCAGACTAGGAACCCAAAGCAGCCCTGGTAAATTTTGTCAGACCTGCCCCCGTATAGTGAGCCTGACCACTACAAGGAGGGTTTGGAGAGTTCTCCCCACAAGAAATTTGGGGAAAATGGCGCATTCTACAACACATTTTCTATTATATATTCAATTGTTTTAGCTTTTAAAGCATATTAAATGATGACCCTACAGTGCACCAGGATAGAACAATCTTTGTTGGGGCTCTTCAATGATTCCCTCACTGTCACCCTCCAACAGTGCCCCTTATCTCTCCATAGCCTATTCTCACATGTATTTAATTTGTTTTATAGTATGTCTCATACCAGTGAAGGGTGTCGGGGCACTTTACATAACACACAAATACAGAGACAATGAATCATACGTGTGTAAATCAGTATATATAAAAAAATGTTACATAAGAAAAAAGGGGACTAGAAGGTGTAGGATTCACATGTCCACCATACTGGTAGCATGTTTTAAGAGTACTTGGTCTGGAGAAGCACAAATCCAGAATTCAGAATGTCCCACAGTGGTTAGGGTTGGCTTTACTAATAAGAATTTATTTCTCTCCAACCAAACTCTTTTAAGCAACATAAGGATAATCAAAGACTCAGAAAAAACATATCTTTCTAACATGTACCATAAAGTTTGCATGCAGCTGCTTGTTGACACTTTATAGCTCACTGTGCTAGATTATGATTGTAACTTATGATCTGCACAGTAAGAAAAGGGTTTCTGTGACAAAAGCAGTAAACCACTAAGCTATGCACATAATTACTGTTCTGTGATGTGCATGTTGCACATCCTTTGCAGCATATTAACCCTCTGTGCTCCCTTGGATGAGCCAAAACTGCCACTAAACAAAACTTGATCTCTCTCCAGCAGATATATCACCAGAGTTATTTTGGCACTTTTATTGTTGCCTGCAAAACTATTGGATACACAAGGAACTCTGCAGTGGATGCTTTCAAAACTGCTGCACAGCTACAAAACCGGCCCCAGTAACAAAACCGCCCCCCACCCTTCCAGACTCCTGAGCAAATGCCCGATGCCTGGTACGGCCAGTTCAGCCTTGAACTTGAAGGCCAAAATTCCTTCCACAGGTCTTAATACCATTTAATTCACAGTGTCACAATTTCAGAATTGAAACACTTTCAATATTGACTAGTTGTAACAAATCATTCTTGTTACTCATTTATCTTAAACAGTTAACAGTCATTGACAAAGCCAATAGTACTGTCATGTTTCAGGTGTACGTCAGTTGTTGTGTTATATATCTGGTTGCAATTACATCTCAGATAGAAACCGAAATACCGGTAGGGTGTCACACTATGGGAATCACAGAAATGTATTGTACATGTTCCCTTTTAGAGAGCCCCCACTTTTTTCATCCCACTTAAAGACCTGTCTGCACATATTTCTATATGACTGATTGCAGCCAACAGCTGTGGGTCCTTCCCGAAGCCTAGTTAGAGTATTTTTTTTTCAAGTTGGCAAGTTGATGCCGTATGCAGTGCAAGACACTGGGCAAGCACACACTTCACAGGGCTGAAGTTGTCGCGCTGTACAATTTGCACATTACAATAATAGTAAGATATGGGGCAATTTTCGATGTGTTTAATATTTCAAGACTATACATTCCAACTGCTTTATAAGCCTTGCGTTATCAATAAATGAATTTGCTTTAAAATGCACCATTTGCCAATCTTTTTTAAATTTCTTCTCGGGTGGAGGACCCACATTGAACCGTATGTTTGTCCATTAAGCTTGCTCGCATCACTTGCTACATATAAGTCATACCCACCTTTTAAGCCTCACCACTTTCAAATGTCACCAGCAAACACTGCCTCGGAATCCACTTCTTGGTCCTAGGTACAAGTGGGAGCAGGTCCAGCCCATAGGGTTCTCCTCGCATGTCATAAACAGCAGGTGCAGTTCTTCTTCTGTCTTTCATAGGTCCAGAGGTGTTCTGTAGAGGGCACAGTGGTGCAACATTTATACTCAGTGCCAGCCTGTAGGGCTGAGGGGGGCACTCTCATCCCCACTGTAACCAATAAAGTAAATGTTTCTAAGGGTGACCACACCCACTTTTGCAGCACTTCCTGTGTGTTTTATTGTAAACTATCCCACAATGCCCTTCTTTATTTTAAAACAAGACAACAGAACCTTTCTACCCCTCCGCAGAACTCCCTGTCCCCACCCAGAGGTGTGGCTTTGATAATGGACAACCCCTCCTTTGTGGTAACTGACAATCTGTTCTTGGAGATTCACCTCTTCGACTGGGATTGGTGCCTGGTTGGCTTGCAGGACCATAAAAGGGGGCAGACCCAGGTGTGAGCTACATCTGCATGTGGCAGGGTAGGCATCATTTGAAGTTAATTAAGTTCCTGATCACAGTCCAGATGGCAATGCTGTCCAGGGAAAGGCAACCCCTTTGTCTCAGCACTGAGAGCCACTTCACACCTAAACATTTAGATTCTGGGTGACAGTGACCACTGACAGAAAGATACATTTGGCTCAGGCACGAAAATGGCAACTTTCTAAAAGTGTATTTTTTTAAATAGAAATATAAAATCCAACTTGACAATTAAGTTGGACTTTAAATTACCACTACAATGAATCTTTGAATAATTTTTCTAGCTACTCCCAAGCTGAAGTTAAGCATTATAATGTGTTAAAATGTATCCCATTGTTTCCCGATGGCACAGCCAGCCTTTCAAAAGTGAAAAACAACTTTGGAGGTTTTCACTGCCAGGGCATATATAAATTACACAAGACCTACTTTTTTAAATACCATGCACAGTGGCCTATTTTAGTGGTGACTTATAAATATTAAAAAGAAAGGCGTAGGCCTGGCAAAAAGGTTTATTTTGCCAGGTAAAATTGGCAGTTTTAAAACTGCATACCCAGGCTGTAGGGACAGGCCTGGAGACATGCTTTGCATTATCACGTTTGTGGTGGCACAGTATGTGCTGCTGTCTACCAGTGATATTTAAATTACAGGCCCGGGTACACTTTTGTACCATGTACTTGGGACTTTTAGGTAAGTTAAATATGCCAATAAGGAGTGTAGCCAATTGCAACATGTTTTAGGTGCCAGATAACATGCACTGGGGCCTGGCTAGCAGTGTGTCAGCACCCAGAATCAAAAAACCAAAAGCAAAATCTAGGCAAAAAGGGGGAGAACATGCAAAAAGGGGGATTTTCTTTCAACAAGGTATCACCAGACGAGTACCTCTGAGCACCTGTCCAGTGGCACAGCAAGTTCATTATGAATGTATCAGAAACCTCTGAGATCAACTAGTCAGCTGTTTTTCGAATTGTTTGTGAGCACACATAAGGTCTTGCTACCTCACTGAGTGTGCTTACAAACAATTCAAGAGAATAAGGGTATTCAAGAGATCAATGACAGCCGGGAGAATTGAGTCTTCTAGTGTCACTTGTGCCACACGGGCGATCCTGCCTATAAACGTAGCGTAGGTAGTCGTCTGCATTTGTATGTTTTGTTTCAGGTAACAGGATTGCATACCTGGAGATCAAATGTGGAATGGTTTTGTCTTTCCTTTGCTGGTGTACAATGTTCATTTGGTAATCCTGAAGACAAGGACCCTACTTCTCAATTTACAGCAATAACTTTATTTTGGTATTGCCAAGTATGGAAACCAATGCTCAATGATCAGTGATGACAGTAACGGGTTTAACATATACATATACATGAAAGTACTTACAACAGGTGCACACGATGGCCAAACGCTGCTTTTCTGCTTAACAGTAGGCTTGTTATGGGTTTATGAGACTCCTACTGGCCTAAGCCGTATGTGACACCAGGCAGGTGAATCACCGTCCCTCTGAGGTAGTTTGGCTCCCAAGCCCATCGGACGCACATCTACCACAATTTCTGTGCAAAGTGCTGGATCAAAGCATGTCAAGTTCTCAGCACATGCAGTCCTGTTGCAATCTTTTCCAAATGCATTTTGACATTGTTCTGACAATTGAATCAAACAGGTCCCCCTTTTCATCAAGTCGCTTAAAGGGGTGATAACAGTGGCAAAATCTAAACTGCAGCCTGCATAATAACTGGAAAGACCCAGAAAAAAGCACAGGGCAGGCACATTTGGGGCGCTGAAACTGAACTGAGTGCTGCGATCTTGTCAGGGTCAGTGTACATACCTTCATGTGAAAATATATGGTCATAAAACTTGAGGAAGTCTTGCAAAAATGGTACTTGTCTTTGATTAAAGGTTAGATCGGCATCTCTTAATGCTTGGCATACCATGATGAGGGTCTCATTAGACTCCCATACGAATGTTTTGAACACAAGTATGCACTCACTGTAATTTAACAGTTAGAAATGCCCCGAATAACTTTGAAGTAGCTCAGTTGCCAATGGCGCACCAAAACTCTAGTGCTTGTATTGGTAAAACCCACAGAGTGTAACAAGCATGGTGATGTACCAATAGCTCTCCCCCAGCTCCAGCTAATGGCATCCTTTCAGTCTAGGTTCTAAAAGAACTTGGCATCTTAAAGTTGGTATATCATGTATTGAATACAAGGTGCTAAATGTCTTTCCCTTTGAATTGCAAGATTGCGGCGGTGCATATCCACACAAAATCTAATTTTATCTCCTGTGTGACATTTTGGTGCAGTGCCTATGGGGGACATCCAGGGTGTGGGTCCTACTCACATGCCTTGCTTCAACAGATTATCGATTTCAATCTCTCCCTGTTTTTCAACCAAAAGTATTCGGTTAATGGTGTCACAGATTCATAATATACAAGTTAATCTGGGAGTATTTGAGTTTGCTGATAAATCAGAAGAGTTATTGGAATGTGTCTAAGATCCACATGCTTTCCCTCTTCTGTGGCCTGCGCTGTGGTTTGACAGAGCACTTGTGGTAGGGCCAACTCCACTGCAGAGTTGAAGCTCAGTAGACACCTAGTGCTGAGTGCGGCCTCTGCATCATACACGTCAGGGCACTTGAGAGGCTTCAGTGAGCTATATGTGTAGATGCGCACATTTGCAAGAGTTAATGAGGCCTTGTTCAGCAAGTTTGGAAATGCAGTGTCAGTCATCACATTTATTGTGACACTAGTGCCCACCAAGAAGATAGTAGGTATTGCATGAAGTTCGACATTCTGCACGAGTTCAGATAGTTCAGATAGTTCATCCCCAGTCAACAGGCTGTCCCCTAATAGAGACAATTTCAGCAACCCTTGTGATTTCAGCTCTGCCTCCCTTTGAATCAGATGAGGAGTTTGCAAAACCTGCTACCTCCATGGCATGGTGGTGTGCTTTTGATGAGTTTGTTCATCCTATAGCATGTCTTCTAGGACTTGTGGGTGGCGAGAAACGCCGTTGTGTGCCTTCACTGTCTTCTTGACGTTCGCAGGCTGTTTGAAAATGAGCCTCCTTCCCGCACTTGTGGCAGGTGCTGGGTGTGGCCAGAACTTGAGGTGGGTGGGGTAGGCAAATTGCTGAAGGCAATGACAACAATGCATCATTAACCTATCACTATACTTTCTTTGGAACACTTGTTTGGGGAGGAGGGAGAGCAGCACAGACCATTGACACCAGACTTGTGTGAAAAAGGCTGCTTTATTGAACCAGGTGCACATCACAAAACAACCTGGACCTTTGCCTTACAAAACTAACGCCTCACTATACAAATTATTCCACCTATGTTAAGCTACCCCCTTTTCCTAAAATCTCCCTCCCCCACAAGAACTTAATACAGTAATACTGTACCCACTCCAGAGCTGTTGAACTGCAACTGTTATGTTATGTTAAAAAAAATCTTATAAAGCACACGTACACTGATTGGTTTCACAGCGCTGCTCTAGGAGGTGCTGGAGCCCTGCTGAATTACTTGTATGCTTATCTAAACAGCCAAGTCTTGAGGAGTTTTCTGAAGCTCAGGCGATCGGTACAGGATCTGATGTCAGAGGGAAGGGAGTTCCAGAATCTGGGTGCCAGTATTGCAAACCTACAGCCTCCCTGACGCTTCAGTTTGAAGGAGGGTATTGTCAGGAGGTGCATATGAGCAGAGCGCAGGTTGCGCGAGGGTATGTGCCTTTGAATAAGGCTACTGATGAATTCGGGGACTCTTGCTGTTCAAAGATTTAAAAATAAGGCAGCCTACCTTGAAGGCGCATCGCTGTAGGATGGGGAGCCAGTGCAGCTTCCTCATGAGAGCGTTGACCTCTTGCCACCTAGGTTGCTGAAAGATCAGTCTAGCCGCCTGGTTCTGCACCAGTTGTTATCATTTGGTTAGATAAAGTGGGATGCCAAAGTATAGAGCATGTTTGCATCCACTCATTATTCAGGATTTATATTCGTCAGTACGAGAGGCACGAGCCATCGAGATAATGTCCCCCAGTTTACGGGAATTTCTGAGTAACTGTTGATAGTAGGGGAGAGAGTCACAGCTTGCAAAGATCTGCAAATGAAGCGCTTCCTCACAATGACAGTTCTCGAATTAACAGTGCTGAGCATGCGCTTTAAGTCACGCCACGAACAAGTCATTCATCACCCCTAGGTTCTGAATGGAAAATGTTTCCATGAGCTTGGCGTAGGAGCCTCTCTTCCTGTCATCAAGTTAAAAGATGATGTTGCTGTTATCGGAGTTACACAATGCATCTGAGGGCAGAGCCGTTTGCAAGGCCAGGATCACCCGCGCAAACGTGAAACTCTTTCATCCATTGGTCCAAGACTGTGTGTGTCTAGAAGAGTGAAGGTCGGAGGGGCACAAGGAGGGAGAGAGCCGACGTGCCAGGGCGGGGCTAGCCACTGGACATCCTCAGCCGCTGAAACCCTGGGTTCAACTTCCCCCACCAGCTTCTCCTCATCTGCGGAAGACCTGGCGCCTAGAAGTCCATCAGCACTGGGCACAGAAAGCGCCTGTGCATCCCGGGGACGCATCATGCTGCATGAGCAGCTCGGAACTGTCTCATTCCAAGTGCAGGCACCAGAGCTCACGTCACACCGAGGCACAGGTGATGCCACCACAGTGGAGATGAGCGGACGAAAGGACAGGTGCTGGCCTCGTGGTTGAGCTCATCGGCCCCAACAGAGTGGAGGAGCGGTATATAACACCACAGAGAGCAGGGAGAGGACAGGGGAGAAAGAGGGGGCATAGTCGAGAGCAAGCACCAACAGGATACTCAAAGTGCGAAGCAGAACCAGTCCAGAAAGAAGCCATCCGAGAAGAAATCACGAGACGAGGGCCTAGTTACAGTGTCTTTGGGAGATGACGCTTTCTGCTCAGTCTTGAATATCACGAGTGAAGTAATGAATGGTTCCTTTTCCTGGAGCCAAATAGTTCAAAACTTTGGTACCACGACATGAAAAGGAGTGTGCCATTGTGCTCTGCTTCTTAAAAGTCAGATAGCACTGGTATGATCCCCCCAGTGGTACATAAACGGGCCCTTCACAGAAGTGGCCTCTGCTGGAGGAACTGTGGCAATGCCAGGACTTGGCTGCATCTACCCTGGCATTGCCCCAGGCTGCAGAGGTACTGGGATGAGGACCGGAATGAGGGAGACCAAATGCAATGTATTGCGATTCCCGGCATATGTCATCTTAGGAGGCGAGTACCGACTCTTGATTCCATTGAAGTCACTCAAAGGCCGCCAAATCACACTTTTGTTGGGAGCAGCTCAACAGGCCATCCGTTTTGGGGGCAAAGAAGACACACCTATGTATAGATCCTGATATTACCCAGTGTGGGACATGTAGGGGGAAAAACTCGCTTTACGTTTGGCGGGAGCAGGAGCTAGCTTTGGGTCCCTCTGGAAGGCATGTCTCTCCACGCTACCAATTGATTCTCATTAGGTTACTTGTCCCAAATACCTACGAGTCCTCAACATTGTTTCAGCGACACATAGATGCCCCAGAAGAAGCAAGCGTCTCCAGCCCACAGCGTAGAGGAGGGGGTGCCTGGGAATTTAGTGGCCGAATCAAAGGGTTCCGTTTAGCGGAAGGGCCCTCTAGGGCCCTGAGGGGATTGAAGGGGGGGGGGGGTTGTGATGTTTTGTTTACTATCACTCTTTAACTGGCATTTGTGACTAATATGCTTGGTTTACTCTGCTTCTAACGATCCTTGTTTCCAGTTGGCCCCGCCGGCCTCGGGATCTAGGGGATGTGTATGTCTTGAAAATGAAAAAAAAACTGTTAATCCTAAAAGTCAGGGGTTCAAGGAGCAGTGTCATCCCTATGTGGGGAGCTGATCCCACCAGATTCCTTTAGCTTCAGTGCCAGTTATCATGGACTGGCTTTGTGAGTGATGCAGGTTATACTGTATACATCTATAGCTTCAGTGGGAAGCCACTGGAGTGTTAGAAGTTCTGGTGAGATATGGTCATGAGATTTGTTGTCAGAAATGAACATTATTCTGTAGATTATAAATGCCTTGTTTATACTTATAGAGATTGAATTCAGGTGATACTTCAATTTGTAATTTCAATTTGTAATTTCAGAATATCATATTGTCTATTCCTTCCCTGTTTCCCTCCCTCACTTTCCTCTTTCTGCTGAAAATCATAACCTTATTACTATGCAATGTATATATGCAGTTTTCTTGTATTTCATTCACTTTTTTTTAATAAACTTAAACTTTAAAAAAAAGAAATGAAGAATGCTGCAACAAGGAGCTCTGCTTTCGAAGGAGCGAGATATTCTTTGGGAAGACCGGCCAAGAGGCATTTTTAGTAGTAAATCCTTGACAGCACCAGTGATTGGACAAGGGTCTTAAGATCTTGTTCAGGGAGGAGATGACAGGTCCCCCAGAACAATGACAATTAAAAGCACACATTTCTGACCATAGTGTAAATTTGTGTCTAAAAGATTGAGTATTTTCTCGAGAATGATACCCAGGGATTTGAAACAATTGAGGACACTAGTCGAGTCAAACCATAACTGAACTAGTCACGGAGACTAGGAAGAAGGAATGTGAAAATGTGTTTTAGATGGACTGAGTTTTAATTGATCCACTAGCATTCAGTCTTGAACTGATTTTAGCGTATAAGGTTGAAAGGACACCTGATTTGATGAGGGAATCTTGAGAGATACCTGAGTATCACCTGCATACCAATGAAAAAGGGTCCCCAACTTCTTTAGTATGGTTTACATGGCTGGATGTACAGGTTAAAGAGCGAAGGGGCCAGAACATGTCCCTGAAGGACTCTTTGATTTGCAGTCATCTCAGAAGTGACTGTCATGAACCGTGAGGTGCACTTACCTACCTGCAGTTCTCTTGCATGGATGTGCACTACTCTGAATTGTCTGAAGGTACACGCTTTCAGAAGCGGGAGAGGCTGGTGGTATGCCCTAAGTGTGGGTGCTATATGGAAAGAGACTTAACATCTCATATGGACATGCTACATGAGACACATGCATGAAGTAAATAAAGACTTCAGTGTAGCTACTAGACTCTCAAAAAACTTGCAAATTGTGGAGGACATCATTAGCGCGTAGAGTAAAGGGTCTTCATGGTCTAAAGCACCTGTGCTTGGTCATTGAGATACATAGGTGTTACAGCCGGGGGCTTGTTGCCAGTTGGAAGTTTAGAATATCGTTCTTATCCTTGGAAGTCAACAACAAATACTAGATAAAGAGAAGTATTTTAGGGCAATACTTTTCTTTACAGATTTAGACTTTACAATTGAACTCTATTTTCAGGACTCATCCTTTGAGGATTATGAACATTCACATTTGCACTTTGTTGTGTCTACGAAATGAGCCAAAAGCACCTTTGCACAGGCTTGGATAATCTTTCATTTGAAACATGTAGGGTTTAGGTATCGACTTTGTGGGGAAGTGATTGCTTGTTGTTAGGCAATTTCTATAATGCCAATGTGCATTTCTTACATTGCAGTTTTGAACCTGTCACAACTGGAAAATATTCAAGCCACATAATGTACTCTTACAACATTGAAAGTAACAATTATTGTAAAAGACGCATACTGGCTTAGAATAGTTGGTAAATATGTTACATAGATTCTAATTTAATTTCAGCAATAGAAAGGCAGAGTTTCGCCTGATTGAGAGAGCACAGAGATTGTTAAAAGATACGTCACATGCAGAATTTGGCCCTGAAGTCAGCATGATGAATTGCCAAAGACTTTCTCTTGTTCTTAGATGCCAGTGTTCCTGCAGTGCAGATCGTGCCCAGCTGTGCAACCAGGCAGAGTGATATCCATTGTCTCAGAGTGTTTCTCTTATTGCTCTTTCCCTGGGTCTACTTCTAACCAACATATTGTCAGTGGGTGATTAGCAGTGGGTTTGGTGACGTGTGGAAGTACACATCACTCCTTTTGGAGTCAATTTGCAAGATTAAGCATTCTTACAAGAACAGAATCCCAGCCCCTGGTGGCAGTGCCAAGTTACCATAAAGCCCTTGTCTGGATTGGCAAGCCACCAGGAAAGGCTACATAGAGTCACCTCAGGAGTACACAGTGCTAAACAACCAGAGAGGTGTTGAATTATTAGATACACACACTAGTCAGCGAAGGTGAAATCTACTAGTGTCTGCAGGAGGAGTGTGTTTGATTAAGTGAAGAGACAGTGAAGGAGTAAGAGGTGACAAGCATCGGGGCAAAAGGGCATTTTTGAGGTAATAGCCTAATGCCCACTTTGTAAGTGGCATACACCATTTGCCATGGCAGGCAGATTTCAGACTTTGCTTGTTAAGGGCTACACAGGAGTGACACACGAGTCATCCAGCGCATCTATTGGTTAAATTCAGCCAGGATAAATGCCCTTGGGTTCGCCCAGGAGCAACAGAGAAGCCGCACATGGCTGGTTACAGGCAGCCAGATAAATGCCTATTGGGTCCGCCCAAAAACAACAGAAGAGCAGCACATTGTGTGCACTGGTTACAGACAGCAAGACAAAGGCCCATTAGGTCCACCCGGGAGCGGCAGAGGCGTTGCCCATTGCATGCATTGGTTACAGGCAGCCATGATAAATTTCAAATGCAGTTTCCATGACCGACAGATGAGAGCAGCACATGGCATGCCCTGGCTCCTGGCAACCAGATAAGCACCCATTGGGTCCATCCAGGAGTGACAGAGTCGTCGCGTATGGTATGCACTCGTTTCAGTCAGCCATACTAAATGGTAAATACAGTCTCAGAGAGTGATGGAGGAGCAGCACATGGTGTGGACTGGTTACAAGCAGCCAGATGCATGCTCACAGAGTATGCCTGAAAGCAAAAGAGTAACTATGGCCTTATAAAAAGATGTAAAACAGGTATGTTTATTTTGAAAAAGTTGTGCATTACCTTGCTCGTTTCAGGCACATCTTAAGGCTTTTGGGGCCCTGGGCCTAGTATATTTTGGGGGCCCTGTTCGGAAATACTTTGAACTTATGTTTGAGGCTGAGCTCTTTTGTGTCCTCTTTGGCCAGTTCACAGACAGTCCACAGGCATACTCGTCCAAATTCTAAATGTGTTTATATCTAATATTCAGGGATAGTGATGTGGTTTCAATATTGTAACCCAGCGGCAGCTCGCTACTATTATTGCCAATCAGGTCTGTGACACCCTCCCATTTCCCATATGTGAGGTTCTGTTTCCATCTAAAAGAAACTTTTTATGGATGTTGCATGAAACAATAACACAACATTTCTCTGCAAAATGTCTGTAATAGACTCCCCCACATCACACACATTAAAAATTAATCAAAGGAAAACAGTATTTAAAACAATCTGTTTAAGAATTATTCACGGTCATCAGGGCCAGAATCCCTGTAGAACAGAGCTGGCTCTATCAGGGGGGCCCCCTGAATGGCTGGGGCCCTGGGCCACAGCCCACTTTGTCCGGGTCTCTGGCTCTTTCTGAGTAGCAGATGGAGATTGTTTCTTTTACGTCTTGAAGATGGTGCATCTTTTGTGTTCTTGTTGAGAGTAATTCTGGGGGGTTCTAGGCCAAGGCTCTAACTAGCTCAAATATGGGAGTTTCTTCAGGGAATCACCGTTTACCTCAGTCGTCATAAACTCAAGGATGCCCTAGAGTTATGACCTCCTGGGAAACGTGAAGAAAATCTACTACATTGTGATATCACATATTAAGATTTGTCAGGCCAGTCAGCTGCAAGCTAGCTCAGTGACCATTTAAGGAAATTCTAATGCACTGGCCAGAAACCTTTCTTCACAAAAGCATTTAGGCAACAACCGTAGCCATCTTTGAAGAAAAAAGTTAAAAACATAGTACATGTAAGGAAATACCTTAAAAGTAGCCGAACACTTTTAATACAGAACATTTGTCAATATTGGCAGCCAAAAAACCTTTCCAAAACGATCAGTGTTTACGCAACTCAATCTGCAAAATGTACACCCTAAAATGATTTCAGTAAAAACACTTTTCAAAAGCAATATCGAGCAGTTACATAGGAAAACAGATTTAGCAATCAAAGGAAAATTATGACTGCTCTTTGTGAAGTTGTGCGGTCCAAAAAAATGCATATTTACACAGTCAAATGGGGAGGGAGGGGGTTCAGGGAGCAGGGTCATTTAAGCAGAGGTTTGAAAGCAAAATGAGATATAAATGCTCTGAAACGCAGAATGCATATTGACTGTAAGTCTGTGTATTGCAACATGAAACATTATTAGGGTAAGATATGAGAGCCAAACGTGTAACTATGGTTACAATAATGCATTTGACAACCAGTAGGCAATTAGTGTGTGCTGAGGTAGGTCAGAAGTGTTTTTTTCAATCAAGCTACGAAAAAAACTAATGGAGGTCCTGTCTTATTTCAATGGAGGTGTTATTCCATACCGTCTAACAACTGAATCTGCTTACTGACCCCCTATTTGCCTACCATCACCCAGATCAGCAATCCCCTGCCAAATAGGATATATAACATTTCCAAAGGCATCTCTGCCTCTTTCTCTACACATATCAGTGTCTGGGGATACACCCTCCAGCAGCTGGGGAGGCTGTATCAACACCAAGTCAAAACCAGAGGCGATCCAAAATTGATCCCACTTGCTATTGCAAACATACACTCACAACCAACAAGGAGCCCTGCAAGCAGATACGCACAGGCAACACACACTCATCATATACACGGTAATATCAGTGCAGGATTTGGGCATGAAACATCCACAGATCTTTACTCAAGTGGTCTGATAGGCGTTGCATTGTGTTTTAGAATAAGTAAAAACTCTTCTTCACGTACTGCGATGTACTGACGCCACTACTCACTGTACATAAACACAAATGGTGATCTCTTGTCTCCCAAGATTTATTCCGAGAGTCTGGCTAGTGGTCTGACGGTTAGTTTTGGGCCTAGGACTCATTACACATACATGATTTTGTGGGTGCTGACGAAAGGAAAGTCTGAGATTGAGATTCTCTTGAAGTTGGGTAATTTGTCAGTTGCCACTGGGTACTTATAGTTAGAACCACGTTTGCATAGGAAAAGGATGTTTTGGTTTGCTGATAACTTTGGTGCTATTTGACAAATTTCCACAAAACTTTCCCAAAGAAAGTTCATCCACTTCAGCTCTTACCTGGCAAGTTTCAGGGTGATCCGTCAAGCAGGGGCGAGAAAAATGGGGGATCCCAAAACAATTTTTCCTCCTTCCTAATTGAACAACGGTACCACAAAAATTGCAGAATGGAATTACACCAGATTTGGCAGAAAGCTCGATATTGGTCAAGAAAGTGTGCTTCCTGTGATTTGGTGTGAATCCATTCAGTAGTTTTAGCAAAATTAAGGTTGGAAATATTTGTATATTTCATGTCACGTAGGATCCACAGAGCTCACAGATCTAGAGATAAGATCTGATTGGCAGTCAGGACATCAACAAATATGTGATGACATCACTCAGTCCTCTGTCTTGAAAATATGTATTAAAAAACATATAAGGGGGCAGGGTAGGCATACCCTCCCCCCCACCACCACCAGGCCTGTTGGGCGCAAAACGATTATTAAAAAAAAGTTCATATCAATTTCTTGGAGGATCTGCAGTAAAATAAACAAAAGGCTCTTGCCTTTTTCTTTAAAAAAAACCCCTGGGGTGGGAAGGGGCCCATGAGGATGCCACAATGCAATCTTTTGGGGAGAGGGACATGCAGCCCCTCTCCTCGAGACTTCAGGAGGCCCATGGCACCCCATCCCCCAGGGCTGCATTCCAGTAAAATGTGGAGGGGGATTGCAGCCCCCTCCACAGGCCATTAATAGGCCATGGGACCCCATTTTCAAGGGATGCTACACATTAAAAGGGGTGGGCAGCGACCCCTCTTCACAGGCCATTAACAGGCCCCGGGGACCCCATCCACCCCAGGCCAGTACCCATATTAAAAGGAGAGGTGGAGTTGCGCCCCTTACCCGAGCCCTCAACTAACCCCAGGGTCCCTGTCCCCTGGGCCCAAGGCCCCTCCCCAAAAACAGAAAACAGCACCGGGGCCCTTATGTGGTCCTGTAGAGGGCCCCACGCCCCCTCCAAAAAAGAAAAATTGGACCCTGGAGATGGGGCCCCCTATGTGGCCCTGGCAAGAGGCCATACACCTCCTCCCCTTTCAGAAAGAAATCTGCCCTGGGGAATGGGGTCCCTGGGTCATATAGAAGGCTTGGGGGAGTGAGGGGTCTCATGCTCCCCTCGCCATGAAATCTTCTTTAGAAAGGAATCGGACCTGGAGAGGGTGGGTTCCCTGGAGCTTTGAAATGGTTTGGGTGGGGGGGCAACAGTGAATGTGAAATGAGTGGAGTAGCCACTCATTTTACATGTACTACTCCAGCTGGGGAGTGCCCCATAAAGCCCTACAAGGGCTTTTTTAAAATATTATTTTTATGCTCGTGGTGCCCCTAGAAGGGCAGGGGCACCACCAAGAATTTTGTTTTAATGTCGTGGAGGGCTGCAGGGAGTGTAGCAGCCCACCAGCAACACTAAAAAACACAGGAAGTCACCTGGGTCATTGAATCCATGACCCTAGGAGAGCTTACCGTATCTTTTTAGGTTTACATTTAATTTTATTGTTAAAGCTTTCTGCCTATTCAAACAGTGAACTTGCCATTTTGGAAGGCATACTTTCCATTAGATCACAATTGTAAAGCGTAATGTTTCAAAAGTAACCCATACCCCCATCCTGCATCCCTCCCCCCTCCCTTCCCAGGTATCAGTAGCAGTATGAATATACATAAACAGAATTATCAAGCGAGGGTCACTCAGGACGGGCCTCTCTATCCTTTGCAGGAGTAAGATCTGTAAGACGTAGTAGCCGCAAATAGCGGGGCAGGTCAGTTCCCTAAATTCCTCAGACAGGAGGGTTATGAATGCTTGCTATAGGGTCCTATATATGTGTCGCCCTGGGCAGAGAGAGTTCGGGTCAGCGAACCAGAGGCGCTGAAGCCACCCTAGATGTGTCGGTATAGTGGCGGTGGCCCAAAATGCTAGAATGATCTGATGGGATGCTACCAGGGCTATACTAATGTGACACCCCCTACGTGATAAGAGTGGGTATGTAAGGGCGTTGGAGACTCCCAGCAAGATAAATGACGGGAACCTAGGGAGTTGGGTGTGGAAGTGCGAGTCAATGTCATCCAACACCGATTCCCAGAAAGAAGCCACCTTCGGACATTCCCACAGGATATGAGTAAGGGTGTCTCTGGCCCCGCATTGTCTCCAGCAGTTCTCGCTATGGGTCAGGTTACCCTTAAGGAGCCTGACGGGGGTCAAATACCAGTAGGTGGTAATCTTTGCAGCTGTTTCAGTGCTGGATGCATTGTAAGCAGTGTGCCTCATTCTATCAAAAACGTATTGCCACTCCTTGTGGGTGAGTTGTCTCCCCAATTCCGCCTCCCAGCGTAGTTGGGTGGGAGATTTGTCCTCAGCCCTTGATTGCAGAATCAGAGTATACAAATCTGTGATGAGGCGTTTGTCTGACTGTTTGGCAAGAAGCCATATTTCATATTGCATCAGTGGCCTCTGGGCTCCCTCGCTAACTGATGGGTATAAAATCAAATGTTGGATCTGAAGGTAACAAAACTGTTCATACTCGGGACAGAATAGTCCATCTTCAAAGTGTCAGAGGGGATGGGTCCGTCTTGATCCAAAAAGTGCCCAACCTCCCGACAGCCAGCCTTGCGCCAAACTTGGAAAGTGGGCCCCATGCCTGGCATGAAGGCTGGATTGTCCACCACCAACATCAGGGGGGAGGGGAATGTGGTTAGGTGCCCCTTGATGGTGCCGGTGTCCCACACCCTCAGAAGGGGACTCATGATTGGGGATATATAGAGACTAGGGGCCCTAGGATCGCGAACAAGGAACTGGACTTTTCCCAGTGATGTCCCAGCTAGTGCCCAACCCATAAACAGCCATGGTTTTTCTGACTCTGCTCTAGACCACTCGACCAGGTAGCGAAGCTGAGCTGCCCGGTAATAATGAAGTAGGCTCGGCACTCCAAGCCCTCCTTCAGCCGGTGGGTGCCAGCTCTGTTTGTTGTGCATTCGGGGGCATTTGCCTGCCCAGATAAAGTGGTGCAGCAGGGCCTGCAAGGTGGGAATCATCATTGGAAGGGTCTGGAAGGGGATGAGTATTTTGGGGAGAATTGTCATCTTCAAGGCCACTATGCGGCCTGAAAAGGACAACGGATAGTGTCAATAGCAGTCCAGGTCAGCCCGCACTCGCTTCGTTATTTCTCGATAGTTAAGGGTTTTTGTTTTCTCCAGTGTCAAGGCCAACTGCACTCCCAGATAGGGGACGGATTCCTTTGCCCATTGTAGTGGGTAGCCCTGGTTTTAAGAAGCCAGCGTAGCGGGAGAGACCGAGAGGTTAAGGGCTTGCGACTTGTGGAGGTTCATGCAAAACCACAATGCCTCCCAAAGCTCCCTCAGCTCCTCTAAGAAGTGGGGTAGAGTTTCTCGTGGATCGTTTAACATCACCATAATGTCGTCTGCATACAAACTGATCAGACGTTCCTGACAGCGGCAGAAGGAACAGGACTGTTGGAATTGGAGGGACCTTTGAAAGACACAGGCAGGTCTTCCCTTCCACGAGAGCAGTGTACAGTGACTGAAAGATGGAAGAGGATGTGGTCTGATGGCTAGAGCTGCGACTTTGAAGCTGGGAAACCAAGGTTCGAGCCTCGGGGTCGCGTCCACATCCTGTGCTTCTGGGCAAATCACTTAATCTCCCCGTGCCTACCAAAAAAAATGAATGAATGTGTCCTTGTGTAACGTAACCGGCGCTCATATAAAGTGCTCCAATACCTTTGGATCGAGTTCGTGCTATATAAATTTGCACACACAAAAAAAAGCCAAGAACTCAGCATTCTCTCAGAGCGGTATATGGAGACCTCCATCGAACTTACAGCCCGATGGGGCAACTGAAACTGATGCAAGACTTGTTGAAACTCACATGTTATGCCGGAAGTAAGAGGATTGTCAGGGTGGATATATGACTGGGGCCAGTTTGCAATGGGTGTGACCCTCCCACAAACCGGAAAATTAGTTATCCCAAGACTTTCAGGGTTATTGGGTTTATTTTGTATGCTGTTTTATTCGTTTTTTCCCATAAGTTGAATTATAAGTTTAAGAGACGGGGGAACTATCCACTTGATGCAGCCTGTTGTCACTAAGTGTTAACAGAAAGAAGATGGTGTGCGGAACTCAGAGGTCAGTTCAACAGATCCACGGTCTTAGAAACTCATAGTTTTCTCCCTGTTACTCTCCCTGATCTAATCTCTTTCTGCTCATTCTTTAGACTCTTTTTCTATCGGAGATTCTACTTTTCTCCTCCTGTGAGTTTTTTTATGCCATTTTCTTTCCTCCAAGAACTACGATTGTTTCTAGCAGTCACCAACTCTTCACACCTCATCTATCGAGTGAATGGACTGTGGCTAGTGGAAGGGGTCACCCATACCTCGGCACGCCCGAAACAAACCCCAGAAGAGTCTCTCCTGTCCAGTCCTTGACATTAATATGATGAAATAGTGCCTCTTATTACGATCATATTTCGAAGGCTCACTGCGGAAGTCGCTGAAAGGGTGGATCCCCTATAGTACAAAAGAGCAATAGATGCTGGGGTGATTTTCATTTTTTTGGACCAAATGGAATGAACTGTAATTTTAAGCTGGACCGAATCACTGAAAACACTGCATAAACATGTATCAAACTGTAATTGTTGATGATGTGTCATTGATGAAGATGTGCCATGTTGACAGCAAGTATGTCTAGAGATGAATGGATGGGTCAATCCTTCACCACTTTCTTAGAGCATCTGAGTAAGAGGGGATCCCTTCCAGGATCCACACTGTCTGGGTGTAAGAAAGGTTACAGAGAGGATGTCCTGTGGAAAGCAGTGCCTGTACTAGGAAGAAAAGGCTGAAAGGCACACAAGAAACTGTCAAAGAGCTGGATCTTAATTATAGGACAGTTTTTGAAAGGCGGAAGTTCCATTTTGCTGTTCAAATAAGAGAAGTCAACCTATCTTCCAACAGATTACAAATATCTTATAGCAGTATGAATGTTACATGTAAAACACTCACCTTTGTGTTAAAGTAGTCTGGTAGAGTCATGAACCCTTGTAGTGCAGCAATCCTAAATGTCTCAACAATCATCTACAATAATTTAGAAAAAGGACCACAGCACAATTGTTATGATCAGCCAACCCTATAAACATTTTAAAGGGAAGGAATTTATGAATGCCCTGAACTTAAATCAAGGTTCATATCACCAAGGACTCTTCTTTATCTCATCTAATTTTGAAGTTGTTTGGAAGCGAGGTAGCGGTTTTGCAGTGACACAGTTTCCTAATGACAATCCACCAATATGAGAATTAGGGTAAATAAAAACTTTTTTCCCTTTGGTCTATATTATCACTTTCATAAGCCACTCAAAGTTATAAAAAAGGGGATATAAAAATTCAACAACATGCCTGGTTCAACATCTCCAAAGTTAATTGAGCTTGTTTGACCATGGCAAAGTGCTCCAACTCTCATTTGAAGACTTATTAACAACAAATGAAAGGTCAACATTCCTCCTACCCATTTCCATCCCCCCAGTACCTCACAGAGTCAATATATTGTGGCATCTTTCAAAGATATGGCACACTATAAGGTTGTATCTACACACAAAAGGGAAACCAGTCTTTAAAGAAGAAAATACAAGAAAACCACTTAGAGATCCTACCGAAAAACCCAAAGAGTTTGCAATAGACGCCTCACCTTCTATATTGTGGCACGATTTATCATAATCTTCTATCCACACTATGATATGGTGATACCACCAGGGTGGACTCAACCACGAATGGGAGTTCCTATATAAAAAAGCTATAAGGTCACACACCACCAGAGCAGACGGTTGTGGAAAGTCAAGTCTATCAAACAAGCAAAATGCATAGTTATCTTTTAACATTAATATTTTGTGAGACTGCCCTTTAGGATGACTTTTTGTCACATTTGAGATTAACAGCCATGACAAGTGGTTCCTAATCGAGTAACATCCTACGCCTGTCAAGCAAAGATTCATATCAGGCTCGACTTTGGCATATTTGTGGAAGTCCACCCTCCAGCACCCGAAGTCCGAAGCAGATGGGCTCGCCACAAATTCATGGTTATTTGGCATTTGGTGAGGGCCATAGCTCAGTCTATGAAGTTAGTGGTAGATTTGCTAGTTTTAGATCTTGTCATAAGCCCCAGAAGACAGAATATTCCGGAGCTGTAGGAAAGTAGGATCTGCTTTCATGGTTACCTCCACTTTCTGCTGGTGTCAGTATGTTTTGTGACTAGTCTGGCTGGGATCTTGCTAATTAAGACCCTAGCCTTGCTTCCTCCCTAAATTTGTCATGGTAAGTACTTTTGGTCCCTCCAAAATTGGCTACCGGTGTTCACATGTAAGTCCATGGTATATGGTACTGAGGCACCCAGGGCATAGGTGCACCAGGGGTCCCCACTGGGCTGCAGTCAAACTGTGACTGCAGGTCACCATTGCAGCCTGTGTAAGCTGGTGCAAGCACCACTGATGACAGATATAAGTTTCCTTATATCTGAGGTCACTGCATTTAAAACCTATCAGTCACCCCTAAGAAAGGCCTTTCAAAGGCAGGGTGCTGGGTCATAAGTGTGAGCATGAGCAGGACACCCCCTACCAACCCCGGAGTCGATTCTCCAGGCTTTGTAAGTGCGGTCAGACATATTGATACATATAGTGGTCATGCATCACTACGCGATGGCTAACTATATAGTGGCTGTGCCGAACCTGGGCATGTTTGATATCAAACATGTTGGAATCATACCTCAACACCATTACCCATGTTGAAGGTATGATTCTATGCACTGAGGGGCTCAAGGAGGGGAGGGTAGAACAATAGGTTTCCTGTCACAGGGAGGTATGACCACCTCCCAGACAGGACTTGGTGTATTGGGCTTAGGTGGGGGCGCTTCCCAGCGCCACCAGACTGCTTTAAAGGGCACGTTCGGTGCCCTCCTTGCATACTCTAGTTAGAACCAGTTCTGGAGCCCTTGGCCCCCGCTCTGGCGTGAAATTGGACAAAGAACATGAGAGTACAGCCCGTCCTCTGGGAGGGACCCCTGAGTCGCCCCAACCCATTTCCTAGGGTATAAAAGGGCTTACCTGTTGGTGGGTCCTCAGATTCATTGTGGAAAAAGACTCCAGCCTAAACTAGTCACTCTTTGACTGTCTGGACCAGGGCCAGACTGGCCTTACCAGGCACTGGGCGTTTCCCCGGTGGGCCAAAGGGCTGGGGGTCGGCTTTCTGGCTGTGGGGGCCAGTTTTACAGCAGTGCTGCAATATCGGCCCCCTGAAACAAAAGCGGGAGGGGTGCTTTTTACTAGCACACCCCCCACTCTACCAGGGCTGGGTGAGCAGCAATCAGCCAGGGCTGGTTACTGTTCCCAGTACGGCCCTGGTCTGGACACTTGGACTTCCCTGGACATTGCCTGGAAACCAAACTGCATCAAGGAAGACTCCTGCTGCTCCTGGTCTCACTGTTCTGCAAGTCTACTTCATTGTCTGTTGCTTCATCAAGGATCTTCAACAGACCTGTGGGCATCAAGGACACCTGAAGTAATCTCCTTTGGAGTAAAGGAGTCACTCCTCTGCATCTGTAGGCGCAGTAACAAAGCTGACCACTCTGCTGCCCCTGACGTCCCACGGACTTTGAAAGGCCCAGCAATACAGGTGTTGGTTCTGCAACTCCTTCGAGGCCTGACATGTCCTCTCTGCAATTTTGAGGCCGGTATCCCTCGTCAGAACTGCTGGGGCTGGTTATAAGAAGTGCCAGCCTCCAGCATCTCTTTGTGCCAAGATCTTTGTCCTCACCACATCCTCTGCACTGTGGGCCTTCATCTTTGGTGAGCTGCTCGAGGTCCTCTTGTGACTCTTGTGCCTTTGGCCTGTGGGTCCTCTCTAGGGTCTTCTCTTACTTCAGTGGGTTTCCCTGCTTGCTCGGGGGCTGCTCTGACTCTCCTGCACTTGATGAGTCCCTTGGACCTTGCTGGTCCCAACATCGTGCCTTCATCGTTTCCACGTCTGTTGTTGCTGCCAAGGCATGTTGGTGCTCCCACCAGAGCCCGACCCTCCGGTTCTTGATTTACAACCTGGGACAGCTCGGGAACAGCCCCTGGTCTTCTACAGCGTTGTCTAGTCCTCACAGCTGCAGCGACAAGTTCACCGTCATCACTCCTGCATGTTCGGTCAACGGTGGTCATTGTTCTTCAGTGTCTCCTGGTCACCTCCGAGTGGCATAGACCCCGTCCCCTCTGCTTGCAGGTTCTTCTCTTCAAGAATCCACCCTTGGATCCCACCAGACTCATGCACAGACTTTGCTAGCGGCATCTTTTCTGAAGTCCTCCATTGTGGTCTGCGGTGGTTTCTGATGCCACTACACACCTATGCATCTGGCTTTCCTGGTGTAGGTATTCTGGTTCCTGGGGAATCCACAGGTGAGGTGGCTCTCCAACCTTCTGTCTTCCACGGGTTTCTTCAGGGTCCACTGGGAAGGGTGCTTCTTCTTTAAAACTGCAACTGCGACTTTCCCGTTGACTTGTATTACGGCTGTGTTCCCACTCTGCACACAGCCTCCGTGTGGTTCCTAGGTATTTACCATGGGTGGTTCCTTGTGTCCCCAGCTCTTCTGGCTCTCTGGGCGGGAGATATACAAATGTGTTAGTGAGTGTTGTATAATAGACATATTTTTTATAAATACACTGTGTGGTTCTTTTTCATTTAACCTACACTATATGATTATATCTGGTAAAACAAGCTGCTTAACGCTCCTTCTGGACTAAGCTTGAAGGCTGCTCTCCACATCTACCACTTAGAGACTTTTCTATGGTTGTCTAAGACCACTAAAATCACCATAAGGGTTGTCTGGATTAGTGCAAGGTGGTACACTTAAATAAGTGTGCACCACATACTAAGCCAACCTCCTACAGGAGCTCAGACCCTTTTACCTGTCCACACTAGCTGATTAGTACCTCCTTTCAACAGTGCCCAATAACCCCAAAACACCAAATTATGTGGATAAATGTGGGCGCCCCTGTTGGTCACATTACGGTCATACCAAGGGTGTCGGGCGATACATAGCTTGCAGGCACACAGGCGCTACATATGTTCTGTGGTCATATTTGAATTCAATGAGCTTGAGACTTGCATTTACGGAAATATGGTTTCAGATAACAGAAACAGCTAGATGAAGTAGTCTATCTTCCTATACCTGTTTGCAGGTGGCCATAGGCTAAAAAAAGACAGATTGTCTAAAGGTTTTAGCTTGACCAACGTAGAATTTCAAACATGTTCGTACTTTCAAAGAATGCAGAGACCTCTGTGCACTAGTGGTGGGTTCTTGAAAGAATGTTTAAAGTGTAACTGTCTCAATTAGGTGTCAATAGGCCAATTAGATATAAACATCGGATTGGTACATATAAGTACACTGTCTTTGTGAGAATGTAAGTAAGGCGGCTTCATAGTAAGGTACTGGATCCTTTTGCGGATGTGAAATTCAGTAGTAGGTCTATCGTCCATGGCGCAAATATAATGTCTGTCTTATGTATAGGGTTGAATGGATCTTTTATTCAGTAGCCAAATAAGGTGTTCTGATCCCATTGTGATGGAGGAATTCTGATGGGTAACACACACCTGAACA
The DNA here is from genome assembly GCF_964204655.1 of Triturus cristatus. Lineage (NCBI taxonomy): Eukaryota > Metazoa > Chordata > Amphibia > Caudata > Salamandridae > Triturus > Triturus cristatus. Next base: position 552,789,277 of record NC_140590.1, on the reverse strand, counting down.
GACCTCTGAGAAACACTTTATCCTCTTTGACAGAAAAGAAGATGTGGCTAGTGATTTCAAGACCCTCAAGATAGTTGCCAAGTGTGCTGATACAGGAGGTAAGGCAGAAATCGATGTGGTAGTATTGAAATTGGATGCAGACCAGAGTCCTGGTATTAGAGACAGAAATGCTTGAATTTTGCCTTATAAGTTTTTTTTTTTTTTTTAAAGATTTTATTGTGCATAAAAGTGTTACAAACACGGGCCTACAACCACCAGGGCCGGCCGCTAGTAGTCAAAGTGTTCCAGCATATCAGAAAACAATGGCTATCCCACAGGGGCTCCGCACTATCACAGTAAATCAGGCTGCACATAAAGGAAATCAGAATACACACTTTTAGTATAAATAACAACAAAAAAGAAAAATACAACAAACAAGGCGAAACGACTTATGAAGGGCGGCGAACACCAGCCGGGGGAGTCAACACCCAACCACCCGAGGGCGGTCAAGAAAAGAAGACCTGAGAGGGAGGGGGGGGCAACGAGAGAACCAAATCTGTACTCCGAAGTACGAGATGCACAAGGAACCCTCAAGGATCAGGGGGACGAGGCGACCCCGGATGTATCTACCAAAGGGGGAGCACAGATAGACCCACGATACGCGTTCCACTGCCCCCAGATTTTACCCCAAGCCCCCGGTTTACCACGGGCCACATACACCGTTTTTTCCCTGAACATGCACCAGTCCATGTTTTCCTTCCAGACGGACACGGTGGGAGGCCGCTGGGAACCCCAAAGCTGCGCAATATCTCTCTTTGCAATCATGTTCCCCAAGGCCGCCCATCGAGCCTGAGCCGCATTGCAGTCATTGGGCTCCCATACATTCAGCACACAACGACGCACCTCCGGCAGCAGAGCGACCCCGGTGACTCGTCTCATAATATCATGCACCCGGCGCCAGTATTCCGCCACCTCGCGGCATTCCCATAGGATATGGAGAAAAGTAGCACTGAGCCCGCAGCCACGCTTACAGAGTCCGTCGTCTGAGAACCCCATCGAGACCAGGCGGGGGCCCGTCACATATACACGATGGAGAATCTTAAGCTGGACCAGGCGGAGACGGGCCGGGATGGCCACCTCCTTAGGGGATGACAGTGCAGTCTGCCAGTCCTCATCGTCCAGCTCCACCCCATCTCCCGTCCATGCCTCCCGAAGACGCACCAAGAGGTCAGCCCGATTGTTTATCAGTTTTTTGTAGATCAGGGAAATAGTACTGTCGGGGACGTGACCGTCGAGTATGCGGTCCCCGAGAGGCGAAGAAGAAGGGACCGTGGTCCCCTCCCCAAAGACCGAAAGCAGGGCGTGCCGAACCTGTGCATAACGGAAGAACTCTCTGTCACTAAGCTCATACTCGCGCTGAAGCGCCGTGAAGGATTTAACCGCACCTTTAACCCACAGGTCCCCCACTCTGCTGATGCCGATTGTATCCCAGCGCTCGAAGCCTTTCGTTGTCCAGAGGTTTCCCAAGCGGTCTGAGTCGAATAGAGGAGTGGCGCACGTTAAACGCTCACTCCAGCCCATCGCCACGTTAGCCGCCTTCCATACACGGACCGCAATCCTGGTAGGGCCCGTAAGGGCCCTACCAGCAGACCGCGAGTAAAGCGCTCTGTTATAGTTACCGCCAGGGAGCAGGAATTTATCCATCTCATATGCCGGGTTCGAACCAGGAGCGTACGTAGCATGGTTAATGGCAGACAGCTGGGAGGCCCAATAGTACCGTCTAATATCAGGAAGCGCGATGCCCCCGTCATACCAGGAAAGAGTCAGCTTGGCCAACGCGATACGCGATCGCCCGTCCCAAACCAGTCTCCTCTGCAAACTCTCCACCTCCCTAAAGTAGGCCGCAGGAATGACATCGAAGAAGTTCTGGAGTGCATAAAGGAATCTGGGAAGGGACATCATTTTAAACAGCGCCGCGCGACCAAGCGGAGACAAGGGCAGCTTACACCACCGAGCCGTATCTGCCCTCAAATGCCGAAGTGGAGACAGGAGATTCTGCTCATAGCGGACCGCCAGATCCAGCGAAACGTACACCCCCAGGTATTTAAAGCCGGACTGAGATATTTGGAGCGGAAGCCGAGGCGGCAAGAGAGGAGAACCACCAGAAATAGGATACACACAAGATTTGGACCAGTTGATTATCAGACCCGAGTTTTTCCCGAAGGAAGTAAGGACATCAAAGAGAACATTGAGCGACTTCCGCGGTGAGGTGAGATACAAGAGAATATCATCCGCGTACAACGAAACCCGATCCTCGAAGCCCGGGGCCCACCGGAGCCCTCTAATCGAGGGCTCCCAACGGAGCCAGGCAGCGAGCGGCTCCAGGGCGAGAGCAAAGAGCAGCGGGGACAACGGGCACCCCTGCCTAGTTCCCCTCCCGAGAGCGAAAGGCCGAGAAACCCGCCCATTGACAACCACCTGAGCCATTGGTCCAGCATAAAGGAGCTTCACCCAGCCAAGGAACCCCTCCCCAAACCCAAACTTCGCCAAGACGGCCCAAAGAAATGGCCATTCAATGGTATCAAAGGCCATCGTGGCGTCTAGGGAAACCAATATGGCCGGTTCAGCCAAGTACTCAGCCCTAGCAAGGACGCCGTGCAGACGCCGTAAGTTAAGAGCGGTATTACGATGTGGGATGAAGCCACATTGATCCGGATGTATCAAGTCACATATAACGCTCAGCAGGCGATTAGCGAGGACCTTAGCAAGGATTTTTGGTTCGGCATTCAGCAGGGAAATATGCCTATAGGAGGCACAGGGGTCACGTGGCTTACCCTCCTTGGGAATCACTACTATAGTAGCCAGACGCTGGTCGTCAGGAAGGGAACCCCTCTCGAGCGATTCCTGAAACATATGACGGAGGAAAGGCGCGATTTTATCCGGGCGCAACTTATATAGTTCAATCGGCAGGCCGTTGGGGCCCATAGCCTTGCCCGAGCGGAGGGAGCGAATCGCAGTAGCGATCTCTTCGACAGACAAAGGGGCATCCATCAGCTCGCGGTCATCGACGGATAAGCCGGGCAGGGCATTATCCCGAAGCAGAAGACGAGAGTCGTCCTCATCTCTCTCGGACACCGGGGAGTACACTGCACGGAGGTGGTCGGCAAAACACTCAACAATCTCACCAGGCTCATTCATACACACTCCATCCGACACCCGGAGCTCCGGGACCACACGATTCACTCTCTCCTTCTTATCCAACCAGGCAATCAGCCTACCCGCCTTGTCTCCGGCGTCATACAACCTGCCCTGCTGCTCCCTATATATAGTCTTGGCAGCATCAGTGACGAGAGACTTATATTCAAACTGCTTCAGGCTGAGGGCATGCAGCCCATCCGGGGTGACACCCGCCTCCAAGGCTGCCTCCAGCCCCGATATTTCAGTCTCCAGCGTCACAACCGCCTCTCTCTTGACCCTCTTGGCCTCCACTATCTGGGACAGGGCATGCCCGCGGAGCACTGCTTTGAAAGCTTCCCACAGGGACACCGAGGACAGTACCGACCCCTCATTCTCAGAAAAATATTGATCAATCGACTTAATCAGGCTATCACGGATCTTGGGGTCTCGCAGGTACCAAGGGTTAATAGGAGCGATCCGCCCAGCGGACCGCGACCCGGTGTCAAAAAGCAACCACAGTGGGGAATGATCAGAAATACCCCTGGCCAGGTGTTTGACCTCTCGAATCCGAGTAGCCTGGGCCGCGGGCATAAGGAAATAATCCAGTCTGGAGAGACTCCCATGGGCCCCAGAGTGAAAGGTGTACTGACACTGTGCCGGATGCATTAACCTCCAACAGTCCACCAGACCGAAGGTCTCCAGGAGCCCGCCCAGCCACGCCTGGGCAGCCGGGAGGGCCCTGGGCGGATGACGGTCCAGGTCACACGAGACAACCGAATTAAAGTCCCCACCCATAAGCAGAAGACTGTCAGGAAGCCCAAGCAACATACGACCCAAGTCTGAGAAGATGGAGTTCTGGAGGCCCGGGGGAACATAGACTGAGATCAAGGAAAGGGACTGCCCCTCCCACCTCCCAGTCAGAGCCACATAGCGCCCTCTATCGTCCGGGACCACCCTGGTGATCTCCAACGGAAGTAAAGCTCGCAAGAGAATGCCCACCCCTCTCGAACCAGTGGTGAAACCAGAGTGGGCCACAAGTCGATATCCCCCCCTGTTCATAGCCCGACAAACTTTGCCAACCAGATGCGTCTCCTGTAAGAACACCACATCAGGAGTCAAACGACGCAGATATTGCAACACAACACCCCGTTTGATACGGTCCCCCAATCCATTGACGTTCCAAGACATCAGTCTCAACCCGTCCCCCCCCATCCCATCCAGTAGATCAAGGGCCCGCTAGCAAAGAGCTCAACACCCAAGGATGAACCATAGCCAATACTTCGCCTTGAAAACAAAAAACACAAATGCAAACAACCCCACCCACCCACCAACCCCCCCCCAACTCCAACACCCCCCACCCTGCACCCCTGCGGTTCAAACCACCCCAACTTGCAGTGTGCCTGTCGCCCTACAAACCCCATTCAACGAAAAGACCCCGGAGGAGGTAGGGGACCCGTCCCCGCCCGCTCCCAACACACAACATAGTGAAACAAAATGTACAAATGAAGTAGAACCCAGCCGAACAGCACTACCTGGCAGAGTCCGGGACCATAAGTCACTCCAAAGGAGACCCACCACCCTCGGCACCGGCGGAGGGCCCAGTCCGGTCACCCCGGTCTGGCAGCGAATCCAGCCAGTCACTCACAGTCACAGGAGAGTCAAAAAAGGTAGTCCGATCTTCATGTTCCACTCGGAGCCTTGCAGGATAAAGCATAGAGTACTTGAGACCGAGGTCCCGGAGACGCCGCTTCACCCCCTGGAAGCCCATCCGCTGCTTCTGGACAAGTTGGGTGAAGTCCGGGAAAAAGTTAATGGACGAGTTCTCATGTCGGACCGGGCCATGAACCCGTGAGGCCTGCAGAATCGCGTCTCGGTCTCTGTAGTGGAAAAGTCTCGCAACGATAGGCCTCGGGGGGGCACCCGGTCGCGGCCGGCCACCTGGGACTCGATGGGCCCGCTCCACAGCGAAAAACTTACTCAGGCCAGCGGGAGCAAGATGTTCGAGGATGAGCTCCTCGACCAGAAGATCAACCGGGCGGTTATCGGAGGTCTCCGGAACGCCTATGACGCGGATGTTATTGCGGCGGGCCCGTCCCTCGAAGTCTTCCAGCCGCCGGGCCATCAGATCATTGGCCGACTGGAGATCGCCGAGAGTGGCCTTCAGGTCCGACACGTCCGTCCCAAGGGAGGACGTCCGCACATCCAGCGATTGAACCCTCTCGTTGGTCTTAGAGAGATCCGCCCGGATTAGGGTAATGTCAATGGCCACCGTGTCGATTTTACGGGCCAAGGCCTCGTACTGTGTAGCGATGGTCTCTCTGATGCCCGTAATGGCGCCCATGATGTCCTGCAGGGACAGATCCGGAGAGACGGACGGGCCACCACTGGTGTCATCCGGGGGGACATTGGCTGTCCCGGGGGATCCTTTACCCTGAGTGTAGCGGTCCATGTTGTTCGTCTGGACCGGTCCCCCACGTAGGGATGTCTTGGTCTTACGCCTCTCGGGGTCTCCCCTGCCTCCCATGAGAACCTCGATCGCCGAAGGGGACCACCGAGGAAGCGTCGAGGTGGCACAGACCAGGCAGACGTGTGTCGCACCACAGGCCGCAATATGGCGGAGCGAAGGGACCACCGTCAATGAGCACACTGGCAGCAGACGAAGCCACCGGCATCAAGCGAAGGCAAAATGGAAGCCCAGTCGCACCAGGCAAGTCCACAGTCCAGCCCCTCAAAGACCAAAAGTGAAACCGAAAGTGATGTGACGGCCACTGGCACCGCTCCGCTGCCGTTGTTGTTCAACTACGCCCCGGCTCCACAGTTCACCCTCGCATCGGGCACTGCCGTAGGGTGGGCCTCAAAAGTTCAAACCACCATAACTCCGGATTGCCAGGTCCGATTTGATTTCCGAAAGGAGTTTAGTGTTCAGCCAGCATTCGTCTCACAGATTCCATCAACCGGGTCAGGATAGATTCAGGATAAATTCCGAGGAGCAGCGAGGGTCCGGGGAGCCCTGTGCTCACGCGACCATCTTGGGTGCGCGCTAGGCTCCTCCTCCGCCTTATAAGTTTTAATAGTGCAAGAGGCCCTGGCTTGGGCCAAAATATCTCGGCAATCCTGCAGAATGCATAAGTGTGCAAACTGAAGATATTCAGGAGCAAAGTTGTAATGATGTTGGGTAGTGATGTCGAAAGAAGATCATGCAATTTCCCACAGAGTAATGGACTTAACTTCTGAAAGGAGATTGGTGAACCAAAATTGATGAACAGAAGCTGGGGCAATCATAATCAACTAGCTTGTCTTTGCTGAGAACCAGGCGGATGAAGGAAAAAGCAGGAAAGGCATACCCAAAGTTGTTGTGCCAGGAGATGAAATATACACCCCCCTTGTTCCCAGATGCAACTGCCAGCTGACGAAATACCAGCATTTTTTGTTTGATGATGTCACAGACATGTCTAGTGTTGGGTGACCCCACTGGTGAAAGATCTTGCCTGTTCAGTCTTGGGTCAAACCCATTCATGAGAAATGCTTTTGGTCCTGCTGAGGGCATCTGCCTCCTTGTTCATGACTCATGGGAGGTAATCTGCTGTTGATGAGATTCCTTGTGCTATTGTCCTATCCCAAAGGAATTGTGCCTGTTTAAAAAGTAGACAAGATCTTCTACTGTCATGCTTGTTGATATAAAACGCCATAGTGGTGTTGTCCATTCTTACCAGAATAGGTGAGTTTGTGAACCTAGGAAGGAAGGATTGGAATTCCTTTTAAATCATTATCTGCTCCACATCATTTAAGTGAGTGTCCTTCTCCAGGGCTTTCCAATGACCTCTTGCTTCCAGCTCCTCTGGTGGGCACCCCACCTCTCCAGCTGTGCTTCTGATAGCGTAATGAAGTGAGCTATTTGTAGTGGAAAGTGTAAACCGATGGTGAAATTTGGTCACTCCAATATCACTCCAAAAACCAAGTCAAGGCAGTTTTGATTTTTGTTGTGATTTAGAATGAATCGTCAAAGCATCAGTTACCTGAAGACTGGGCATCAAAATACTCTTGTAGAAGCCCTCCGCCCCGCAGCCTGAAGAAAGGTACCAGTGGAAACAACATCATGTCCAGCAACAAGTGAACAGTTGGACTGTTGTCTCCAACCTTTGGATCTGCTGAATGAGGAACTGAAGCAAACACAAGATGATAGATGGAGTGCTGAAACACTTTAACCACTTACCCCCAGTCTAGAGATCTAGGTTGAATCCATTGTTCTTTTGCTTACTATGCCACCACAATTCAAACCCAGCCATGTGCAAATCAATCTTGACCCTGCTCCTCATGGGACTAGTCCACACCGAACTGCCAGGCCAGGTCCTCCATGGACTGGAAACAAGCCTCCTGGAACCGGTTTCGGGGCTTCACCCTTCATCGGCCAAGTTAGCTTGAATCCAGTGGCACAGCAAGCAAGGGACGCACGTCTGGCCATACCCTTGGCCACTTAGGACAAACATAACAAACACAACAAGATGATGGACAGAGTGGTGATACTTTTCAATCACTCACCCCAGTCAAGAAATCTGGTTTAAATCCATCGTTCATTTGCTCTCTATGCCATCCCAGTTCAAACCCAGCCATATGCAAATCAGTCTTGACCCTGCTCCTCATGGGAACAGTCCAGCCGAACTGCTAGGCCAGGTCCTCCCTTGACTGGAAACAAACATCCTGGGACCTGTGGTAGTCTCACTTACAAGAGTTCTCAGCAACAAGGTGGGCATTTGTAAAGTATGCCAAATGTTTGAAAATACACTTTATAAAAATTAACACACACATAACTGATCCCTTCTTAGAACCTGATGTACCTACCCTAATCCTACTATCAAGCCCAACCCTTAACTTGTGCTCTAAAGTAGCGCATAGACTGCCAGAGCGCTATACAGAAACTACAGATAAAAATTAAGTAAATAATCAAAGTTGCGCAAAACAAGGTCAGACACTGCTAAATTAAAATTCCACTAAGAGGTTTTCCAGAATCCTATACGGTCAAAACAAAACACTTGAGCAAACCGAGGAGCTTTATATTAAATTGGAATCGAAAATGCAAGCACGTTATTTTTTTATGTATAATTGAGATTTTGGATAGACTCCCACAGAAACAAAGGTCATAATTTTGAGATCAGGATGAAATAAAATGACATCGATCTCAATGGGATAATGGTTTGACGAGTTATTTGGCACTTTTGTAAAGCAGAATTAGCCATTAGCATTACATTGCACCTCAATGAGTGAACTAAGGAAATGACACAGAACATATACATTGCTCTAATGTGAACAGCAGACACATTCATGGAGGACTCACTTTAGCTTTATAAATGTATTCCTGTTTCTCCTTTCACTACAACTAATACTGAATAAGAAGAAATGCATAGATTGGCAGCTAAAAAAGAACGAACACCAAGCAAGCAGTACATTAGAACAAAGCTTGGTAAAAATATGTCTAAATGAATAAAATATCAGTACTTCATGGCAAACTACAGGTACATGGCTTAATATTAGCACATTCTGATTAACTGTAGGGGATGGTGAATATTGTGCTAAAATGGCAAGTGTCAAAATGCACTGTGTTTTTATTACCAAGCAGACTAAACTCTGCAGATTGCTAAAGTGAAAAGGAGTGCAAAGTGCTTTATGGCACAAAGCTTAGTCTCCATGTCCACCCTTGCTTTATTACTGAGTTTCAAGTATTCCTGCAATGGGCTTTACCTCGAAAAAGGGCAATTTCAGGAGAAAGCTAAGATGGGAATAGGCTACAAAACATTTAAAGGAAAACTGCAAGTGAGATTCTAGTTGCAATACTAGGGCATGTGGAGCCCTTCAGAAGACTCCATGTATTATTATTATTTATTATTATTATTATTATTTCAGAGTTTTATATAGCGCAAACTTGACCCGAATCGGGTATCAGAGTGCTTTACATAGCACCAGTTCTGTTACATGAGGACACATTCATTTTTGTTAGGCACGGGGAGATTAAGTGATTTGCCCAGAATCACAGGATGTTCAGCGTCGTTGCCGAGACTCAAACCCAGTTCCCCGGATTCGAGGTCGACCGCCCTAGCGGCTAGGCCAACTCCTCTCCCCAAATCCATGTCACCTGGGGGGTGCCCCCCCCGTAGAAGACCACTGCCTTAAAGCAACATCAATGGGCAAGCAACGATGTATGGGGGCAGGAGGGGCAGGGGAATAACAGCAAAGACTGGATAATTCACCAAAACCCAAAAAAAGTACCTCAATCCGAGAGCGGGAAGCAGAGGGACACTTGTAAAGTAATTAATCAGTACTTGGTCCATGCTCCACGGATCGGCCGAACAAAGGAAGTTAAGGTGAAACTGAAAGTAGCTTCTCAATATGAAGCAAGGAAATGAGAGTGACGTTGAAGCCGACCAATGGTAATTAATAGTGTGGAAATCGCAGATAATCTGTTAGCATGAGCTGAAGCCATTTTGGTTGTGGCATCCATTTTTATTAGAGAAAATTTGTTGTCCCTTGGCACAATTAATAAGTTTGACAATTAAGTTCAGTTCTTTTACACCCTGATTTCTTAGCCCATTTGTTAGGACATAGACCTCAACTTGAAAAAATCAGAACAAACACTTTATTCCGTATATAAAAATGTTATACATTACATTTATTAAAAACACATTCTAATGCAATTAAAAATAGACATATAACTGTCTAATATCATAAAGCACAATTCATACAGAACACACTTCATATACAATACACAATACCCTCCTCAGTTTGGACACCTAATACTGCAACAGACACATTTCAGAGAGACAAGAAAGAAGACAGTATATTTTGTCATTAATTAACAGAGTTCTTTTAGCAATAATTCATCCTAAGCATTTTCTATAATTCTATATCATTAGGAGAATCTCTTCCAACGAATTGTGTTAGTTTCAGCGTCAACGCGTTTCGATGGCTTAATTCAATAATTCATCTTTTTCAAGACCAAAAAATATGTCTCTCCTATTATTGGCACTGGTTGGTTACCATTATATCACACTTCCTTATGTCATATTCTTAATTCTTCTGATTTATCTGATTTGAGGACATTCGTTCCCTAGACCGATCTGATCTACTACCATAATCTTATCCACTTGCTTATTATTTTGTAACCGCGTTATTGACATCAACAAGCAGCCTCACTTTTATTCGTAGTCTTTAACCCCTTCGATGCTCATGACGGAGCGGTTCCGTCATGAGCATCGGTTGGGCTGTGCTTATGACGGAACCGCGCCGTCATGAGCATAGCCCCTGGGGGTGTGGTTCTGTGAATTCTGAACCCATTCAATGGAAGTTGTCGTATCGTGATGATTTTGGTATCAGCGAACCGCGACTGACAAGTGCGGTATGCGTAAGCGTTTTCGTCATGCTACACCGATGGATTCACTGTATATTTGACGATCTAGTCTGCACCCTTGGGTTTCATTTTGTGCATAACCGCCATTTTGTGGTTGCCCTCACATAGGCTAATGACTACGGGATGACTGTGGCTAAGCGAGCCTCTAGGGACGCATAATCAATCAATCAATCAATCATGACATTTGCATAGCGCGCTACTCACCCGGAGGGTCTCAAGGCGCTTGGGGTAGGGGGGGGTCCACTACTGCTCGAACAGCCAGGTTTTGAGTTGCTTCCTGAAGGAGAGGTGGTCTGAGGTCAGGCGGAGGTGGATGGGGAGGGAGTTCCAAGTCTTGGCTGCCAGGAAGGAGAAGGATCTTCCTCCCGTGGTGGCTCTTCGGATGCGTGGAACGGAGGCGAGGGCGAGGCTGGTTGATCGTAGCTGGCGAGTGGGAGCGTAGAAGGTCAGGCGGTTGTTGAGGTAACTGGGTCCCAGGTTGTGGAGGGCTTTGTGTGCGTGGGTGAGGAGTCGGAACGTGATTCTTTTGCTGACGGGGAGCCAGTGCAGGTTTCTCAGGTGTCCGGAGATGTGGCTGTGTCGGGGGATGTCCAGGATGAGTCATCCTGAGGCGTTCTGGATGCATTGGAGTCTTTTCTGCAGTTTGGCTGTGGTTCCGGCGTAGAGGGTGTTTCCGTAGTCCAGTCGGCTGGTGATGAGTGCCTGGGTGACCGTCTTCCTGGTTTCGGTGGGGATCCATCGGAAGATCTTTCGGAGCATGCGTAGGATGTTGAAGCATGACGAGGAGACGGCGTTGACTTGTCTGGTCATCGAGACGGAGGAGTCCAGTATGAAGCCTAGGTTGCGTGCGTGGTCCTTTGGTTTGGGTGCGCTGCCCAGGGCCGGGGGCCACCAGGAGTCGTCCCAGGCGGAGGGTGAAGATCCCAGGATGAGGACTTTCGTCTTGTCTGAATTCAGTTTCAGGTGGCTGTTCTTCATCCACTCGGCTACGTCTTTCATCCCTTTGTGTAGGTTGGTTCTGGCGGTGGCGGGGTCGTTGGTGAGGGAGAGGATCAGCTGGGTGTCGTCGTCGTAGGAGATGATGTTGAGGTTGTGTTGGCGTGCGATGGCTGCGAGGGGGCTCATGTAGATGTTGAAGAGGGCATACACCTTAGCTTGAGTTCGTGTTGACTCCTGTTTGACCTGAGTCAACTGACCCTGCTGCCCGAGGCTAAACTTGTTGAGCCAGTACCTTGTTAAGCAGCTGGTCAGATAGAGATCAAAGAGCAGGACATTATTGATTCTATGGCACACGCACACACCCCTCTATCTTGCTTCTCATCTGTTTCTGCTCCTTCCTTTTATGGCCTTATGGCCTAATTATTGATTTGGGTTGAGGTCTTTTATAATGGGCCCGTCCGGCCTGTTCGAGCAAGAATGCTGGATTTTTGCCTTGCCATGGGCGATGGGTTGGATAACTGAAAGTGGGTTTGTCGTTATGTGATGCCTCTGTAAATATCATCCTCTGATTGGTCAGATTTGTGAGTAATTGATGCTAGCCAGGAACGTGGATTTTGGCATAAAAGACGATGCTCCGCTCTATTATGTTGAGCAGTCTCCTGAGAACATACACCGTGTTGTACTTCTAGGACCTCTGTTACTGGCTGCAGCTAATAAAATTGATCTTTGATGTCAACAGAAGAATCCCGTGTCTCTGTACTCTAAGACAGGTGGACCCGAAGACTTCGGGCGTGTCCCCTGTGCCGCTGGGTTTAAATCCCGGTTCTTCAGTTGGCGCCCAACGTTGGGCGACTTCAGCGGTACCGGTCCAAGCCTGAAGATCGTGAGGAGCTTCGTGTGAAAATTCTGGAGGGAGGCCTACCACTTCATCGACCCCTGTATGTCGTTGTGGTCCGAAAGTCTTTGCTGCGAAGTTCCCCGCATTCCGACGGCTACGAAGGACTGCTGCCCTGACTGTCGCCCTGTCTTGGAGCCCTTTGATGACTTGTAAAGCGAGACGATAGACGGGTCTTCTGGCGACGTCATCGATATTTCAGTTAAGTATGGGTGGAGCGTCTCCCAGTCCTTAGTTTGTTTTGGTATCCTTCGGGATTGCTTTGATTTGGTACCTGCAGGCCCCAAAGCCGAGGGACTCGTGTATTCACGAGGCTATCGTTTTGATATTCCCTTGAAGTTTGAAGCTAGACTAGTGAGCGAAGATGCCTGGTCTTAGCAGACTTGGAAAGACATTTTGTTATGGTTGTAACAGGGATTCCCGATTGGAGGACTCGTGTCCGGTGCCTCCGATTGGAACTCCGACCTATGAGCTCTCTTTAAAACACGGCTTGGGCCCCATCACGTATAATGATGTATGGATTAGGTATACTAGGAAGGATGGTGTCCTAAAATGGCCCCAATATGGTAGTTATGAAACGGAGATTTTAGATAATTTAGAAGTTAGACTCTTCAAAAAGAAAGCCCGGCCGGCAATGTTTGACTCTTTCCGCCTTTGGCGAAAGGAAGCCAAACAAAAGGAAATTAAGTTAGCGAAACGAAATAAGCGTGCACGAGGTATGTCGATGGTGCAGGCTGCTATACAGTTTAAGGATAATGAGGAAGAGCAAGAAAGCGAACAGATGTTTAGGCAACGTCAAGAAGCGGTAGACAAATGTTATCCAGCTTTGCCGCCTCAACAGCTAAAAGAAAAGAAAGATCTTGCGAAAGATCCTTTAATGTCGCATCTATTAAGTTCGCCACCCCCTTATGCTCAGAGTGCTACCGTACCTCCGCCACTTGTAATTGCGCAATCCCCGGTTGTTTTACCCCCAGTGGTTCCTCAACAGCCAGCTCTCCCTCTACTGGCTACTACTGCCTCGGTGCAGCATTCTCAAGGGCCGCCGTCTTTGCTACCTCCTTCGTCTGCTACTCCTATACCTGTGTTGTCTGTTCCCTCTGTCACTGTTCCGACTTCGGTTCCTTCTCATTCTGCTTTGTCTCCTGTTCTTTTGTCACCTTCTCCTTCTGCTCGACGGAGAATGACTGATGCGGTTGCTAGTCTTTTTTCTCCTCTAATGGATTCATTGGGTATGTCTCCTGTTGTAGAGCGTAAGCAATTGCGTAGTCAATTGCCTGGTCCTGATGAACGGACAGTGTTAGATCACTTGGCGCGTACATGGGTTACCTTTCCTTCGCACTATGATCTTGAGGGTGTTATGGATGTTTTCCATCAATGGGAAGCACCGAAACAGAGATACGTATTTGATGTGATGTGTTCTTTCCTTCGTGAACAGTGGGAAGATAGTGAGGTAGGGCAGACTCCGCATGAGTTGTTCCGTGTGCGGTCCGAGTTTGCGAAAGGAACTATAGTGGGTCTTGATGTTGAAAGAGCAGTCGCGACATTATTGTCGTTTAGGAGTGAGTTTCCTTCTAGGTCATTATTTGAGCCTGATTCTTCAGTTAGGAGAAAGGCACGTCAATACCCGATGCGTGAGGTTCCTCCCGTTTGGAGACCTGGTGATGCGAATGCTAATCCACCTGTTCTGGCACATTTCCAGCGCGTTTGGGTACATGTTCCATGGAAGCGTGCCGAAGTCCTAGCTCTAAAGCAGACTCTGCCTGATCCACGTAAAAATCCTACGGGGTTTTATAAGGAGCTATCTCAAACTGCGGGTTCATGTATTATGAATTTGGCTGATATAGATATGTTATTTGGGAATGTTGTTCCACAGCCTATATGGAGTAAGATTTGTCATACGGATCATGCGCAGGAATTAGGTGATACATGGAATAATCTTAGAACTGCAGATGAAAGACAAATAGGTGGTGCTAAACCCGAGAATGTGATTGCTGATCTCCCTGGTAGAATTATTGATTATATGAAGACTTTGATGCCTGCTATGCGTGTCAATTGGGACAAGTTGTCTGCATGCAAGCAGAAGAAAGACGAAACTGTGTCCGACTTTTTCACTCGATTTGAAGAGACATTTGCAGACCATAGTGGTCAAGACATGAGTACAGAAGGTGGTCAAAGGTTGTTCGTTGACAAGTTTGTGCATAATTTGCTTCCCGAGTTGTGCAATAGGTTGAAGGATTCTGAAAGTGCCTGGGCTGTTTCTTCGTCAGCACAGATATTGGCTACTGCCCAGTACTATGAGAATAGAAATAAGGATGAGATAGAGAAAGCGGATAAAAGAGCAAAGAATTGAAGACTAAGGTTCTTTTGCAGCAAGCATACCCGCCTCGCAACACCCAGCGTGATTATCAGCAACCCCAACAATATCAGAGAAACTCGCAAAGGTTCAAGTCTTCTCAACAGCGTTTTCCTGTAGGTCCTAATCAGTGTGCGTATTGCAAAGAAGAGGGTCACTTCAAGAATAGTTGCCCGATTTTATTACAGCGCACGAATGGTGTTTCTGGTATGAGAGGTCGAGGTGTTCAACAAGCTCCGCGAGGTCGAGGAAGTGGTATGTCTCAGATTGTGCGTTCCTTGCCTCCGCAGAATTCGATGAATTGTTTTGATCAACAGAATGGCGCGTCTGGTAGGACGGCTCAGTATTATGCGGACGATTATTACGTTGAAGGAGAGGATAAGGAAGGTAATGATTGTTAGGACAGCCACAGACAAAGAGAGGGAGTCGTTTCAGTTCTAGTAGATCAGAGTGGACCTTATGTTGAAGTGATTGCATCAGGTGTGTCAGAGCCTTTTCTGTTGGATACTGGTGCTGCGAAGAGTTCTAGCATGCACTCTAAACTCCCTGGCGCACCTTTGTCTGGCTTAACGAATGTTTCAGTAGGTTTTTCTGGCGCCCCGGTTAGAAATCCGATTTCTAGTCCTTTGTCTCTTTCTGTCGGACCTTGTGAATTTGAAGCACCCCTCATTCTGACGACAGGTTGTGGTGAGAACTTGTTGGGATTGGACTTGTTGAAGAGATTGTATGCAACGCTTTATTGTTCTCCTTCAGGAGTACAGCTTACATTGGGAAAGAGAGTGATCTCTCCGATGTATTTGGCTAAAGACCAACTTCCAGCTGAATTGTCTTCTCTTCCTGATTCTCTTTGGGCTACTGGTGCTAATGATGTGGGTCTTTTGGAGATTCCGCCATATGTTGTGACATTGAAGGCGAATGCTAGATTGCCACGCATTCCACAGTATCGTATCTCAAGTGATGGTGAAAGAGCACTCTTGGCGATCATCTCTGATCTGATTGAGAAAGATGTGATTGAGGAAACGAGAGGTAATGTGTGCAATAGTCCGGTTTTGCCTGTTCTGAAGAGAACCGATTCTTCTCAGCCTCCTGTATATAGGTTTGTGATCGATCTTCGCGAGGTGAATATGATCGTTGTTCCGCAATTCCCTGTCGTGCCTGATATCACCGCTTTACTGACTTTGATTCCGGCCACAGCCACGTGGTTTTCAGTGATTGATCTGAAGAATGCTTTCTTCAGCATCCCAATTGCCGTGGAGAGTAGAGATATTTTTGGCTTCTCTTTAGACGGCCGAAGTTTCCGGTTTAAACGCGCTCCTCAAGGCTATTGTGAGAGTCCATCGATCTATAGTCAAGCCTTGAAGACGCAACTTGATTTGTTGGTTTTACCTGATGGTGCTGCCCTTATTCAGTATGTTGATGATCTTTTAGTTGCTGCTGACAATGAAGAGACTTGTAGAGAGGCTACTCTGTCGTTGTTACGTCACTTGTCTGATTTCCATCATTTTAAAAAAAAAAAAATTTAAAAAATATTTTTATTAAATTTGTCCGTCAGCACATCAAAACCAACAATATATAAAAGACTCATCCCTCGATGTACATGCCAGAAGAAATCCGTACTACCCACGTTTCCTCCCTAAGGCCCCAACCCTCCACCCTCTCTACCCCCACCCCCCCTGATTTCCATCATAAGGTTTCTCTTTCAAAGTTGCAGTATTGCTGACAAGAAGTTACCTACTTAGGTCACCTCTTATCGAAGGAGGGAAGAAGATTGACCCCAGAAAGAATTCAAGCGATTGCGAAAATGAGTGTGCCTACGACACAGAGAGAAGTGCGTGCGTTTCTAGGTATTACATCGTACTGTAGACAGTGGATTCCTAATTTTTCGTTGCTTGCAAAACCTTTGATAGCTCTTACTGTTAAGGATACTCCGAATCCTATTCCTTGGACTGACGAATGTCAGAAGAGTTTTTCAGAATTGCGTGATGCGCTGTGTTCGGCTCCTGTGTTGGGTACTCCCGATTACAGTAAACCCTTCACATTGTATGTCCACGAGAGAGAGGGATGTGCATTGTCAGTTTTGACTCAACAGTTTGGCGATAAGCAACGTCCATGTGCTTATTTTTCGTCGACTTTGGATCCGGTAGCTAGAGCGTTGCCGAGTTGCTTGAGAGCTACAGCGGCAGCGGCTGTTTCAATCCGACAGTCTGCTGGTTTGGTGATGGACAATACACTATTCGTGATGGTTCCACATGCAGTGGATACCTTGTTGAACCGTACCAAGACACAGTATCTAACTAGTGCTCGGTTGTCAGGTTACGAGTTGACCTTGTTAGCAAGTCATGTACATATAAAGAGATGCAACACGTTGAACCCAGCCACATTGTTGCCGATCTCAACTGAGACAGATGATACCGAACAGCATGATTGTTGTCTTAGGACTGAGGAAGAAACGAAAGGGAGGATAGACCTTAGGGACACTCCTCTTGCAGAATGTGATGGTACTTTATGGGTTGATGGTTCGTGCTTCAAGCTTCCGAATGGTGATATGACTGCGGCATATGCGGTTACGACTTTGCATACGATTGTTGAAGCTGCTCGTATCCCACATAATTCAGCACAAGCGGCAGAGTTGATTGCATTGACAAGAGCGTGTGTGTTGTCGAAAGGGAAAAGAGTGACTGTGTACACTGACAGCCAGTATGCGTTCAGTGTTGCTCTTAGCTTTGGACGATTGTGGAGAGAACGTGGGTTTCTGACTTTGCATGGGACCAAGATCCAACATGGTCAATTGGTGAATGAACTTCTTGAATCTCTTACTCTGCCGTTGCAAGTTGCGATCGTGAAATGCAGTGCGCATAAGAAAGTCACGGATAATGTTGGTCGTGGTAAAGCGTTTGTAGATGAAGTCGCGAAAGAGACTGCGAGAGATGTGATGAGTTGAATGTATGTTGCGGGTTCGGCGAGATGGATTCCAGATAGAAGTATGTGTGAAGATACGATTGAGAGTGTGAAATCCATCCAAGCTGAAGCTACAGAGAAAGAGTTGAATGAATGGAGAGAAAGCAAGGGTAAATTGGACTCGAATGGTTGTTGGGTTGAGTTGTCAGAACATCAGCGATGGTTGTTGCCTGATGCGTATGTACTTCCAGTGGTTACGATGGCACATGGAATGGCCCATATCAGTGTGAAAGGGATTTGTAAGTTGTTGGCCCCAGTATGGCAAAATGCTGGAATTCCTAAGTGTGCAGAGAATTTGGTCAAGAACTGTATGGTTTGTTTGATGTACAATCCTGGTAAGGGAACTCAAACTCCAGCTGGTCATTTTGCTCCTCCCACGTATCCGTTTGAGGCTTTGCAGCTAGATTTCATCCACATGGAGAGGTGCAACAACCTGAAATATGTCTTAGTGGTTGTTTGCTCTTTTTCTAGATGGGTGGAAGCCTACCCTTTGAAGGACAATACTGCCTTGTCCACAGCTAAAGCCCTTATTAAGGAATTTTTCCCTAGGTATGGGTTGCAGAGAATGGTCTGGAGTGACAATGGGAGCAAATTTGTGGGTCAAGTGATGAAGAGAGTGTGTGATGGGTTAGGAATCCGGCAGAAGTTCCACGCTGCCAATCATCCCCAGTCAGCTGGTCTAGTTGAGTGCTACAATGGCACGTTAAAATTGAAATTGGCCAAAATTCAAGCGAGCTCTGGTCTACAATGGCCTGATGCTTTGCCGTTAGCCCTTCTGTCCACAAGAATGACTGTGCATTCGCGAATGGGTCTGAGTCCTTATGCGGTTGTGTTTGGTCACCCGGCAAATATTTGGGGAGTGCCGCGGCCGACAAAATTTAGTGAGATAGAACACCCTGTATTGCTTGACTACCTGTACGAATTGACGGCTAAATTGCGTGTTCTGCATCAACAGGTTCATGATACTTTTCCACAGATTTCTGAAGATCCAGGGCACACCATTGAACCTGGCGCGTGGGTGCTCGTGAAGAATTTTCAGCGAACCAAGAACGAGCAGCCCCACTGGACAGGACCTTACCTAGTGTTATTGTCTACCCGTTCTGCGGTACGAGTGCACGGTAAAAAGAACTGGATTCACGGCGTACATTGTAAGACGGCCCCTTTGCCTCTGCCGTACGACCGGTGGGTCCAAAAAGGACTTCCTGATTCTGAGACAGAGACCGTGCCTCGTTTTCTGCCTTTCAGCGATGCCCGTTTGATTGGAACAAACACTGAGCCAGAAAGCGATAATCTTCTTCAAGAAGCTGTGCCTCCATCGAACCGTTTGAACACTGTTAAACCTGAGCTACTTTTCCGAGAACAGACATTGCCTGGCAAAGAGCGTTATAATTTGCGACTAAGAGTCGCGGGACAAATAACAAATTAAGTTCCTTCTTTGCTATTTTTTTTTGTTTTTCGAGAAACTATTTTGATTTTTGTTTTTCGAACCACCATCCGGGTTCAGCTGTAGGGTCGCGGTGCCAAGTCCTTGGAGTGCAAGCCGAAGACGTTAGGTCGACGGTTCTGGTTGGTCTAAGGGCGTTCCCTGGACCGACAGGCGCATTCCTTAGCACGGAACACCCATCTGCCCCACGAGCAACACGGTTAGAGGATGGAGTTTTTCGGGATGGAGAGACCTACTAAAAGAATGAGCTTCAAGAACGAAATGTGTATAATAATGAGTAGAAAACGTTTTTAATATTATGTCTGTTTATACTGTGTAGTTTAATGATGTTTTTAATTGGATATGTGACATTCTCTATTCAAGTAACATTCATGCCCACTGCACAACCCATGCCTCCTCCTACTGTTTCTTCACATTCTTTTCACCCTCTGCCCGAACATGAGTCCATTAGGAGAATGGAATTTGCTAATAATTCCTTTGTTCAGCTTCTGCACCAACACCAGCTAGTAGTGAACACAACTAATTGTTGGGTGTGTGGCCTTATGCCCCATACTACCGATAAAGGTATTCCTTACCTGGTCCTGCCATTTAGCTACAATGGTTCTGTGTGGGCATACAGAACAATGTTCATTTATGCCCGTGAAGTCAACCCCCTACGTTCTGTGAAGGATAATCCGAAGAATAGTGCTCTGGTCAAGGGAATAGTCGACATGATTAGGGGAATAGGTTCTTATGTGACTATCCCGAGAGATGAGACGCTAGCGTATATTGGATGGAACGTTACTGGATATGGAGCTAGTCTGAGTGGGAACCAGCGAGCGAAGAGATCCTCTCCGATTTGGATAGTACCCCATCAGGGTCATTACTGTCTGCAAGGTAATGGCAAGAATCCTAGAGCTCAGTTAGGGAAGAGTGTTTGTATTGAGACATATGTTTTTGCATCCCAGACTTCCCCACCGTTTCTAGCAGCTAAGGGTACCTACTTCATTTGCCATGACAGAGCGTATACATGGTTGCCCCCTGATTTCTCGGGCACATGTTTTGTCTCGTTCTTGTTACCCCCTATATTTACAGCTGCGGCAGATTACCACAAGATGAGAGTCGTTAGAGGTGTCTTCAGAAAGGAAGATACGCAGGACAAGAATTGGGAGATTTCTTGAAGGGTTTTCTGCCGTTTTGGGGACCTATGGTTAACAGCAGGAACATACGGCAATTGACGAGAGTAGTTGAGTCCACCATAGTTGAGACTGCCGGCGCCCTTAGGAACTTAACTGCTGAGCTCCAGTCGAATCGCCTTATGACTCTTCAGAACAGAGTTGCGTTAGATGTCATACTTGCAGATAGAGGAGGGGTCTGTAAATTGATCCAATCAAGCTGTTGTGTTTTCATTCCAGACAACGCTCCGACAGCTTTCCAAGCCATCTCCAAGCTACATAAGCTCTCCGAGTCCGTACATGTGGACGAAGGAGATTGGTCGTTAATGGGATGGTTCTGGGGATTGTTATCCACCTGGGGATGGAAGGTTCTGATGGTCATTGGAATGGTATTAGCTATCCTTTTCCTGTTCTGTCTTTGTATACAGTGTGCTCCTGCTATCTGTGGCCTTTTTGCTACCTTGTGTTCAAGAAGACCTGTCCAGAGAGAGTTACTAAGCACCAGGATGATGCTACAGCAACATCTCAATGATCTGATGAATATAGACCTGGACTCAGATTGACGTGAGTTTAGGTTATTGCCTATGTAAGGGCAAAAGGAGGGTCTGTGGTTCTGTGAATTCTGAACCCATTCAATGAAGGTTGTCGTATCGTGATGATTTTGGTATCAGCGAACCGCGACTGACAAGTGCGGTATGCGTAAGCGTTTTCGTCATGCTACACCGATGGATTCACTGTATATTTGACGATCTAGTCTGCACCCTTGGGTTTCATTTTGTGCATAACCGCCATTTTGTGGTTGTCCTCACATAGGCTAATGACTACGGGATGACTGTGGCTAAGCGAGCCTCTAGGGACGCATACACCTTAGCTTGAGTTTGTGTTGACTCCTGTTTGACCTGAGTCAACTGACCCTGCTGCCCGAGGCTAAACTTGTTGAGCCAGTACCTTGTTAAGCAGCTGGTCAGATAGAGATCAAAGAGCAGGACATTATTGATTCTATGGCACACGCACACACCCCCCTATCTTGCTTCTCATCTGTTTCTGCTCCTTCCTTTTATGGCCTTATGGCCTAATTATTGATTTGGGTTGAGGTCTTTTATGATGGGCCCGTCCGGCCTGTTCGAGCAAGAATGCTGGATTTTTGCCTTGCCATGGGCGATGGGTTGGATAACTGAAAGTGGGTTTGTTGTTATGTGATGCCTCTGTAAATATCATCCTCTGATTGGTCAGATTTGTGAGTAATTGATGCTAGCCAGGAACGTGGTTTTTGGCATAAAAGACGATGCTCCGCTCTATTATGTTGAGCAGTCTCCTGAGAACATACACCGTGTTGTACTTCTAGGACCTCTGTTACTGGCTGCAGCTAATAAAATTGATCTTTGATGTCAACAGAAGAATCCCGTGTCTCTGTACTCTAAGACAGGTGGACCCGAAGACTTCGGGCGTGTCCCCTGCGCCGCTGGGTTTAAATCCCGGTTCTTCAGGGGAAGCGCTGGCGCTCCCCCCCTGGGACATTGATCTTGCCCCCACAGAGGGGGATGGCAGCGGAAGAGTTTCCGCTGCCACCCCCGAGTCCCTCCACGCTTCCCCATGACGTCAGCGCGCACAGCGCGCGCCGACGTCATCAGGAAGCGCTGGACGCGCTAGAATTCATTTCTTTCCAGCGCGTCCAGCGAAGGAGGTAGGTGTTTTGCCTCCGGTGGGGCGGGGGGGGCTCTTTTTGGATGCCTTGAGGCATCGGGGGAGAGGAAAGAGTATTTCCTCTCCCCTGATGTCTCAATGCTGGGCATTCCTGCTTCACGATCGCGCACAGCGTCGCGATCGTGGAGCAGGGATGCCCCACTAGACACCAGGGATGTTTTGGTAGCGTGAAGGAAGCGACCCCTTGGGCAAGGGCCGCTTCCTGGGGGCCCAAATTATTATTAAGACTTTTCTGCCCCCCCTGGGGGCAGATCGGTCTTTTGTGTAGCCGTTTCTGGTCCCAGGGGGGGCAGAAAAGCCCACTAGACACCAGGGATGTTATTTTTTGCATAAAGGAAGCGACCCCTTGGGCAAGGGTCGCTTCCTGGGTGACCAAATTTTTATTAAGACTTTTCTGCCCCCCCTGGGGGCAGATCGGTCTTTTGTGTAGCCGTTTCTGGTCCCAGGGGGGGGCAGAAAAGCCCACTAGACACCAGGGATGTTATTTTTTGCGTAAAGGAAGCGACCCCTTGGGCAAGGGTCGCTTCCTGGGGGCCCAAATTTTTATTAAGACTTTTCTGCCCCCCCCTGGGGGCAGATCGGTCTTTTGTGTAGCCGTTTCTGGTCCCGGGGGGGGGGGGCAGAAAAGCCCACTAGACACCAGGGATGTTTTTTTTGCATAAAGGAAGTGACCCCTTGGGCAAGGGTCGCTTCCTGGGGGCCCAAATTTTTATTAAGACTTTTCTGCCCCCCCTGGGGGCAGATCGATTTTTTGTGTAGCCGTTTCTGGTCCCAGGGGGGGCAGAAAAGCCCACTAGACACCAGGGATTTTTTTTGCATAAAGGAAGCGACCCCTTGGGCAAGGGTCGCTTCCTGGGGGCCCAAATTTTTATTAAGACTTTTCTGCCCCCCCTGGGGGCAGATCGATTTTTTGTGTAGCCGTTTCTGGTCCCAGGGGGGGGGGCAGAAAAGCCCACTAGACACCAGGGAATTAGTTTAAATAAAAATGGAAGTGACCCCTTGGGCAAGGGTCGCTTCCAGGGGGCAATTTTTTTATAATATGTATTTTGCCCCCCCGCCCCGGGACAGATTAGCCTGTTTTTGTTTCCTGCTGTTTTCTGCCCCACCTGGCACACAACCCGATTGACCATTTGGGTAGTAACATAGCATGTTATAATGTTTATTGTTATATTTTTTGTGAATTGCAATTGTAATGTTTTTTTTTTTACTTTTTTGTTCTAGGTGAAGGCTTTTGTTCTTTCCAGTTTGCGGTTTCATTTCTGGTGGTTCTGCTGTTTGTGTAGTTTGGTAAGAGACTTTTTTTTGTACAATGTAAATGAGTTTTATTTCTCTGCATGAATTTTTTTTGCAAATGGTGTAATAATAGCAGTATGTTTGGTTTTTGAGTGTCAAAAACTGTTTGCATTTGTGCTTGATGTGTATTTTGTTGTCTTGTGAGTAATGTGGTTTTTTTTCTTCTTTCTAGTTGGATATCATTGGTTTTTGCTGTGTCACTGCAGAGTAGGTTCTGGTGAGTGTAGCGGTCTCTTGTAAGTGAATTCTATAGTTTTTGAGTACATTGATCTTTGTGATAAAGGTACACATTTCTTTACTTACTTGGTTTGCACATTGTTGGTTGTTGTTGACTTGTTTGTGCAGTCTTCTATCTTAGTAAGTATAATGGCTAGCCGCAGGATTACTGCTCAGCAGGTTGTTGGTTTGCTTTATGAGTCTTCCTCTGACCATGGTTCAGAGACTGACTCTGCATCTGAGGCAGAAGAGGCAGGGGACGATTCTGGCAGTGAGTTTTCTCTCCATATGGAGTCATCGGATGATGAAGATACTCTTAGTGCGGATGAAGTGCCTGTGTTAGAGGAGGAGACTGATGTGCCGATAGTGCGGCAAGAGGCATCTGGGCTGCAGCCTGGGGCTGCAAGGCTTCCCGTTGGTGTAGTGCGGCAAGAGGCTTCTGGGCTGCAGGCTGGGGCTGCAAGGCTTCCCTTTGAAAGTGATGACCTCTGGGTTGCCCCTGGCATGGTGCAGCCGGCATTGCCAGACTTTACTGGTGTTCCAGGGTGTAGAGTGAATACTGAAAACTTTTTGCCGATAAATTTTTTCAGTTGTTTATGGACGATGTGTTTTTAGCAGAGATTGTTGAGCAGACTAATTTGTATGCCGAACAGTTTTTGAGGGACAACAGTGCCAGTCTTAAGCCACACTCTAGAGCTACCCGGTGGACTCCCACAAATCTTGAAGAGATGAAGAAGTTCTTGGGTTTAACTTTTTTGATGGGATTGCTAAGGAAGCCATCAATGTCTTCATATTGCTTGATGGCAACTACTATTTTTCCGGCAGTCATGAGTCGTGACAGGTATTTGCTTCTGCTTCGGATGATGCATTTTGTTGATAATAGTTTAGCGTTGCCACGAGATCACCCTGAGTGTGACCGTTTTTTTAAGATTAGGTCTGTCCTTGATCACTTTGTTGATCGATTTTCTGAGATCTATGCTCCTGGGAAAGAAATTGCAGTGGATGAGTCTTTGTTGTTGTTCAAGGGCCGCTTGCTTTTTAGGCAATACATTCCTAGTAAGAGGGCACGCTATGGAATTAAGCTGTATATGCTGTGTGACAGTAGGACTGGATATGTCTCTAATTTCAGGGTGTACACCGATAAGGAATCCAGGATTAACCGCCCTGGTTGTCCGTCCACTTTTGGAGTGACTGAGAAAATTGTTTGGGAACTTGGTAGAGGATTTTTTAACAAAGGCCACCATTTATATGTAGATAACTTCTACACTGGTGTGCGGTTGTTCAGGGAATTGGCCAAAGTGGACACTGTTGCTTGTGGCACAATCCGCTCTAACCGTAAAGGTTTCCCAAAAGAACTTGTTTGTCAAAAGCTTGTGCGGGGACAGTGCAGTGCGTTGCGTTGCGAGGAGCTTCTTGCTGTGAAGTTTTCAGATAGGAGAGCTGATTTTGTGTTTGTAGATTTGTATCTATTTGCGATTTGTTTGTGTTTTTATTTTTGTCTAAAAAAATCCTAAATGTGATGGCAGTGTGTGTAGACTCGCGCTTGGCTGTTGGTGTGTGTGGACTGGCACTTGGTTGGCGGTGTGCGTGGAATAGTGCTTGGCTGGCAGTGTGCGTGGACTGGTACTTGGCTGGCGGTGTGCGTGGACTGGCGGTGTGTGTGGGCTGGTGGTGTGCGTGGACTGGAGCTTGGCTGGCGGTGTGCGTGGATTGGCGATTGGCTGCCGGTGTGCCTGGACTGGCGATTGGCTGGCGGTGTGCCTGGACTGGCGCTTGGCTAGCGGTGTGCGTGGACTGTTGTTTGGCTAGCGGTGTGCGTGGACTGGCGCTCTGCTAGCGGTGTGTGTGGACTGGCGCTCTGCTAGCGATGTGTGTGGACTGGCGGTCGGCTGGCTGTGTGTGAGTAGTGACTTGCTGCTGGTCACTACACACACTGCTAGCTGAGTGCCACTCCACGCAATCCATCAGCTTGTGTAGTTACTGTGTCAGGAATGTGGGCGTGTGAAAGTGATGGGCCCTTGAATGGCGCTGTGTGCTGGTGTGAGTTTTGTTATGTGATGGGCCCGCGGCTGGCGGTGTGAATGGTTTTCTATGTCTCACACGTATGAAAGGTGTATGAATGGCCTGTAAAGATGTTGGTGCCTTGTCGTGGCTTTACAGCTCACGAACTGTGAGTCAATGGTTCAGTTTCTCGCCCTTTCAATTATTAACAGTGCATTTCATTTTTGTGAAATCACTTGCTAATACAATTGTATATACTGAACCATTACTCACCCTTGTGCCAAATCCAACCAGTATGTGTGTGTGCTTGAGGATTAGATGGCTGTGCAGTAATATTTGTTTTTCTGAAGCAAGGTGTACCTTGTCCCTTTTTGTGAATTTTGTAATGTGTTGCTTTTGTGCCTGGTGGTGCGAATGGTCTTGTTTGTATCACGTATGAAAGGTGTGTGAATGGCCTGTAAAGTGGTTGGTGCCTTGACGTGGCTTTACAGCTCACGAGCTGCGAGTCATTGGTTTGGTTTTTTGTGAATTTAATTATTGACAGTGCATTTCATTTTTTTGAAATCTCTTGTTAATAAAATTTAATACACTGAACCATGACTCGCCCTCATGCCAAATCCAACCAGTATGTGTGTGTGTTTGAGGAATAGATGGTTGTGCAGGAATCTTTGTCTTTAGTTTCTCTGCCAAGGTGTACTTTCCATGTAAGAATAACCCACCAACTGTAGATATTGTCGTAAACCCATGGGAGTTCATGGTGATGTCTCTCTTGTGAATTCAAATAGTTTTTTTTATCCCCAATATCCTGCAAACCTCAAAATGTCTGTCACATTTTCATTGCAATATTGTTCCAAAATTCTCACGCTGTAGAAACAAACAAATAATTATGTCTAAACAATCTGGTTTTGCAAGGGGTGTCACCTGGGTTTTTGGCCCGGTGCTCGGCGGCCATCTTGGGAAACCTACCAAACCCATACATTTCTGAAAAGTAGACACCCGGGGAGGTATGGCTTGCGTGGATCTCCCAACGTTTCCTTACCCAGAATCCCCTGCAAACCTCAATTTTAGCTGAAAAAAACACTTTTTTCACACATTTTGGTGTGGGAAAGTTGTGGCATCACCGGGCTCACACAAATTTACCACCACCCAGCGTTCCCCCAGGTGTCCCGGTAAAAATGGTGCCTCACTTGTGTGGGAGGCCCAAGTACCCGCGACAGGCAAGGGCACAAAACATAGTGAGGCGACATCAAAATGGCCTATCGCAAAACCACCTGGTTTTGCAAGGGGGGTCACTTGGGTTTTTGGCCCGGTGCTCGGCGGCCATCTAGGGAAACCTACCAAACCCATACATGTCTGAAAACTAGACACCCGGCGGCTTCCAGGGAGGTATGGCTTGCGTGGATCCCCCAACGTTTCCTTACCCAGAATCCCCTGCAAACCTCAATTTTAGCTGAAAAAATGACTTTTTTCACACATTTTTGTGTGGGAAAGTTGTGGCATCACCGGGCTCACATAAATTTACCACCACCCAGCGTTCCCCCAGGTCTCCCGGTAAAAATGGTGCCTCACTTGTGTGGGAGGCCCAAGTACCCGCGACAGGCAAGGGCCCAAACTTTTTTTTGATAGGCAAAGTTGATTTCGCCTCACAACGTTTTCTAGTGTCTAGTTTTCAGAAATGTATGGGTTTGGTAGGTTTCCCTATGTGCCGGCAGAACTAGGGTACAAAAACTACAGCTAGTCACTTTGCCAAAAAAAGGGTAATTTTTCACTGCAAAATTGAGGTGTGACCACGTTGTGTTTTGCGCCGTTTCCTGTCGCGGGCACTAGGCCGACCCGCACAAGTGAGGTACCTTTTTTCTCGTAGGACTTTGGGGAACGCGGGGTGGGTGGAAATTTGTGGATCCACGCAGATTCCGGAACTTTCCATCACAGAAATGTGCGGAAAATGTGTTTTTTTTGTCAATTTTTTAGGTTTGCAAGGGATTCTGGGTAACAGACCCTGGTGGGAGGCACTCAAGCCACCCCATCCTGGGATTCCCCTGGGTGTCTAGTTTTCAGAAATGTATGGGTTTGGTAGGTTTCCCTATGTGCCGGCAGAACTAGGGTACAAAAACTACAGCTAGTCACTTTGCCAAAAAAGGGTCATTTTTCACTGCAAAATTGAGGTGTGACCACGTTGCGTTTTGCGCCTTTTCCTGTGGCGGGCACTAGGCCGACCCGCACAAGTGAGGTACCATTTTTCTCGTAGGACTTTGGGGAACGCGGGGTGGGTGGAAATTTGTGGATCCACGCAGATTCCGGAACTTTCCATCACAGAAATGTGGGGAAAATGTGTTTTTTTTGTCATTTTGTTAGGTTTGCAAGGGATTCTGGGTAACAGACCCTGGTGGGAGGCACTCAAGTCACCCCATCTTGGATTCCCCTGGGTGTCTAGTTTTCAAAAATATATAGGTTTGCTAGGTTTCCCTAGGTGCCGGCAGGGCTAGGGTTAAAAAACTACAGCTAGTCACTTTGCCAAAAAAGGGTAATTTTTCACTGCAAAATTGAGGTGTGACCACGTTGCGTTTTGCGCCGTTTTCTGTCGCGGGCACTAGCCCGACCCGCAGAAGTGAGGTACCATTTTTCTCGTAGGACTTTGGGGAACGCGGGGTGGGTGGAAATTTGTGGATCCACGCAGATTCCAGAACTTTCCATCAGAGAAATGTGGGGAAAATGTGTTTTTTTTGTCAATTTTTTAGATTTGCAAGGGATTCTGGGTAACAGACCCTGGTGGGAGGCACTCAAGTCACCCCATCCTGGATTCCCCTGGGTGTCTAGTTTTCAAAAATATATATGTTTGCTAGGTTTCCCTAGGTGCCGGCAGAGCTAGGGTTAAAAAACTACAGCTAGTCACTTTGCCAAAAAAGGGTAATTTTTCACTGCAAAATTGAGGTGTGACCACGTTGCGTTTTACGCCGTTTCCTGTCGCGGGCACTAGGGCGACCCGCACAAGTGAGGTACCATTTTTCTCGTAGGACTTTGGGGAACACGGGGTGGGTGGAAATTTGTGGATCCACGCAGATTCCAGAACTTTCCATCACAGAAATGTGGGGAAAATGTATTTTTTTTGTCAATTTTTTAGGTTTGCAAGGGATTCTGGGTAACAGATTCTGGTGGGAGGCACTCAAGCCACCCCATCCTGGATTCCCCTGGGTGTCTAGTATTCAAAAATGTATAGGTTTGCTAGGTTTCCATAGGTGCCGGCAGAGCTAGGGTTCAAAAACTACAGCTAGTCACTTTGCCAAAAAAGGGTCATTTTTCACTGCAAAATTGAGGTGTGACCACGTTGCGTTTTGCGCCGTTTCCTGTCAAGGGCACTAGGCCGACCCGCACAAGTGAGGTACCATTTTTCTCGTAGGACTTTGGGGAACGTGGGGTGGGTGGAAATTTGTGGATCCACGCAGATTCCAGGAATTTCCACCACAGAAATGTGAGGAAAATGTGTTTTTTTGGTCAATTTGTTAGGTTTGCAAGGGATTCTGGGTAATAGATCATGGTGGGAGGCAGTCAAGTGACCCCATCCTGGATTCCCCTGGGTGTCTAGTTTTCAAAAATGTATAGGTTTGCTAGGTTTCACAAGGTGCCGGCAGAGCTAGGGTTCAAAAACAACAGCTAGGCACTTTGCCAAAAAAGGGTCATTTTTCACTACGAAATTGAGGTGTGACCACATTGCATTTTGTGCAATTTCCTGTCGCGGGCAGTAGGCCAACCTGCACAAGTGAGGTACCATTTTTCTCGTAAGACTTTGGGCAACACGGGGTGGGTGGAAATTTATGGATCCACGCAGATTCCAGAACTTTCCACCACAGAAATTTGGTGAAAAGGTGTTTTTATTGTCAATTTTTAGGTTTGCAAGGGATTCTGGGTAACAGACCCTGGTGGGAGGCAGTCAAGTCACCCCATCGTGGATTCCCCTGCGTGTCTACTTTTCAAAAATGTATAGGTTTGCTAGGTTTCCCTAGGTGCCGGCAGAGCTAGGGTTAAAAAACTACAGCTAGACTCTTCGCAAAAAATGTGTACATTTTCATTGTGAAAATGTGGTGTGTTCAAGTTAGGTTTTGAGCCACTTCCTGTCGTGGGCACTATGCCTACCCACACAAGTGAGGTACCATTTTTATCGGGAGACTTAGGGTAGTTCAGTTTTGTAAACCAACTGTTATTACCTATTGATTTCTGATGCATTTCTCCCTTCCAAATGAAAGACATTGTGTAAATAAAAAGTCATTTTGAAAAATGACCAATAATTCTCATGCTAGTATGAGTATTCCCAATTTCGAAAATGTGCAAATATGCACTGTTTCTAAACTCTGTAATTTGTTCCCATTTCAGAAATACATAGGTGTCTTTCATACCGATTTTTCCATGTATACATTTTCCCACAATAATTGCTATATGCCCGGAACATAATAAAAAACCATTACAAAATGCTGCTCAGTTTTTTACTCTGGGTTCGTTGGGCTCTTGGACCTACAAGTCCTATATATACCCACAACCAGGAAGGTCCAGCGGATGTAACGGTACATTGCTTTCAAAGAGATGTCATAATTAGAAGAAGTTACAGGTGAAAACGTTGACACAAAAGGCTGCTTTTTTCAACTAATTTTTATTTTTTCCTATATTTAACTGGTGGTTTCTATAAAGAAACCTTGATGGATCTACACAAATGACCCCTTGCTGAATTCAGAATTTTGTCTACTTTTCAAAAATGTATAGCTTTCCAGGATCCATTATTGCTTGTGTATCTATTTCTACCATTAACTGGAAGGAGGTTGAAAGCACAAAAAATAGCAAAAATAGGGTATGTCCCAGAAATAGGCCAAAACTGTGTAAAAAATGTTGGATTTCTGACAAAAATCTGTCATTCCCTAAAAGCTGGAGAAATGGTGATTTCAGCCCCACACACCCTTTTTTGATACCATTTGCAGAGAAAAACCCAGACGCTTTCATTTGCAGCCCGTTTTTCCCAATTTCCCAAAAAAAACAAAATGTTGCTGTATTTTGACTAATTTCTGGGAACCCTCTAGGAGAATCCACATTCCCTGGGTACCTTTAGCATCCCCATGATGTTGGAAGAAAAGGACGCAAATTTGGCGTGGATACCTAATGTGGTCAAAAAGTTACAGGGGCCTAAGTGCGCACTACCCCAAATAGCCCAAAAAAGGCTTAGCACAGGAGGGGAAAAGGCCTAGCAGCGAAGGGGTTAACTGCAACCATATCAACACATGGAAGATTATTCTTATTATTTTTTCAGTGTGAGTTTGTTCCTCCGATCCCGAATTCTCTTGGGAGGTCCTTCTATTAGGCGTCGTTATTCGGTCCTCCATGGTGTTGGGTGCTGCCGTCTTCCAAGCAGTTTGCTGAGGTTGCCCCACACAGAAAAAATAATAAGAATAATCTTCCATGTGTTGATATGGTTGCAGTTAAAGACTACGAATAAAAGTGAGGCTGCTTGTTGATGTCAATAACGCGGTTACAAAATAATAAGCAAGTGGATAAGATTATGGTAGTAGATCAGATCGGTCTAGGGAACGAATGTCCTCAAATCAGATAAATCAGAAGAATTAAGGATATGACATAAGGAAATGTGATATAATGGTAACCAACCAGTGCCAATAATAGGAGAGACATATTTTTTGGTCTTGAAAAAGATGGAATATTGAATTAAGCCATCGAAACGCGTCGACGCTGAAACTAACACAATTCGTTGGAAGAGATTCTCCTAATGATATAGAATTATAGAAAAGGCTTAGGATGAATTATTGCTAAAAGAACTCTGTGAGAACGGATGTGTTAATTAATGACAAAATATACTGTCTTCTTTCTTGTCTCTCTGAAATGTGTCTGTTGCAGTATTAGGTGTCCAAACTGGGAGGGTATTGTGTATTGTATATGAAGTGTGTTCTGTATGAATTGTGCTTTATGATATTAGACAGTTATATGTCTATTTTTAATTGCATTAGAATGTGTTTTTAATAAATGTAATGTATAACATTTTTATATACGGAATAAAGTGTTTGTTCTGATTTTTTCAAGTTGAGGCCTATGTCCTAACAAATGGGCTCCGAAATCAGGGTGTAAAAGAACTGAACTTAATTGTCAAACTTATTATTTGTGCCAAGGGACAACAAATGTTCTCTACCTTTTAGTAGTACCCTAATCCCCTGGTTGTAAAGGGGTCTCTCTCTTTATCTAACATCCATTTTTGTTAGCCATGTGTTAGCCATGTGCCTCTTCCGTCTTCACTGTTGCTTGCCTTTCTATTCTGCTTGAGTCATCAACTGTAGTTAACTCCTTCAGTACTGAGCCAGAGCACTGTATAAGCTCAGAAAGGCCTGTAGCTGCTAGAATGCTGATGTAAGCAGTTCTATCTCTCCTCCCATTTTGCTGACTAAGTAATATTTGCCTGCCCATGTTAGTCAATAGCTATTCCTGTGTATGCCTGTACCTCCCCTTTGAGTCTCCAAGCTTACTCAGCTGTAAACAGGGTATATAAGACCCATGGTTTCTGTATTCTATGGAGTACCTCCTACAGTGCCTGAGGGTGCTGTATTGATGTAGTCCCACTCATGAGTGATTAATAAACTTGTTATTTGATATTACAGCTTCCGTGCCAATCTCTTCTTTGTTGGTGTAAAGAACCAGTGAACAGATAAGGGTGAACCCCTGCACCAGTGAGCCCCTAAAAAGGCTCATTTTCCACAATAGGTGATCTCTAAGCTCTTTTTTGTTTGTTTACAACACATCTTGTGTTGACAGTAAATGCTTTGCCTCGGGTGAGACATAAGAAGGGCTGAATGCACTGTCATTTGTTGGGTGTATCATGGGCCGTATCAGTCCCTCTCACCACCAGACCCTACACCCATAGTTGCCTGGTTTCCCTCCCTTAGGTCCACACTTTAGTTTCAGATTTTCCAAAGCACACAGATCCCCACTTGCACAGACACTGCATACAAATAATGCTGCCATGTCTGTATTGTAATAACTATACAAGGGAGGTTCCTTGTCAAACAATGTTGCACGGAGAAGCAGTTCCCTGGCTCACATGGGGTTTACTTTACCCTTGCTCTGACAGGGGGCTACCCCCCATCGCTGACCCAATTAAGGAAGGATCTCAAGACCTGGCTCTTTGACTGATCTGCCATGCCCAGACGGATCAGCAGCCTCCCCCTCCATCAGCGCCTTGAGACCCTAACGGGTGAGTAGCCGCGCTATAAAAACTCCTAACTGATTGATTGATTGATCCCTGATCACCCCATTCCACATGTATTTTCGCACCATGAACCAATCACAGCTCACCATCAATGAAATGCTCCTACCTCTGGGGAATCTCATCTCAAGTGCATGTTTTCATCTTAGTCCAAGGGATTTTTACTTTGTAGTGATGACTCAGGTATGGGTTTCCCTCTTGGACTTTGAGTTTTAATCCCCTGGAGTGATTCAACGCCTTGGACCATCATCACCATCCAGTTCCTTTCACAGCTCAACCAGGGGCGGTTTCTCCATTAGGGCTGTGGGGCTGCGCCCCTCTGAAAATTTCTACACATTTACATAAAAAAATATAAAATAGATCGATTTATTTCGAGATATGATTGTATCTCTAAATAAATTGATGTATTTAAGTGTGGGTTGTCTGTTTCAGGCTGCATGCCCTGCCTCGCTGGAGATGGAAGACAGGCAGTAAATCAACTTTCTTAATGACGCCCGACGCAGGCCTTTCTATTTTGAAACCCTTCATTGCCATTGGTGTCTCAGGTTGTATGCACACTGTAGGCCAGTGACGCAATAAGCGTCGCGGTTTAGTGCATAGGAAACTTCATCCCTGAGTGATTTCAGACGTCCATCATTCAAAGACTTAGATCCCACCCTTTTGTCAATCGGCATACGTGAGAGTGGATGCAAGCACTTCTGATCCGGTACCTTGTTCTCGTAATGGTAAGTGATTGCAAGCTAATGCTGTGTTCTGTATATTGTGCCGAGACCCCTCATCACTCTAACCTCCCCACTGTGACACTCCAGGCCCTTACTGCACATTGCTCACTCCTTTAGAAGTGGAGCTGTGGCATTTGTTCCCTTGCTAAATGGATCCAAATATTGAGTCAATCCCAAAGTGAGAAATATGTGCTTACTCTGTAACATATGCTTACAGTGGCCAGTTCTCTGATGTATGGCATTAAAACTGTCCCTGTGTATATGTCCCAAAGTTAACACTGATGCTAAAAACATGAATTGACTTGCAATGCAAACAATAAATGTTAAGAACGTTGAAGGAATGCATTTCAGCGATTTAGTTCCTCTCTTATTTTACATGCTTTACTTAATCTGGCATTCCCCAGGAGTTAGCTATTTTATAATGTTGTTTATCTATATTTTTCTGTGCATACTTTGAAGCTTGAGCCATGCCAGGTGTTTATGAAGGGCTTTAATTGAGCGCTCAGGCACTAAGGCTAAAGCCAAACAAAGTGCCTGTCAGTGGTTTGGCCTCTGCAGAGCACACAGAACAGTGTTTGTGTATTCCATTTGCAACTGAAATTCTGTGGATATGTGTGTGAAGGGGGTATACTCAAGTCAAAATATTTGCAAGGCAAAAGTAAGAGAAGTTAAACTGCATAAATTTGAGGGAGTGCAGTGCATGTTGTGGGCAGTGAAGTGACAGATGCGAGGAGGGGCTTTCGGAGAACAGTGAAAAAAGTATGCTGAAGGAGGGGGTTGAAGATGTGCAGATGGACAAGATATGCAGAGGAAAAGAGGATACATATCTAACATGAAGCACACATAATTGAAGGCCAAAACTCCTTCCACAGGCCTCAATGCTATTTAATTCACAGACTCACTATTTCAGAATTTAAAAATTTCCAATGTTAATTATTTATAAGAAATCATTGTTGTTACTCATTTATCTTAAACAGCTAACACCCAGTGACAAAGCCAATCATACTAACAGGCTTTAGACGTATGTCAGTTGCTGTGCCATTTTTCTGGATAAAATTACATCTCAGAGAGAAACCAAAATATTGGTCAGGTGGCACACTATGGGAATCCCAGAAATGTTTTTGGCATGTTCCTTTATAGAGCACGCCCACTTTTTTCTTTTCACTTAAAGACCTGTCTGCACATATTTCTATATGACTGGTTAAAGCTAGCATCTGTGGGTGCTTCTCGAAGTCTGGTTAGAGCATATTTTTCCAAAGTTAATGCTGCATGCAGTGCAAGACACTGGGCAAACATACATTTTAAAGGGCTTAAGTTCTCAAGCAGAACAATTTACACATTACAGTAACTGTTGAACAAATTAATGCAAGAAGATATGGGGCAGTTTTTAATATGTTTAATATTTCAAGACTATATGTTCCTACTGCTAAATAAGCCTTGCTTTATCGCTACATTCATTTGCTTTAAAATGCTCCATTTGCCACTCTTATTTTCTTTTCTTTTTCAGGAGAGGGACTCCCCCTGGACCCCAGGTTTGTCCATAGAACTTGTTCACGTCGCTTGCAATATAAAAATCAAGCCAAACGTTTATACCAAACGTTTACACCACACCACTTTCAAATGCCACCAGCCGCCACTGAGCTCAAATCTGTGTCACCCAACATTAACATCTATGTAGAATGACAGTGAATTATTGTTCAGAGCGCACATTGTGGATAAACGCCCCTATTCCCATGTGTGTTTAATGTGTCTATAGAAGATTGACAGAATATTGCTTTCAAAAATATGGAATGACATATATATTGTTTCATAAATATTTTTTACAATAACATTGTCAAATTGGGTGTAGATTTTCTATTAGCTCCAATGAGGCAATATTTTTGTAAACTATATTTAGGACATAATATTCTTGGCAAACTATATTTACCTCACAATATTCTGCTGTCATACTCTACAGACTCCTTCTCTTTGCCTTTTCCCTAATCCTCGCCCCTAACTTCACCTTTTGTTGGTTTGGCCCTTTTTCAGTAACTAGAGGAGGATCTCAGAATAAGCACAGCTTTGGGCCTGCTGTCAACACTTCACAGGACCGAGGCCGGCGGTACTGCTGCTCTGAGGTCAGGGCAAGGGGAGGAAGTGGTGGGTAATGTACAGAAGGAGGGAGAGAAGATGGCTTATGCAATTAGTTGCTTTTCGAACAGTGCTGGAAAACGCCTAATTCTTTTTTCCTTTTTGTTTGTAAATCTTCTCGTTACATTTATTCATGTCAACAAGATTCTTACTGCTGTCGTTTATTGAGCCGCTAAGAGTCGAAAGCGAGACAGAGGAGTTTTTAAGAGCCTCCGTCTGGAGGCGGGAGGTTGTATTTGTATTTTGGAGGTCAGAAGGAGCGTGAGGATCTTTGGATAGTCACCTGAACCACGATGGACTTACCAACATCTATCCCTGAAATCAAGGACCCTTGGAAGCCGGTCATTCTCCCTGCCTGGGACTGCTGATCTCGAAGGACGCTGCACTTGGGGAGGACGCTGTGAACTATCGCTACCCCGGGACTGCGAGGACCAGGGTGCTTGCTGCTGCCTTGAACCAGCACACCTGTGTCCTCTTCCCGGCCCCGCCCCCACCCAGCACTTTACCTCTTGCGGCCCCCGCTTCGCGGGTGCCGCTCGCTGCATTTGTCTGCAGGACCCTTGGAAGCCGGTCATTCTCCCTGCCTGGGACTGCTGATCTCGAAGGACGCTGCACTTGGGAGGACGCTGTGAACTATCGCTACCCCGGGACTGCGAGGACCAGGGTGCTTGCTGCTGCCTTGAACCAGCACACCTGTGTCCTCTTCCCGGCCCCGCCCTCCCCCCTTTTCCACCAATTGAGCAGCATAAGAGTCACGCCCCTACGCGCCAGCGGAACGCGCCCGGAGCGAAGACCGGGCAAAGAGCGGGCCGTTTGAGGCCGTTCGAGGACAGGAGAGGCAGGGACAGGGCTTACCCTCTTACGTCCTTATCGCGACTGTATCAATGGCGACTGCGAGAGAAACTCGGAGTAAAACAACTCAGGCTGCTGCCAAGCCCACAGGTACTTTGGACTTATACTTCGCAAAGGCTGGTTCCCTATTGATCGACGACATAACTACCCTAGAGAAGCACATTTCCCTAGAAATTGATTGGATCAGAAGATTGTCTCTAGGCCCCCTCAAACATGCTACCTCCCCGCCACAATTGACAGAACATCTTGACCATGCTACGGGGGGACCGCCTGGACTGCTTGGTTCCTCGACATCACTGAACCCAAGCCATACAATTTCATCTATCACAGACTGCGATATTTCCACCCCAATTGATTTTATCACACTATCCCTCCCGCCCCCAAGGCTTTCCACTGCCCTCACTACACACAAACCAGATATAGCCCCTGAGACACCTACGAACACTAGTACTATCCCTATTTTAGATTCCACCCAGGGGAACTGTGAGGGAGCAATACCCAAGAGGAAGGGAAGGGCTCAAACTGTAGGAGGGCGCAGGCCGAAGAATCTGAAGCATGCTCCTAGGGGAAAAATAAACTCTCCGACAGTGGGACGAAGGGGAGTGGCTGCACCCCTAACTCAGACTAATAGACCTGTGAGTCCACAAATTGCTATACGGGAGGAGGGCTCCTCATTTGCTGATATAAAATCTCTCATGAGCGAATTGCTCACCCCCCTAATAGATCGCCTTGCAAAAATTGGAATCATCTATAAAAAATCTTCATCATGGATTGGCTCAGTTAGGGGACATATTCAAATCAACCAAAACATCCACAAAGACCATAGACATACCACTATCTAGGGATAGTTCCGGTCCACAACAGCTCCCCCATTTACATCTGCCCAGATTGATTCCTTCTCCAAAACCTGGGCCTATGATCCCTCCACGGAATATTATTCCCAGCCCCCGTGACACTCCACTTCCCTCTCCATCACGGGTGCAGGAACATGATAACAGACATAGACTAGTTAATTTACCACCTGAGTCAGCCCCATACACAGTCATCCTAACGGGTATCCCGGAATTAAAACCATCTATCAGCGAACCAGTGGTGGCCTTGAAAAATAAAGTCATCCACTGGCTCTCCAAAAACAGGCCTTTACCCGAGGGTACCAACAGCGAGGTTCTCATGGTTAGGAGACTCCCGTGGCTGGGTAACACCAAAAAAACTATTACGGGAGACTGTGTATTGATTAATTTTAGGGATCCCCGAACAGTTTCTCACATATGTAGCTGGCCATATCCAACTTCGGGATCTCTTATCCAATCGCTTCCACTCTCCTTCTTCTATCCTCCCACAATAACTGCACAAGTTGAGGATGGATGGGACCTAGTACCCAGGAGAAATAGGACAAGGGCTCCATTGGCGGATAGGGAACGCTGGTTGACAGGGCGCCCTAGACACGACCAAGTCCCCACCCACAATTGTTTCTCTATTTTAGATATGGTGGATTGACCGTTTATGTCCATGGGCGGTGGCGCTTTGAATATAATCAAGAATAGACAACCAGTACCTCCCAAGGAGAAGGAACATCCTCCCCACACTAAAGTTACTGAAGAGGGTAGTACAGAGGTGGCCCTTCCACCTTGTAGTACCCCACCTCTGAGGGCTACTCAGGAAATTGACTACGGCTCAACCTCCCCCCGGAGGTCGGAGTCGGAAGTGGTTTTATCCCCAAGTATACCCTCTACGGCACCAACTTCCTCCCCCCTTAAAATTCTATCTTGGAATATTGCGGGCCTTTCTAATAAACTTAATAACCCGTCTTGGTGTTCTTTTATTGAGCAGAAAGACATTTGTCTCTTACAAGAGACGTGGGCTAGAGAAAACATCGCTTACAAGGGCTTTGCAACCTTTTCCAAGCACGCAACATGGGGGGGCAGAGGGCGCCCTTCAGGCGGCCTCACAATATGGGTGGCCACTGACTTAGGCTGCAGGGCGGATATATTACCCACTAATTCAGCAGACATTCTTGCTGTGCTGTTGGAGTGGTCAAATGCCGCTAGCCTGTTGCTGATTAACATCTACTCACGGCCTACTAATATCATCCAGGAGTCATCTACTATAACTGAGCTCGCTCTGGTTTTAAATGACATACCAGAGGGTACCGCCTATCTCATAGGAGGGGATTTCAACTGCCACTACGAGCCCCTCCCTGGCTTTATGGAAGGTCTGGCCACGGAGGAGGATCTCCTTTGGCATATACCTCCCACTCAGGCTCCGGCTCCAAAGACATGGTCCCCCCTGGTTCTGCAAATTAGTTCCCTTTCGCTGAAATACGGCCTTCGTGCCTGTAATGGCAGGTCTAAGTCTGATATTATGGCAAGATGTACTTTTAATAGAACAGGTAGCGAGTCCAGACTGGACTATGTCTTGGTTCCTGTGTTTTCTTGGCCCCTTGTCATAGACTTTTGGTTCACAATCAGGAATGATAGCGATCATAACGCCCTCGAACTAAATTATAGTCACCCTGGCTTCTCAGCCAGGGGAATTCAAAGGGGTGAAACTGAGGAATGCCGGGTACTTGAGACTAATAGACGCAGAATAAAGTGGGAGCACATATCTTCCCATCCGGATAAGATACACAATTTATATGCTCAAGCACTGCCTCTATTCGAGAAACTTCAGGTGCTAGCAGAGAAAGATACTAGCGAGGTTATTCATTCCGATTTGGGACAGCTACATGCCGACCTCCTTAAAATAGTTTCTGAATGTTTAACGAAACCAATAACCAGGACCAATAGAAAAACTTCTGGTCCATCCTGGTATAACGGCGCTTGCCGTAAGGCGAAAGCCGACCTTCTGGGTGCAATAAAGGAAGGTAGGTGTGCTGTGGACATTAGGGCCAGACGAAGTGTTTACAAGTCCATGACCTCAAATGTCAAAAGTGAATGGGAACATGACAAATGGATTAAACTCACTAATTTCCTGGCCCGTGCAGACTCGCGCAAATTTTGGCGCTGTGTCAACACGGGTTCCGAGGAATTGACACCTGCCTCAGAACCTAATATTTCAGCCAAGGTATGGCAGGACCATTTCCAGTCTCTTTATAAACTACCTGAGGATGTTGGGAAAAATTCTAACTATCCCCACTGCCCCCTTGAGACTGGTGAACCATTCACTTTTTAAGGAGGTACGAGTCGCTCTGACTGGTCTTGCCACAGGAAAGGCACCAGGCTTAGATGGTCTCCCGGGCGACTTGTTTAAGCAGGAGCCAGACGTTTGGACCCCCTACCTCGCGACCCTCTATAATGCCATCATGGCTATTCCGGATACTTGGATGGGGGCGGAGATTGTCCCAATTTTTAAAAAGGGTTCGCCTCTGCTCCCAGCCAATTATAGACCCATTAGCCTAATAGATGTACCGCAGAAGATTTTTGGCAGGCTCATTTTAAATCGCCTCCAGGATTGGATCGAAGAAATGGCGATTATGAGTCCCTACCAAGCGGGATTCCAACGAGGTATCTCTACCACCGACCAAATCTTCCGTTTAAACCTTTTATACTGGAAGACGGTGCTGATTGAGGGTGGCAGTCTTTATACAGTCTTTGTGGATCTCCGTGCCGCCTTCGATCTGGTACCCAGAGATAAGTTATGGTCGGTGCTAACAAAGATGGGGGTCCCCGTGGATATTCTCTCAATTCTGAGAAGGTTGCACCAGGGGAATTATGCCAAAGTAAGATGTGGAAGGGATGGTACACTGTCCGATGCTTTCCCTGTCGATAGGGGGGTCAGGCAGGGATGTGTCCTCGCCCCGACTCTTTTTTGTCTTTTCGTCAATGGGGTCGTAGATCATCTTTGTACCCTGAATGATATAGATGCCCCCAAGTTGGACGGCAGCAGGGTTCCTGCAATTATGTTTGCGGACGATACCCTGCTGCTTTCCAAATCCCCTATGGGACTCCAACGGGTTTTGGATGGCTTTGTAGGATTCTGTGAGGAACGTGGGTTGGAGATCAATGCCGCAAAAACCAAATTTATGATCTTCAACCCCCCCCGACCACACGAGCGTCGCCCAGTATAGGGTCCTCCAGGTTGGAGAGGGTCTTTACCTTTGAATATCTGGGTATAGTTATCAACGAGCGCATGACCTGGGAGTCACACAAATTAAGGGCAAATATGAAATTGACCCAGTTGGTGGGAGGCATTGCCAGGATGACAAAAGGCCTCACATACAGGCCCCTAGGCCCACGCATACAAATATATAAGGTCCAGGCCCGGGGGGCCATTATCTATGGTGCAGAAATCTGGGGACACACGTCTGCACAGAAGCTCCAGGTAACGGAGAATACTTTTCTCAGGCAGCTGACAGCGTTACCTGCCAGCTAACCTCTTTTGCCACTTAGATTAGATCTGGGCTTAAGACCGCTTTCACAGGAGTTGGGCTTAAAACCCCTAACCCTATGGTGTAAAATATGGTCTTCTCCAGAACTTTCTAAATACAGAGCAGAGCTGCAAGAGATTTTGCGCCTTCGTAACAACATACAAACACCATGGCTAAGTTACATAAAGCATACTTGTGAGACACTGGGTAGACTTGACTTGTGGCATGATCCTGAGGTTGCATGTTCCAGGGATTCACGCAAACTTATCACGAAGGCTTTTCGTGAGCATCACTTACAAGATGCTATAAGGAATGCGAGGGAGGGCTCCCACACTGCCCACTTCCTGGCTCTTAAAGACTTCTACCACCTAGAGTCAACTTACAATGATATGGGTCCCACACTCACAAGAAAGCTTTATATGCAATGGCGCTATAACACTCTCCCGCTGAGGGCATATACTGCACTTTGGTCACACTCAGCACACACGGCTCTATGCCCCTTTTGCAAGCAGACACAAGAGACAGACTTGCATGTTTTATTCTTTTGTCCGGTGTACAGCAGAGCAAAGAAGTACTGGCTCTGTCCACTACTCAGAAACATGGGCTTCAAACAATACTTCCCCGCTTTTAGAATACTCAAGTCTGACATCTCGCCCCCAATTGCCTTTGCGGTTGCCAAATTTTTAACGTCTATGTGGTTTACACGTCTACGTCTTCTTAAAACCATATCAAGTAATGATGTTGTATTGAGTTAATACTTTTATCACAATTGTGCAATGTTTTTATACTGTAATGTTTTTATTGTACTATGACGCACTCTTTTATGGTCTCAACGACCGAAATAAAGATATTTGATGATGATGATGATTTATTTTTGCAACAAACAGTGACGGAGCAGACATACTGAAAACGAAACCTTTAATTAAAGCAAATGGAAGATTGCAATGCTCTTGTGGTAATAGAAGGATGCAGTGGGATTAAAACAGTTTATAAATAGAAACAAAATAAGTCAAACAAAGGACACACAAAAAGAGAAGTGTATATCAGCACAAACAATCAGGCGTTTTTGAATTGTTAGTGTAGTATAATATGATGCAGGTAGATTGGACACTACGGCTATATATACACTCTGTATTTTAAGATTGCCCATCCAGACACTTCTTGTCTCACTAAAACCGACATGTACTTTGCTCAGGTTCGGGTCCTTTTGCCTTTTTTGGGACCCCGCCACTGGTATTTACTTCAACCTGTTATCCAGGCAATTCTGTATCTTCTGGAGTTTAAAACAGCCCTAAAGTATTATCGCATATTTCTAGAAGGGTAAGAGTGACTCCAATGGCCCTCAAATATGTAAACAGATGAAATTGTGGTCATGTACTTTGTATTTATTTATGCATACTCTGTCCTTGCTGAAATGTTCACACTTTGGCACCTTGATCCAAGTTATTAGTAATCACTTTGATTTATCTTAGCCTCCCCTCTGAGCAGTGTTACATCTAAGAAATCGAGTCATCTGATTGTGGATGCCAGCAGGTTGGGAATTGAAGGAGTGATATAAATGGGATAAAACCATTGACAAAGCGTGACACGGTACGAAATAATCTGCATCTTAATTAGAGTCAGGGTAGAGAGGCTTCTCTCCCTGGCAATAAATAATCTAGTTAGCCCATATTCTCATCCTGGGGTGTATTGGTGGTAATAAGGCGGGTAACCTAAGGTAAGGCATTTTGCTATTCATTTAACCCAAGCTCACCAGATCTTGATTCCAATTGGGTGTCTGCAGACTTGCCACAAGTTCTTGTGGGGCCTGGGTCAAAAATGTAATGCGGAATCCATCGAGGGTTCTCTTGACGTTTCTTCAGCTTTTTCCAGGTACAATAAGCACCTGTTTTTAAGTATGAAATAAATGAAGTCCAGAGAAAGAGAAAGTATGGCATCTAGAAGGTGTGGCCAATAAACTGACTCATTATTCTGCTGAAGAAGAGCAGGGTCTTGGAAAGCACGAGATCAGGGGCGTAATGGCGTTTTTCCCTCGTAATTGCTCTGGGTGTTTCATGTCAATCAAACGTCAGAAAAAAGTCCAGCAATGGACTTAAATCTTTATCATTATGAAATTAGAGGCTCAAGGACTTGACATGCATGGCTGTTCAGATAGTTTCTAAAAATAAAAAAAGAACAGGTTTCTAAGGCATTCAAATGGAATATGCTGTGGAAACCAAGTACCATTCTAGCAAAGACGGCGTATGGTAAAAAAAATTAGCCCTACCCTAAAGGGATTTTATGGAATCCGGAATATTCTGTCCATTACATAGTAGTTGGATTTACGGAGTACATGAACACCTTGAAACTATGCCAAATGTGTGGCCAAGAACTTCTGTCATGTGTGAGGGTAAGCAGTGTATCATCTAGGGGATTTGTGAACCAGGGTTAGTTCTGTGTTTTGAAGATCTTTGATGCAGTCATGCTTGATTGGCTAATGGGCTACAACTATAAAACCACCTTAGGGGGTGCCCTTAGGGTTCCATTAAGTACACTTTCTCTTATGGATAGAAATTAGTTTGATGACTCTTCTTTTTGAGTTTTTCAAAGTTAATACAGTCATCACTGTCTGTAAGGCCTTCAGAATACTTGATACCAATGGCTGTCCAGTCACTCTACGGCATTCGGTTTTGCAGTTTTAAAGCCTGGTATGAGCCCGAGAGAGACACATGGTAAATTCTTAAATGCTGGTGAGTCCATCTTATTGCAGAAGAGTATGAATTATTTTGCAGTGATCATTGAAGAGTGAATAATATGATCTGTGGGGCTTCCGATTGTGATGAGGACACAGGAAAGGATTTTGCAATCTCCTGTTCCGTTAGAAGGCACTATGGAAGGGAATTTAAAGGATCTTTTAAAATCTACCATGTTGTTTGTCTTAGGTGGAAGGCGTTGTTATATTTTACAAAATCAGTGAGCCTAGCCATCATTTTTGTACTGTATAGGACTTTTTTATTATGATTTTGTTTATTTCTGAATCTTGGGATTTTCACTTTTCATAGCCATTATCCACTTATGGGGTTTATGGTCCAAACAAGTAAGGCCTGAAGTACCCAAGGCCTAGACAGTTGAATGCCATTCTTATTCAACTGCATCTCAGTTCTGCTCTTCATTCAATAGCTTGTGACTGATAAAAGTTACAAATGCTTCTTGCTCTTCGCACTAAGGGAAGCCAGAGCTGTTCAAAATCCCTTGTCAGAAACATCGGCCTGTACAACACAGCACTAACTGTAGCCCGAATCCTTCAGTACAGCCAATTCTTTAAGGTAATTATGGAAAATAACTTATTGTGCCTGCAACCCCAACCTATAGAAATAAATCAGCACTGATACAGGAATTAATAACATCCATTGGAAATACTAGCCACTGCAGGGTTTACTAGCAGCTATTGAAATTAGAGGGGCACTGCTTCACTGTGCATT
Organism: Triturus cristatus; assembly: GCF_964204655.1. NCBI lineage: Eukaryota > Metazoa > Chordata > Amphibia > Caudata > Salamandridae > Triturus > Triturus cristatus. The sequence continues at coordinate 552,744,988 of NC_140590.1, read as the reverse complement.
TATTGTTTCAGTTTATGTCTAGTCTTTACACCATGTGGTCTCTCTTTAAAGACTCATACTAGATATTGTGTCCAAAATGGTATTATTTCTAGCTATGCCTCCATAGACCATTACTTTGTGATCGTTGTATTGATGGCCCAGCTATGGGGGAGAACAATGCTGATTGCGACTGCCCAGTTGCAGCTTGTTTGCTGCCCAGTCCGCCTTCTACCACGTGCCTAAGCAGATGGCGGAGAGGTCACAGTTGGGCCAGATGCCACACTAGGTCCTTTGACTAGTGATCAAAAGCACAAAGAGAGTCTTCAAACACAGGTGAGGTAGGAATGCGTTGGGGGACTAGAGATGTCATTGGTGCCTGGGCTCCAGGGTCTCCAGGTCACAGCAATGTTGAGAGGACAGAGGTCACAGGAACTTGCAAGCACTGGGCATAGTCTTTATCACCTGTTTGCAGTGCAGTACATTTACTGCATCACTCCTGCAAGAACGGGGAAGTTCCCACAGCAGCGAGGCTCCCATTGTGTAAAATATGCATACCCGCAATCTCTTTGGGCTTTACACTGCAGATATTACTTAATCCGTCTCTGCTGTGTGGCTAATGTTGTGCTCCCCTCTGAGCAGTCTCCTCCTGCAGAAACACTTCCAGCCCTTCTATTTAAACAGGAAGGCTGGTTCCTCATCCAGGGAAGTCCTCTCCACTTCAGCAGAATTCCTTAAATCCCCATGTGATATCGCTTGACCTGGCAGGGAAGCTGGTTGCCATAGATGCCAGCTCTGGATCGCAGACGCTTCTCCAACATCCTGTGGGTTGTGGCCTGGGCACCGGTCAGTGAGATGTCCTGGAACAAACTCAGGCTTTCAGTGCAATGGTTATGCTACAGTTGTAGAAGTAATTTATGGATTCCCCAGGCACAGATTTGAGACCGGTCTGGTTCTAGACTGTTCTTCCATTCTGTGTTTGCCTCTCCAGATAGACCAACCATTTTCTTTGTCTTAGAGTGACAGCAGGAAGGAGAGGCAGGGCTGGGAGACTTCAGCTAGGAAGAACCCAAAACACAGGCACCAAGGAGAGAGAATCTTTCACAATCTACATTTATCAACCTGTTGGTGGTAACATCTAGGGGAACAAAAGGGTAGGACAGGGGCAAAGACTAACTCTTCATTTAAAAAAGGAATCACTGCCTCTTGTCCTGCCACATCCTAGAGTCTGGATACTAACTAAGGCTTCAGGAATGCATTCAAGAGATGCAATATTTATTTCTCACCTGGCAGGCTAATTACCACCTCGATTCTGTGTATTTTCTTCACAGTGGAAATACTGGATTTTGTTATGCTAAACATCAAACATGGCACACGATTCAACCTGCCATTGTCAAGAAAGCCCGAACATGTGCTCCCAGGAGTGCGGTCCCTTTATGAAGTGGAGTGCGTAGCCTAGAAGGCTGTGCGCTTCACCTCCGAAGCCGCTCGGTGTACAGATGTACTTCCTGTTTTGCGGCTACTCGCCCAGGGCTGGACTGGGAACCAAAACCGGCCCTGGCAAAGTGCTTGGCGCCCCCCTCCCCCCCCCCCCCCCAATGGGGCTTGGGGGAGACGCCGAGCTCTTTGCCAGAGACGGTTTTTGGCCGACGGCCCTGTAACAAAAACGGCCCCCAGGGGCCCAAAACCAGCCCCCACCCGTGCGGCGCACCGGGGGATTGCCCGGAGCCCGCTACGGCCAGTCCGGCCCTGTACTCACCTGTTTTCCATGTCATCCCGACATATTGAGATTCTATGGAAGCGTCCTGTTGACTCGCGCTGTGTTTGTCCGTTTCACCGCGGCAGGTCGCATCGGGCTCCGCTATTCTTTCTAAATCATCCTCGGTGGCCGGTAAAGGAAACACAAGACGACAAAAGTTCGATAAGCACGCTACTATTCTATACTTTTGCACTTCTCTGACTGTGTTTTGCTCCTCATAGTTATGTGGCTGAAACTTGGTTCCTAAAAAGGGAAACACAAGAGTTGTGGATTTATTTATAGTTTTTTGTACTTGTTCTACTTGGGATAATGCGCTGCGTGCGCTGAAGTAAACATATATATATTGTACTTATCTGACGGTGATTGGCTTCTCGTGGTTATGTGCCTGGAATCTGGGACTCTAACATAGAAAATCACCACAAAAGTGCGTTTATTATTTATGAACGTTATTTTTGCTTTTGACCTTTCAGTTGTTCTTTCTATATTATGAATGGTTTATGATATTGAGACTTAAAGTATTGAATTCGTCCTGGATGTGTAAAAGGCTACTATGAACGTGTTAATGCTTCTGAAGGCATAAAATATATAATCGCATCTATAGGAAGTGGATGAATTCATGTTATATGGAAATCTGCAAATTCGAGAGTTTGGTTATGCTTCAGCACATTTACATTATCGGTATGTGGGAATACACTTATGCAGATTATACACTTTAGGGTATTTGGGTATTGGGTACCATCAGATAGACAAGGAGGAGATGATAAGGTATGTGTAAGCACAGAACTCACCGCACTGATCTCCTTTGTTATTATTCTCCCACTAATGAATGTTGTTTTGATTTCAGGATAAGACTGAGCGAGGTGCTGCAGAGGTCTCCGCCTTCTTGAGACATTGCCTGTCTCCTTCCATCCCCTGTTCCCGGTGGGACACGTTGAGCTTTGACGTTGTTTGGGCCTTCGTGTCCTGTTTGAGAAGTTGGGATATTTTCATCACGGTCCTTTTTAGGTCTCGCCTGACCCAGCGCATGCGCCGGTCTGGTGAGACTTTTTGAGAGGGCTCCAAAAAGTGCTACCAGGCCAGCCTAGAGCTACAGTGCATGTGCGCGGGTGCGCGCGCCTCGCTTGACCGCGATTACATACTTTCACTTTCGCGGCCACACGGCCGCTTTGATGTTTGATCGCGATCACTTTCACTTTCGCGTACGCTTGACATAGCCAATAGGTCTCGCTTTTGGGACCTTATAAGTATTTAGTTATGCAACTGTTGCATGGCTAAACACTTATAAGGTCCCAAAGGCGAGACCTATTGGCTATGCCAATGCTTGTTTTACTCCTGCATAAAGTTTTGCAGGTAGGAGCCTGACAACCATACATACATAGGGTGGAATGACATTACACTGGAATGAGACCATACATACAGGCATTCTGGATGCAGTAAATGACCCAGTTATATAGAACGGACACAGACAATTTGAATGGGTAAGGCTAGGAGATGACTCTCTCTACATAAGAAAAACCCCTATCTTGCTAAACAAACACCTTACTGCCACCAGTGTTAGTACAATGCAGCCCAGCAAGCTGACAGTAGCAGTTCACTTAGTGTATTCCTAGAACCTTCAACTGTTAACCTTTCCCATGATGGTCATGTGCATTGTGGACAAAAAAACTGTCAATGACCATCACATAAGTGCTCTTTGAGTAAATCAGGGCAGGGTGCACACTCGCAAAACCATCCAAAGCACTTTCCGGACCTAACATCAGGTCTCTCGGGGACAGCAAAGAGCAGATACAGGCATCAAGTACTATCCTCACCAGGGGTGAAGCAGGAAACAATCTTTGCAGTTTCACATCCCAATCAATGGATCGCTATGGTCTTTGTCTTGCCTTGCGAAGAGGCCAGCTCGTTGCATGGATCTGATTACTTCTACATGGTCTCGGTTTCTTGAGTTGGCGATTTTCAGTCAGCTGGGATTTATTACATCTTCGAGCAGTAAAGGTTGTTCCTGACTCTATTGGGGGCCTGCCAGGTACTCCCCTAAGTCTTGCAGCTTAACCCTAGCATCCTGCACTGCAGAAGTTCCATTGTCACATATTGCTTTGAGCAAGTTTTGCAAATTGTGGGCTTAAAGGTACTTTCACATCTCTTCTAGGGCACACAGAATCACCACTCTAGTGGTGATTGTTGGCTACTGAGCTTTCAAGTCATTCAGAGGAATCCTGGAGGGGCCTAACTTCTGGGACGCCAGATGCTTTCACCGACAGCCATCTGCTATTGGACACTACCAGCAGTCTCGAAGTGCGATCACTGAGGACTCTCCAAGGTGGCTCTTGCCTACACCACTACTAAGGCTTGTGGTGTCTGCACAACACTCTGCTTTAACTCAGGGGAGTAAATAGATTTCTTAAGATGTAACGGATTAGCAAAAGACTGAACCAATTCAAAATTAAATATCTGTATATCCGTTTTTTGGAAACAATGGTTTTGTCTCTCCTTTTTGACACAACTTACTACACTTCTGAATGTGTACACAAGGATAAACTGATACTGTTATAAGACCCCAATGGCTGTATTAGCTTTAAGACTTTGTTAATCGATTAAAAAGATGTTATTACAGCTATAGTTGCAATACATAAGCATTTGCAACATGTTATCGATATTCGAGAGCGCATGACTCTCTGGTAGCTTGAACTTTCCAGCTGACAGCACAGACCTGTTCAGTGCTGCAAGTTAGGGGGAAGTGGCTTTAGCAAGGAGGCTACAGAGTCAGATGGGTGTAGGCAGACAGTAGAGGTGCTACCTGGGGAAAGGCTGCCTACTACAACATACCTGGCACACATGGGGTTTTGCACAATAATTGAAAACCAACATTGACTTTTCTCTGTCTATAAATAATTTTCTAGAGTGGATGTGGGGGGTGGGTAAAAATCAAAGTAAAATTCAGCCCATGTCCACACAATTATTAGTAATCTTAAATCAGGCGAGCTGTGCAATGGTCCACGTCATGGATCAGGTAGCTCAACTCGTTTTGCCAACCTCATATCATCACACATGTCATCAGATACATTATTTGAACAAGCACCTATCACAATACCTGATGGTTTGACCACTCTAGCAGTGTATATGTCCACAGTCCTCAACTATTTGGCAGACTCCTCTGATAAAGCACCAAAAGAAATGATATAGCAAATCAATCAGAGAGTCAGCTTTGTTTTCAAACAGCAATTATCCATTCACTCAGATGCATTCACTTGACAAAACCACAATTCCTATTAAAGAGAATACAAACCCTGAAATTAGACCTCTTAGAAATACTGACTCCTCACAACCATTTATTGACCACAGTCCTATATTTCAAATGCATGTATATACCAGCGCCTTTACCCCATAGCGTCTTGGTGGTTGTAGTTCAGTTTTCACACAAAGTCCATATTATTTTTCAGCTAATGCCATCTTATGAAATTGTATTCATATAGAGACGGAAATGTTTTCAGCTGTTTTTAATTTATCTACAGTCTTTCCAGCAGCAAAAGATTAACATTCTTGTTTCTGTTTATTTTTAGGTTGTTAGAGAAGGACACCATGGCACAAACGCAATAGAGCTAAGATATTTTTTATTTCTTATATTTTTTGTATCTCTTCAGTCAGTATTTTATTATTTGCTCTCTAATTCATGGGTGTTGTCCTTAGCCAAATGGGGCGTCAATAATTGACTACGCAGGGTAGGTTTGACATGGCATACTTTTCAATTCTTGGATATTTATGTATATACAGTGTATTTCTTTAGGTTTATTTTTTACCCGAGATGGCTTGATTATTTATGATGTCATTTGCCCAATGGCATATATAGTACTAACCAAGATGAACAACCACTGAAAACTGCAGGCTTTGCTTTGGCTGATTGAATTGCATGGACACTTAAATGCCCAATGGGACTCTATTCTAAGGATTTTATTTTATTTATCTTTGTGGACCAAACCTGCTTTCTGGCAGCCGTTCTATAATGTATGCTTGCAAAAATGTGTTTTCTTTAGCATGGTATCTAGACATCATGCTAACTTGTAATGAAAATGTTGCTATGTTGTTTCATGATTTCGACAACTGGCAAAAAATACATGGATACATATGTTTGTTTAGTATCATTATTCAACATTACCATTCCATTTTTTGAATTATCATTACCATGTTTAATTAATTGCACATTTTTGTTTGTACAGATCCATTATTTGTATGAATTTACTAACTTTAATGTGTTAGAAGATGGCTGCCATTTTTTCACAGTTTCATGCCATCATGGCAAAACCGTTTTCTATGTTTACGTATACAGAGGATACAAAATGTCTTGACTGCAAAACGTGGTGAACAAGGCTAGTTTACCCGAAACACATAGACGTTTGTTTCTCTACATGTTATTCTTAACTTGAATAAAACATCCGCATCACGGGAGTGCCATCTCTGAAGAATTAGTTTTCGGTCTGCTGTGTGTGTGTATATATTTGCACTTTTTCCGAGTTGGACCCTTATTCAGATACCTCATCTTTTATACCTCTGTTGTCATTACTGAGTATGAGACAGTTCAAGCTTTGTGAATATTTTGACATATTGACTTCAGTAGGATATAACCTATCGTAGGCATACAACACCAATCTGTGGGTATGATTGGGCTCAGTCTGCCCACCCCTAGCTTTCATGCATCTTTGCACACTTTTTTTGAATTAACAAATGTTGTTTACATTTTTTAACACAGTTGTTTTTAAACTTCTTTCTTTTATCATATTGAATGATATCACTATATTTACGCATATTGCATTTGAGTACACTCCCTTGCTTTTTACACAGCTGCAGTGATTTGCAGTACAATGATGGGTACCATTGGTATACTATGGAAGACACAGGGATTCATCCCGTGATGTTCAATTTTGACGACAGGTGGTTCAGTATGCATGTCAAGGTAACTTGCAAATTCTGCACTCAATACAGATTGCAATGCACAAATACGTATCAATACCCTTAAATGTGAGGAGGAGCCTAGCGCGCAACCAAGATGGCCGCGTAGGTGCGAGGCTCCCGAGGACCACCACGACCTCCTGAATTAATCCTGGCTATATCCTGTCCTTGTTGAGGGGACTGCATCGGTGAACCCGAGCTGAGGCGCCATCCGTTTTTCTTTTTCGAATCGGACCCCGGACACCGGTGGGAGCACCGATTGAAGGTTGCGGCCTTCTCCGCGCTGGCCCCCCGGATTGGAGTAGTGGGGCGATCCGGGGACAAAGCGAACAACAGCGGCGGGCAGGGCTGGGCGACTCGCGTATCCCGTGCTTTCACTTTCGCTTTTGCGCTCTCCTTGCCCTCAAGCGAGGTAGGGTTGCGGAGCGGGGTGCGCTGGTGTGGCCTTGTCCAGGTGCCCGGCTGACCCGCCGGCCGTGAGTCGTCCTGCGGCCCAGTGGTCGCCCTCCCCCCCCCCGGAACCCGTGAACTGGTTTATCGGCCCTTTCGAGGAGATTGGCACGACGGTGGGAGAGCAGGCATGTCCACCAAACAAGATGGCGACCGGGCGAAGGTGAAGACGACCCGCCGCGGCCCGGCGCCTCAATCCAACAGTATGGACCGCTACACCCTCCAGAAGGGATCTCCGGAGACATCGCGCACATCCCCGGCGGGCCCGACGGAGGCATCTGCTCAACCGGTGGATCTGACCCTCCGGGACGTCATGGGCGCCATCGCAGAGATGAAGGCCTCGGTGGACCAGCGCTTCGACACCCTAGCGCAAAAGATAGACTCGGTCCTGGTGGATGTTAGCCTTGTGAGGGCTGACTTGTCCAAAACCAACGACCGGGTCGATTCCCTGGCCCACACCACAACGAGCCTCACGACGGACGTGGTGGCCCTCCAAAAGGAGGTGCGCCGGCTTGGCCAGGCGAGCGCCCTGATGGACCGGCGACTGGAGGATTCCGAGGGTCGGGCCCGGCGGAATAACGTTCGCATTGTGGGAGTGCCGGAGGGACGAGAGGCGGAGGCGGCAGATCTTTTTGTGGAAGAATTGATCCTTACCCATCTCCAGCCCCGGGGGCTGAGTAAGCTTTTTGCGGTGGAACGTGCTCACCGGGTCCCTGGGGGCAGACCTAAGGCCGGTGCCCCGCCGCGGCCTCTCATTGCCCGGATTTTTAATTTTCGGGACAGAGACGCTATCCTGCAGACCTCCAGGCAACAGGGACCGGTCAAGCTTGATAACATGGATGTGCATTTCTACCCAGACTTTACTCCGGCGGTCCAAAAACTGAGATTGAGTTTTCTCGGAGTTAAACGTCGCCTACGGGACCTGAACCTTAAGTACTCAATGCTTTTTCCAGCTAAGCTAAGGGTGGAGGTGGATGGGCGCACGCACTTTTTTTGACCGACCCGAGGCGGCTGGGGACTGGTTGGACACTCTGCCTGGAGATCGGGGCCGAGGGGGTGGGGGGGGTGCGGTTGGCGGGGAGGGCCCGCCGGATCAGAACTGAGGGGTGAAGAATAGGCCTTGCTCTGGACAACATTCCTTTACCATTTACTGATCGTTTATGTTCCCCTCCGATGGAGGTCGTGTGGGGTCTGTTGGGGGCTTCCCTCCTCCTCTGGGGGACTAGTTAGTTTTTCATCTATGGGGCGACAGGCACACTGCACTTTGGGGGGGCTGTCTGGGCTCATGCAGGGGTGCAGGGAGGGGGGAGTTCTGTTGGGATGGGGGGGTGGGGGGGGGTGTGTTGTTTGTTTGCACCGCAAGGCAAGCCCTTTACTGTATTGTTGCTCTCGAGATGCTCTGTGGGGGACGACTGATTGCTTCTACGTATGATGGGGGGTAGGGATTTGACTGTGTTGTCATGGAATGTTAACGGCCTGGGGGACAGGATTAAGCGTGGTGTGGTCCTGCAGTACCTGAAACGTATCTCACCAGATGTTATCTTCCTGCAGGAGACACACCTTATAGGTAACTCCTTTCAGGCCATGAATCGGCGAGGCTATCGTTTGGTGGCCCACTCGGGCTTCACCTCGGGCTCGCGGGGGGTGGGTATCATGATTAAGAACTCGCTCCCGTTGGAGATTGATGAGGTGCGCCATGATGAGAGGGGACGCTACACTGTTCTGGTGGGTAGAATGGAGGGTAGAGTGTTTGTTTTTATATCAGTGTACGTCCCGCCTGGGTTACAATCTACTACATTTGCGGATTTGGGGCGCCTCCTCCTGGACCTCCCGGGTGGCCTGCTGGTGGTTGGGGGGGACTTTAATGCGGTAGTTTCTGGGTCTATGGATCGCAATCCCCCTAGGGACCTCCCCCGGGCACGGGCCTGGCTGTCCGGCCTTTTAGATACTCTGGGCCTGGTGGATTGCTGGCGACTAAAGCATCCCGCACAGCGGCAATACACCTTCCACTCGGGTGCCCATGGTAGCCTCTCGCGGCTTGATTACATCCTTGTCCCGGCGGCCTATGCTGGGAGGGTGGGAGAGGTGTGCCATCTGGCGCGGGGCATTTCAGATCACTCCCCAGTACTGTTACATTTCGATGTCTTCCCTAGGGGGGAGGGCAGGGTGGCTCCAATCAATGCTTGGTACTTGCGTGACCCCACTATTCGTGCCGACTTGATCAAATCCTTACAGCGATACTTTGATGAGAATGTGGGGTCTGTCCCTTCGGCCATCTCCCTGTGGGAGGCTTTTAAGGTAGTTCTCAGAGGGGAGGCCCTCTCCTTTATCTCCCATGCCCGGAGGCGCGAGCGGGAGGAGGTAACCCGGGTGGAGGCCGAAATTGCGGAACTAGAGGGTGGCCTGGGGAGCGGGGTAACAGACGCCAAGTTGCATGTTCTGCACCTCAAGCAGGCGGCCTATAGGGCCCTCGTCACGGAGGCGGCCAGGGGCCTCAGTAGAGAGCAACAGGGGCGACTGTATGATGTGGGTGATAAGGCTGGTAAATTGATTGCGTGGTTGGACAAGAGGGAGAGAGCGAGTCGTGTGGTTCCTTTGATTGAGGGGATGGATGGTGTGCCTGTCACCGAGCCGGAAGCCATTGTCTCCTGCTTCGCGGATTACTTCCGCGAGGTGTACTCCCCGGTTTCCCCCTGCTCGGAGGAAGATTCCCATGCCCTGCTTCGGGACATTGCGCTGCCCTCCCTTACGGTGGAGGACAGGGATTTGCTGGACGCTCCTCCCACCTCGGACGAAATTGCCCTGGCTATTCGCTCGGTCGCATCCGGCAAGGCCATGGGCCCCAATGGTATCCCCATCGAGCTCTATAAGCTGCGACCGGATGTACTGGCGCCCCACCTGCGCGCCATGTTCCTGGCGGCCCACTCGCAGGGTTCCCTCCCGCCGGACCAGCGTCTGGCCACAATCGTGGTGATCCACAAGGAGGGGAGACCCCGTGAGCGGGTTACATCCTATAGGCCTATCTCGCTCTTGAACGCGGAGCCCAAAATCCTCGCCAAGGTACTGGCCAACCGGCTGGTTGGCGTGGTGGGCGATTTGGTCCACCAAGACCAATCTGGCTTTATACCCCATCGCAACACGGCTCTTAATCTGCGACGCTTGCATGGGGTGCTCGCGCGTGTCCCGTTTGTGCGGGAGCCGGCCATCTTGGCGTCCTTAGACGCCACCATGGCGTTTGACACGCTTGAATGGCCATACATCTGGGCGATGCTGGCGAAATTTGGATTTGGACCGGGATTCATTAGCTGGGTCAAATTGTTGTATTCGGGCCCATTGGCGCAGGTGGTGGTGAATGGGCGAGTCTCGGCCCCCTTCGCGCTGGGGCGGGGCACGCGTCAGGGTTGCCCCTTGTCACCGCTCCTGTTTGTATTGGCCTTGGAGCCCTTGGCGGAGTGGCTGCGGTGGCACCCCTCCATCCGTGGTCTCCGCTGGACCCCCGAGCATGAGGACCGCGTGTCCCTCTACGCCGATGATATCCTTTTGTATCTCGCCTCCCCGCGTAACTCGCTGATTGTCCTGGTTGATGTTTTGCGCTCCTTCGGTCGTAACTCAGGCCTTGTCATCAACTGGGCGAAATCCTGCGTGTATGTGCTCTCCGGGGAGGCTCCGGCCCTACCACGGGACTGCCCGATCCAGATTGCCTCCCAGGGGTTCCGGTACCTGGGTATATATATTACTCTAGACCCGGAGGCCCGCTACGAGCGGAACTTGCTACCCCCCCTCCAGCGCTTGCGGGAGGAAGTTGCGCGCTGGCGGCATCTTCCGCTTTCGCCGCTTGGCCGAGCGGCCTTGTTTAAGATGATGTCCTTGCCGCGCTTTCTGTATGCGCTTCAGAATACTATGGACTTGGTTCCGGCGCGCTACTTCCGTGAGGTGGAGAGCCTGCAGCGGCGCCTGTTCTGGGACGGGAGGCCGCGTATTGCTCTGGCTAAATTGACGCTCCCGTGGTACGATGGGGGGGTTGCCCTCCCGGACATTAAACGGTATTACTGGGCCTCCCAGCTAGTTGCAATTAATCATGGCCTTTACGGGCCCGCCCTGAACCCGGCATTTGAAATGGACAAGATGCTCTTGCCCGGTGGCGACTACAATCGAGCGCTCTACTCTGGCGCGCCCGACTCCCGTCTGACGGGACCGACGCGTGTCATGGTGCGTGTCTGGCACGCGGCTAATGCAGCGATGGGGTGGAAGGACCGTTTGACCCGGGCGACACCGCTATATGCGTCTGAGAGGTTGGGCTCCCTGTGGACATCGAAGGGCTTCGAGAAGTGGGACACGATCGGAATCAGCACAGTGGGAGACCTCTGGACAAGGGGTGGATTCAAAACTTTTGAGACGCTGCGGACGGAATTTCAGCTGCAAGGCAGTGAGTACTTTCGGTACTTACAAGTCCGCCACGCGCTGGGCTCCGTCTTCCCTGATGTCGCGTCCATTCCGGAGTCTTCCCCCCTGGAGGACAGAGTGCTGGATGGCCATGTCCCAGACAGCACGATCTCCCTTATATATAAAAAACTGATCAACGACAGATCGTGCCTGCTGACTAGTCTCCGCGAGGCCTGGGTTGCCGACGGGCTGGAACTGGACGACGAGGACTGGATTTCCGCGGTGGCCTCTCCGAAGGAGGTGGCCATCCCGGCTCGCCTTCGCTTCGTCCAGCTTAAGATCCTCCACCGGGTTTACGTGACGGGGCCAAGGCTTCTACGTATGGGCTTTGTTGGTGACGGATTGTGTAAGCGTGGCTGTGGTGCCTTGGCAACTTTCATGCATATTCTGTGGGAATGCCCACAGGTGGAGCGATTCTGGCGTGGTGTGCATGAGGTCCTGCGTGTGGTGACGCGTGTCGCGCTGTTGCCTGAAGCGAGGAGATGCTTGCTGAATGTGTGGGAACCAAATGACTATTCGGTCCCGCAGACGCGGTGGGTGACTCTGGGATACATGATAGCTAAGCGCGACATCGCTCAATTGTGGGGATCCCGGTGGCCCCCAGCGGTGTTGGCCTGGAAAGAACATATGGATTGGTGTATGTTTCGTGAAAAGGTAGTGTATGTGGCGAGGGGTAAGCCTGGGGCGTGGGTGAAACTCTGGGGCCCCTGGAACGCCTATCGCGGGGGTATTTGTGAGCCGCCACTGCTACCGGCCGCCTCACCAGCTCCGTCCCCCTAGCCGACCCCCTCCCCCAGCCGCGGGCATGTGGTTCCCCTGTCCCTGATCTATTCCCATTCCCCTCTTCAGAGTTTGGCTGCTGGTTGGGATCCCCCACTTAAGGAGCACGTGCCGTCACTTTGGATGGCGGGTTGCCTTGCGGGTGTGGTTTTTTGTGTTGTTCTGTTTTGAAAAAAAGGAAACCGTATTGTGGGCTTGGAGTTATGTGGCCTGCGCTATTGATATCTCCTGATTTACCGATCTGCACCGCCAAGAGACTCTTACTGTAGGTATGTCATATGCTTCTGCCACTCTAGCGGCCGGCCGGATGGTTGTAGGCCCATACTTGTAACCTTTTTAATATGTAATAAACGGTTTCAAAAAAAAAAAAAAAATACCCTTAAATGTTTGCGGTAGTTAGGTCTGCATATTTTCTGAGCTGGCTACAAACATGTCAATATAAAAGGATTATCCTGATAATTATGGCAGCTTATTAGATGTACATGAAAAACGAATATTTAATTTCGTAATTTAGATCGAATGTTAGCATCATATAAGACTGCTATGAACAATGTACTTAAACAGAGTTCGCTACAATGTATTCGCCAATTGACGGGCAGATGGGTCATTGATATTTTAATTCAATCTTAAATGTATTCTTGTATTCGTGGTAGAACACCAACTTTGCATACTAAAGCGATGTTTTTATCAATGGTACTATGATTTAAACATTATGACTTACAATGTATAACCTGCCAGTACAATGACATTGTTTACGTAACCACTGGGTTAGTCTTTCTACCTTGTCTATGCATATTCCCTGTTATCACGTGCAGAGTGTCATTTCTTCTACTTAAGGGAGTGTTAATTGGTTTCACGTTGTCATGTGAACAAGGCTCAAGCAGAGCCGGAACTTTATGGCGACCCGCACGCAAAAAAGCTAAATAAACTTTTGCACTGGAAATACGGTCCGTGTCTGTACTGTTTGGGGCAGGTGCCACGAGGAGGCAGCCTTGACGGGGAAACAGAAGCTGAGGATATATATATATATATATATATATATATATATATATATATATATAAAGTTTCCTGCTACGATAAGCAAAAACACGCTCTCAGAAAGGTACAGCTAGTGGGAGTTTATTCACAAGATAACGCTACGCGTTTCAGCACAGAAGTGCCTTGATCACACGTGTGATCAAGGCACTTCTGTGCTGAAACGCGTAGCGTTATCTTGTGAATAAACTCCCACTAGCTGTACCTTTCTGAGAGCGTGTTTTTGCTTATCGTATTATCGTAGCAGGAAACTTTATTGACTAACTCGGCGGTGGGATTGGCCGAGTGCAACACGCCACCTGACAATGGGATATGGATCCCGGAAACGAATCCTCTTGTGAAAGCGACTGAATATATATATATATATATATATATATATATATATTATCTACTGGCGGTCGCCAGTAGATAGTTATAGTTAGGACCCTGTTTCCATAGGAAATCCGCAACATTCTATTTGGAATAACTTTGGCGCCGGTCGACGATTCCTCGCGAAATTTTCAAAACTAATGGGGCGCTACGCTCCGCTCCTACCCTGAAAGTCTTGGGGGGATTCGTCAAGCGGGGGCTGAGAAAAAAGGGGGGTCCCAAAACGCGTTTTCCCCATGCATTTTTCCATAGGACCTTTAGACACAGCTACAGCCCGAACGGCTGAACAGAATTACTTGTAATTTGGCAGAGAGGTAGTCCGCAGGTCAAGGAAGTGCCTTTTGTAGGTCTGGTGTAAATCTGTTCAGTTCAGTGAGAAAATAGCATTTAAATCAATATATATATCTGTGGCAGCGCTCCGTGCGCTTACCGTGCGCTTACGGTAAGCTTACCGTACGCGCACGTCGCCGTGCGCGAGCGCGATTCTGATTGGTTGTTAGATCAAAGTAAACAATCGAATCGGTCGAAACCAGGAAGTATCGGCCGCCATTTTCTGTCTGTCGCACTGAAAAAAAAAAGGTTGATAACATGAAAAGGGGGCAACGAAGAGAGTTGCAGACCCCCTAGCGTTCATCAGGGGGTTCACGAAGGACCAAAAATTATGAAAAATAAATGTAATAATTTTTTTTTTAAATCGCGGGGTGCGCGTACGGTAAGCTTACCGTACCCGTACGGTAAAACAAAATAATAATAAAAAAAAAAATTAACAATCACATTTAATATATAAATCTAAGGACCCCCAAGGGAGAAAAAAACAATTGATATTTTGGAAAAAATGGCGAGGCGTGCACGGTACGAAATGCGCAATGTGGGTGCTCGGTGCGCGAAGCGTACCGAGCGCCCACAGCGCGCGCACGGTGCGCGAAGCGCACCGTGCGTGCAAAAATTAAAAATAAATACATAACTTAGCATTTAAAAAACCGTACAAATTCACTGAAAAAACCATAGGTTTCACACGTTATAGTTAGCTGTACATTTCACTCGTAAAAAAACAATGAAATTCCACGTTATAGTTAGTGCAGGCAACTATAACTCACGCGACCGCAATCCTCTGTTGATGCTAATACTGTATCTTTAGCTATACATATATTACAAATATTTATTTTTCATAAAGACACATATGTCATCAGTGATGTAATATCTGACATCATCAGCAGAGGATTGCGGTCGCGTGAGTTATAGTTGCCTGCACTAACTATAACGTGGAATTTCATTGGTTTTTTACGAGTGAAATGTACAGCTAACTATAACATGTGTGAAACCTATGGTTTTTTCAGTGAATTTGCAAGGTTTTTTAAATGCTAATTCCTAACTATAACGTGTGTGAAACCTATGGTTTTTTCAGTGAATATATATATATATATATATATATATATATATATATATATATATATATATATATATATATATATATATATATATCCAACTCTCAAAGTTTCCCATTCAGGATAGCCACACTCAGGTAAGTTAAATCTTCCGTTTTTATTTCACAGGAGCTACAGCATTGTGGAGTGAAAGCTCGCCAAAGTTCATCGCCTGACGCGTTTCATGCTGTGAGGCATTTCATCAGAGGCAAACATTTATCAGCGTGCAAACAATGGCAGTCCAATTATCTTAACACCCACCTGCCTCAGTGGGCTTCGGCTCGCGCTGAGCCTGATGGTATTTGTAGTGCCTTGTGTTGCTACAGTGAGCTGCTCCGCGCTGACAAACGTAAAAAACATCAAAAACCCCAGTGGGTCAGGAAAGCGTCCTCCTCCTGCAATGCTGCACTTTACAACGCCTGTGACAACGACCTCCTGTCCATAGAATTGGCAGCCGTTTGACTCCAACTCGGTCCGCTCACAACGCGGCAGGGCTTCTCCTACGACCGGGACCAGCCGTCTTTAAATCCAACTCTCAAAGTTTCCCATTCAGGATAGCCACACTCAGGTAAGTTAAATCTTCCGTTTTTATTTCACAGGAGCTACAGCATTGTGGAGTGAAAGCTCGCCAAAGTTCATCGCCTGACGCGTTTCATGCTGTGAGGCATTTCATCAGAGGCAAACATTTATCAGCGTGCAAACAATGGCAGTCCAATTATCTTAACACCCACCTGCCTCAGTGGGCTTCGGCTCGCGCTGAGCCTGATGGTATTTGTAGTGCCTTGTGTTGCTACAGTGAGCTGCTCCGCGCTGACAAACGTAAAAAACAACACAAGGCACTACAAATACCATCAGGCTCAGCGCGAGCCGAAGCCCACAAACCAAAACCCCAGGAGGGCTTACCCAGGATGAGGAATTAGCAGTTCACCTCAAAGAAGAATGATGTGTACACCCCCTTACCTGACCTCTTAAACCTTTCCAATCCTTTCTCCCTCATCTGCAATGAGAATGACACATGCACAGTTTGTTTGTATTGACATACTTTAAGTGTTTTTAACTCTGCACTTAGATGGTAACGCTTTCTTCTCTTTTTTTGTCTTCTTTGTAGGAGGAAAGGAAGGGACCCATCACTATAAATTCACCTGCATAGGCTTCCCCTACCCTTTTCTCCGTCTTCACCTCTGGGATTCTATCACAGATAAGATTCTTGCATGATACAATTTTTCTTTCAGTTGTATTTCAATGGGACTTTAGCGCTATGTAGGTATGGGTGACCTGAGTCAGGACACTTGTCCAGTACTCATGATATATTCCATTGTGAATTTATTTCTACGTTTTCTGAACTTTGCCATACCAACTAGACCCACTCACATCATATGGGTATCGATTGAAGAACACAGCACTAATCTAGCACAATGCTAATACGCCTACTGGCTTGCCGATCACTGTTCTTGGGACTAGGGTGACTCTTTGCACTGAGACTTGTTTGGAGCACTGTGGCCTTAACAGTAAGCCTTCCACCAGTTGGATATCATTATTTCTCTCTTTATTTCTATCACGCATTTTTAAGGACACCCTATTGGTGTTGTAAACACATGTGACCAAGGCTGTTGGGCAGTCGAATCGCGTTGTGTGAAATAAACAGCTTTCTGAATTACTGTGACTACTTTTGCTGCATCCTGAGAGTGCGCCTACCTAACCTTGCATTGGATATATATATATATATATATATATATATATATATATATATATATATATATATATATATATATATATATATATATATATATATATATATATATATATATATATATATATATATATATATATATATATATATATATATATATATCCAACTCTCAAAGTTTCCCATTCAGGATAGCCACACTCAGGTAAGTTAAATCTTCCGTTTTTATTTCACAGGAGCTACAGCATTGTGGAGTGAAAGCTCGCCAAAGTTCATCGCCTGACGCGTTTCATGCTGTTGGGCTACCGGGTACTTGGGATACCTGTTGTTGATGGCCCTCGTATGTTCTAAAATTCTCTTTTTGGCAAACAGGGTGGTGCTCCCTATGTACCAAAGTTTACAAGGACACTCAATAATATAGATTACAAAGTGAATACTGCATGTGAGAAATTGTGAGATAACCATTGGAGGCTGGTCCTCGTCTCATTTCCTTGCGCGTCAGACTGTTCTTGCATGCCTTACAGTGGCTGCAGAGAAAGAAACCCTGTAAGTTATGTGTGTTGCCACCACTGACCGTTGTGATGTCACTGCGGACTAACATGTCCCTGCGGCTGCGTACTTTCCTGTAGGTAATGCGGGGTCTATCCTCCATGTAGTTGCCTATAGTCCTGTCATACTTGAGGATATCCCAGTTTTTTGCAAGAATACGTTTGACCCTACTGGCATCGCCATCATATCTAAGGATGATCCTGGTGCCATTGTCAGAATGTTCTGTCTCAGTGTCAGTCCTGCCTTGTGATGCCCCCCGCAAAACTGCCCCACCACAGAAAAATAAAATGATAATAACATTGTTTTATTATTATTTTATTTTTCCTTTTTTGTCATGCTGAAAGGCATTGGGGGGCGAAGTTCCTCCGCCTTAGTGATTTTGCATACACCTTATGCATAATAAGATTCATAAGAATGCCTAATATTCTCGAGGGTGCTCAGACTGTTCTCCATTCAGAAAAAGTACATGTGCTAAGGTCTTCTTCTTTGTCACTGGACTCTTACTTCAGTCCTTGTTGGAATTCTTTGATGCAATACCATTTCTTTTATTTCCGACTCATCTACTTTGTGTTTTACCCTTCAGAGCACTGTAACAGAATATTAATTTGATGAATTGTAGTACTTGTCGCCCCCCCACACCCACTCAGTTCACAAACTTCATGCAGTTGTGGATTTAAATGGTATGTTGAACATATTGGCCTATAAACCTTCAGAGCCCAGGCAGTGCCTTCTGCGACCCAAAACTACTGATGTGGAAGACTGCATTATAGTAAAGATTTCATCTGTGTGCCAGGTCAAATTTCAGTTTTTTTCTCCTCTTCTGAACCTTACAGATTCTTACAAGTATAGGTTAAACCACTTTTCCAGTAAACAATCCCAAGTTCCTTCCAGAACCCCACCTCAACCAGATTTGTCTTTGTGTATGGCAGATATCCTCTGGGCCCAAAGGCACTCACTGGCTACTGGGCAGTATCTGTGAAAATAGGTATTTATCACTGATACATCAGGACATTAATTGCTTTTGCTAAAATAACATAATCAAGTACTCTATTTCTAGTGTTGACTGTACAAGGACAGCTCGATTGAGCAATCAAGGCCAGGTCGGACTGGCCATTCTGCCTCAGGGTGGGCAGCAGACTCTAAAGCTGCTTTCAGAACAGAATGGGCTGCCATGACCCAACCATGCTTTTGTGGTCCTATTCTGGCATTTGCAGTGACAGGCTGGTTTTAACATTTTACCAGGGCTCATTAGGTCGAGCCTGGGAAGTGAATACACTGCTCTGTGAGCCATGCTGTATTGGAGTATGTACTTGAAGCCCCGCCCACTCTCTGCCCATGTTTGTCATTGGCTTGTGTCATTGTCCTACATGAATGCTGGCTTCTGATTCGTTATTAGGCTTGTTAGTCCCTCCTTAGTACCACCATGCCTACATTAGTTACCTCCCATAAGGACTGGCCAATTTACTTGTGTTGTTACTTTGCAGGGTTTATTTACAGCCTGTGGAACTATTTTCTGAAAGGACTTTCTCCTTCCTACCTGATGTGCGGCTGTTTTGTTCTGTGCACTTCCCTCCCGCCCCCACCCTGCTTGATTAATAATTATGAACATACATTATCAGAACGGCGCCTGTTTCATGAGCGCCCGCTTGTTTTGCTTTCATTGTCTTTTCCCAGCTCCTCCACCCCAGTCTCTGATCTCCCTCCCCTTTCTTGAAATCACTCACCGGGCTCCGGCTTGTTTTCTTTGAACTGTTCACTGTGACACAATACTTTCCAAACATTAAGGATTGTGCTTCTGTGTGAGTAGTGACAAATGGTCGACACTTATTGCACACTTCCTGGCTGCCTTGGAATTAATTCCAGTGTTTATTTTGCTAGTGGGTGTTCTGGTTGAGAAATTGTGAAAACTCGTGAGGGATTTCTCTATAAGGCATTGGTAGAAGCGAAGAGCTTTAGAAGCACTCAAAAATGGAATCTGTTAGACCAGCTTCCAAATACATCTCCACGCCAGCCCCCGACCTTCCGTGTAAGTAAACAGTGGGGCAAACCAAGAAGTTATTATGGCCATAGTAATTATCATAATTACAGTAATATTTTTTGTCTAAAATTACCTCCTTTCTTTTTGCATTAATTAAAGCTCCTGTTTAAATAGGATCTGGGTCTATTTTCACATGGCTGCTGCATAACCCATGGGAGGAGGGGGCGCTTAGTGGAGACGAGGCTGGCTCTAAAAAGAATGAGTTAAGGCTATTGAGTTTGTTTGGTGTTCGCAGCAGTGCTTAATTTGTAAACAAATAAGTGCTGGGGCCTTCGTGATGAATGCACCGCAGTTTGCACCACACATTGCCAGTGCCAGCGCTCCCAATAGCAGAACTTACACAACTAAGAACCATCACACTACTACGAGTGTGAGAATTCACACTGTTCAAGCCCCCCAAGCTTTAAAAATGGTTTGGATGGCTGGTAGTAGTTGGTTTAAACATGTATTGAATTATCAAATAACTGTTTTCCTGCTCATCTTTAAATGAGCAGCTGTTCCAAGTGCCGGTGCCGGCAATTAGGTGCAGGTGCTGAGCACCGGAAAGCACCGGCTCAAATTAAGCACTGGTTCGCAGGCACTCTGAGATCTGTTGTCTGCCTTGTCAGTAATTGCATAGCATGGGATGCTTCCTAAAATGCGACTTGTGTTCACCTACGTCATGTCGAGCCCTATGACCCCTTTCTTCATTGCCAGTTACATAATGTTTAGATTCTCTGTCAGATTTCAGCTATAGATATACGCAGGGTCAGTAGAAGGGGTTTCAAAGTCACAAATGAATGATATTCATAAATAATATTTATTGATATTCATATAATTTATTTTTATTTTGGAGCATCCTTTCATCTAGGAACAATGCAGTGTTGGTGGCTATTGATGCAATCTGGCACCCTATTTCTTGTAAGAAAGCCATACGGTAGCTGCTGCAGCCTTAATGTAGTGAAAAACTGGTGCATATTATTTATTTATTTATTTATTAACAGGCTTATATAACACAGACAAGACCCAATAGACGAAGTAATTCACACCGGAAGTGTAGTACTAGTTGTAAAAGACAGCTTGCTATAAAATATTAAGCAGTAATAATATAGTAACAAGCATTTGTTGTGTAGTGCCCCCCTCAACATGAGTAAAAGGAAGTTGGAGGGAAGGATAGCGGGTACTCTGGATGATTACTTACAAGGGTTGAATTAGAATTAACTGACAAAATCCTAGCTGTGGAACGGAGGCTGTCATTGGACCCATTGTCAACCTTGACCAGCGTTGCCCCTGTTGCCACTAATGACATCCTGCCGGACGCGTGCTCGGCTCCCTGTTTATTGGGGGGCTTGTCTAATACGACCTCATGTACTGGTCATATTGATCTATCTCCTCCTTCTAGTCTCCCTCCCACTCCTGTAACGGTATCCACACGTGCGAATAATAGAGCAGCTGGTTCTAAAGCCAGAGAACCCCCTTGTAAAAAGAGGAAGAGCAGGGTACAATCTAAACTTCCCACTTCTAGAGTTCCCACAGGCCCACTGGATACGCAGCCCCCAACCCAATTCATTGCTCCTATAAGTACAAGTAACTTACAGTGTCCAGGCCAACAGAGCTTTGAAAGTTTAAACTCCTTATTGCGGGACCAATTAACGTTACTGATCCAACCAGTCCTTGCCAAGCTTGATACTGTGGTAACTAGACTTAACCACATAGAAGATAACTTGGCGAAACTCCAATTGCTAGCAGTAACTACATCCGCGCAGCTTACTGTGGAAGGGACCAGCAGTACTAGTGCTAGGCCTATGATGGCACAAAAGGCTATAGGATCCTACACAAATAATTCTGTGACCATAACTGCTCCAAGGGCTAAACCTCTCAGACCTCCCACAGTTCATAATGTTGTTAGAAGTCCTCTGACCAATCATCAGCCTACCGAGGAATTGACAAGGCCTGTACCACCAGACTTAGTGGCTTTGGAAGAACCAAGGAGTCTTCATCTCCCCCCAGAAGCCACACCCTATACAATCATCTTAGCCAATGTCCCACATCTGGCGGAGGGGTCTAGTGAGCATTGGTCTAATTTAAAAAATAAAGCTTTGTACTTCCTAGGTAGGAAGTTTGGGGCGACCCAACCACTTTTTGAAGAGTTTAAAATGGTCAGGCGTGTGCCCTGGGTTGGGCATGATCAAAAGGCCATAAGAGGTGACTGTGTTGTACTAAGTTTCAGGTCTCCCCTACTGGTAGAACGTATCCTGGAGCAGGCAACACACCTTGCTCCCTCCCAAGAAGAGATTCTAATCCTACCCCTAGGTTACTTCTACAGGCCAGTAGGGTTATTGACCCATATGTCACTACGTGGGTCCCATTGTGGCCCTTTATTGGGACCTCGTCCAATTAGGTTAACTAATCGCTTTGCTGCACTATCCACTCTGGAGGACAACGATTGACAGGGGGATAATTTAGTGTCGACCTGTCCTGTGTTAAACGGGAGCTTATTGCGGGTCTGTAGGGAGCCAGTTCTTCCCCTACAACCCTTGTCACAAGACAACGAACTGGCCCCTTCTGCTACACCTGTACCCATGAGTGTATCCCCCGTCTGCCTTATTAATGACCCCCCAACGGAGGCACAGTTAGTAAATTCGTCAAATATTAATGCCTGCTCATCAATTTCTTCCTGGAATATAGCCGGACTTCATTCTAAACTGGCTTCTCCTGACTGGGTGGCGTTTGTAGATCGGGTGGACATTTGGTGCTTCCAAGAAACATGGGCAGTTGACCCGATTTTTCGAGTAGGGTACCTAAACTTTTATAAAGCAGCTACGAGGGGTATCAGAGGCAGACCGGTGGGTGGCTTGTCAATATGGGTACGCCAACGTGAAGGTATAGAAGTAAGGGAAGTCCCCACGGATAGCCCTGATATATTGGCCATACATATTTCCTCTACTAGGGGCCTCAACGTTTATATATTTAACACCTACCTTAGGGGTGTTCCAGGTGGAAAATGCCCTCCCCCCATCTTTGTATTGGACCAAACTCTACGAATTTTGCCTAGAACTGGCCACAGGATAGTGGCAGGTGACTTTAATGCCTGTTTCGAACCGCTTGGCTTCGATGATGGGCTTCTTTCAGAGGCTGAGGATTCCGTGTGGGGCATTCCCCAATTAGAATTAAACCCCATAGACAAATGGTCACAAATAGCCCTGTTCCTAAAAGGGCTCTGTTTGGAAATGGGGTTGCGTGCTGTCAATGGAAGAACACCATCGGATAGGGTTGGCAAGTTCACCTTTGATAACGGAAGAAGTAGGAGCAGAATCGACTACATTTTAGTTAATTGTGAGCTATGGGCAGATGTCATTGACATGGTTGTGACGGACAGGCTAGAGAGTGATCACAATCCCCTGATGCTGACCCTTTCCGATAGCAGTTTTTCAGGAGGTGCTACGGATGATGTATGCTCCTTTCAGGTCCAAGTCACCATGTCAAACGATTTGAGAAGGGTCCGTTGGCCTAAGATTGCCCCTGATCCTACTGCTAGGGCTGCTATTAGGGTACTGGTTAATGATGCTCTGTCTAAGTTGTCTAATTGTGACTCAAAGGAAGAGATTATTAACTGCACCCCAGACATACATTGTGAATTATTTACTGCTCTTAAAATCTTTTTCACTAAAAATGTCCCAGCCACTGTTAAACCCATTAGCCAGCGGGAAAACACGTGGTTTGATGCAGGGTGCAGAAAGTCACGTAAAGCCCTAATTCAAGCAATCAAATTAAGGGAGCCGATATTGATCAGGAGCTGTAGAGCCGCATATAAATCCGCCCAAAGGGCAGCTAAGTTAAACTGGGATGAATCTCGCTGGCGTGAGTTATTTGAGGCTTGTGTGGGCAGAAACATGTGCCATTTTTGGCACCTTTTGAAATGGGGCAGTAACCCGCAGGCTATGACCCCGGCCAACCATGTTGTACCCGACCAGTGGGTTAGTTACTTTGAAAATCAGTTTAAGTCCACTAATACCTCACTTAATGCCTCGCTGCCTCTCAGTGATGCAGGTGTGTTAGAGTTTACCTGTAGTGAGGTGACTCTAATACTAAAATCCCTCCCCAACGGTAAGGCCCCAGGTCCTGACTGCATACCTGCTGATCTATTTAAACAGGACTTGGATCTATGGGTCCCCTATCTAAAGAACCTAGCTAATGCCCTGGCCTGTGGTGCGTCGGCACCGGATTCTTGGTTCGGGGCTGAAATTTTGCCAATTTATAAGAAGGGCGATCGTTCAGTCCCCGCCAATTATCTCCCAATTAGCTTAATAGATGCGGCCCAAAAAATTACTGCGCGGTTGTTGTTGGGCCGCATCACTAGTTGGATCACTGATAATAATGTCCTGACGCCCCTTCAGGCCGGGTTTCGGTCACATGTTGGAACCTTAGACCAAGCCCTTAGGTTTACACTTTTATATTGGAAGGAAGTCTATTTAGGGGGGGGTATGCTCTTTGCAGCATTTGTCGACCTAAGGTCCGCATTCGACTTGGTGCCTAGACCAAAACTGTGGGAGGTTCTTCGGGAGATGGGCATGCCTGCCGAATATCTGAGGCTTTTAGTTAAATTGCACACTAACACATATGCACAGGTTAGATGGGGTAAGCCTGGGGAAGTGACTACGAGATTCAAAGTGTCTAAAGGGGTCAGGCAAGGGTGTGTCCTGGCCCCTACACTGTTCTCCTTGTTCATCAATGGAGTAACTAGATACTTTTCTGACTGCCCGACTGATGCCCCCTCGTTGGCAGGAATGAAAGTGCCCCTGCTCATGTTCGCGGACGATACGCTCCTCATTTCTAAAACCCGACAGGGGCTTCAATTGGCCCTCTCTAGGTTTGAGTTATTCTGCCGCGAACATGAGCTCGAGGTCAACGTGGGGAAAACCAAATTTATGGTTCTTCGTGGCCCACGCCCCGTTAAAGCTAGGGTTGAAATGGGTGGTGCAAGGCTGGAACAGACCTCTACATTTACATATTTGGGGGTCACCTTTAGTGATAACCTAAGTTGGGGGCCCCAGATAGAATTGCTTAGGTTAAAGCACTCCCAACTTGGTGGTGCCTTATTAAAGGAACATATGCATTCCTGCACTAAACCCATTGCACCTGTGATACAAATTTATGGTTCTAAAATCCTCCCTGCAGTCATGTATGGCGCCGAGCTATGGGGGTTTAGTAATCTTGACTCCTTGAGGGTGGCCCAAAACAACTTCTTGAGATCATTGATAGGGCTACCCCCCTCCACCCCACGTATCCCCTTGTTATTCGATCTGGGCTGCCAACCCATAGAGGATATGATCCGGTATAGGCCCCTGGCGTTTTGGCGACGCCTATGGACTACCCCGGAGCTATCCATTTATGCTAAAGCGCTGCATGAGGTAAAGGATATGAGAGGCTCCCATAGAATTCGTTGGCTCACAGAAATCAAACTTATTCTGTCAGAAATGGGCATGGGTGACTTGTGGTCCAACCCTGTGTCGGCTGTGTTTCCCCCTAAAAAAATATATAGGGATGCCTACTGGCTTTGGGCTTCACAAAAACGATTTACTCCTTCTACTGGTGGTTCCCTGACCTCAATTTACTTGTCTATTAAGGATCAATCATCTTTAGAAGTATATTGGGACGTAATAACCAAAAAGCTGGATCGGAAATTATACCACCAATTCAGAATTGGTACCCTTCCTTTAGGTTCCTTTACTTCTAGCTGGTCCTTAAATGGCACTGATAAATGCCCATTCTGTAAAAATTTGGTCAAAACAGAAGATCATTTTTTATTTGTATGCCCGGCATATTACCAACCTAGGCGAGCCTGGCTGCGACCTGTGTGTCGTGAACTAGGTGTCAGATCAGCCCAGGCCGCTAGAAGGATCCTAAAGACTGATACTTCCTCTCTTGCGGTCATCGGTCTAGCCAAATATATTAGTTGGGCGTGGCTTATACGGAAAAGGTGAAATTTTACCACTGGTTATACATACTATAGCGTAGCATTACCCCCAACTGTAGAATGAATTTCAAGTCAAAGTCTATGTAT
The DNA here is from genome assembly GCF_964204655.1 of Triturus cristatus. Classification (NCBI taxonomy): domain Eukaryota; kingdom Metazoa; phylum Chordata; class Amphibia; order Caudata; family Salamandridae; genus Triturus; species Triturus cristatus. The sequence goes on along the minus strand of NC_140590.1, from coordinate 552,719,491 downwards.
GTTTAATACTTTTTTATTGATCTTAACCTGTTATTTATTAAATAGTTTTTAGTCTCAATTGTTATAAATAATACATTAACTTTTTAATTGTATTTGATGAATTTTAAATGTCTTTTAAGATGAAATACTCGAAATAAAGACTGTTTTGATTGATTGATTGATTGATTGAGTAACAAGCATTTGCAATGCAATGGGTCTCACATTTGCGAGAGTTTGAGCTATTGGCATTGTAAATGACAATGCCTTTTATTTGTGTGTTTTGAAAACCTGCAAGCGGTGCATAAACACACACTTTGTACTTCTAATCCTTGCTTATGAGAAGCGAGGCTGGCAGTAAAAGAGACGCATTTACTGCCAACTTTGCTTCTCATAAGTAACGACTATAAATACAAAGTGCGTGTTTACGCACCGCTTGCAGGTTTTCGAAACATAAATAAAAGACAGTCATTTACAATGCCAATATCTCAAACTCTCGCAAATGCAAGACCTGTTGCATTGCAAATGCTTGTTTTTGTTTGCAGCCAGACCCTGAGTCCAGGAGTTGCTAGTAGGTTTGGAACTTTGCAACCTCGCAGTCTGAGGTATTCATTTAAAAACGAATAAGGCTTTGTTTATGATATGATAAGTATCGTGGTTAAAATGATCAATAAAGAAAATCAGTCACTTCTTGAACTTTCTGGGGACAGAATATAACCCAGATAAGTTTTATGGCATTTATGATCGAAGGCGTTTTAATCTTAATAACATTAAAGTCTAAGGGCACTGCTGCCGCATCTTTATTATGGTTAAGTGCCTTTAAAACATGTTTTTATCCTACTTGGTGAGCCTCTGGTTATGTAGCACTATGAAATGACGACACAAGGCACGTTAGACGAATAAAAGTGCAGTACATCTGAGGAAATAAAGAGATGCACTGTTTTTCGCATTAAGTTACAAAAAACTACATATCAGATGGCAAAAACATGACATAAGCAGCAGACGGAAAATTAGGAAACTACGCTAAAAGTTGTGGAACCTGGATGGAGCATAGAAGAGCTCAGCAATATTCAGTCGCATGCCAGTCCTTGGCACTGACTGGCATGCGACTCCAGTTTAAACTTTAACCTGCGTTTTATGCCAAAGGCGTGCCTGTAATAGTCCGGTAGGGCTGGGTTAGTATCAGCCACATGTCAGGCAGGCCCCAATTTTACAGAGGCGCTGGTCAGGAGTCTCCGGATTTCAAATATGGGGATGTGTTTGGCATGTATTCCCAGCTGCCTCGGCCATGATTTCCTTTCACAAAGCAGTCACAATGGCAGTTTGTTTCACATCGCCGCTCCTTGGCAGAGCGCCATGCACGTTTAGTTCTGCGAACAGAGCCCGGGAAGCACAGCACTGACGGCATCAGGGCGTCAGTCACGACGGGGGCAGCCTGCCTACTGCTGCCCCATTAATGGAACACGTTCCCTCACAGGATCACTCCAGGAGCCTGCCGTGACGCGGAGCCTCCCTGACGCACGAGAGCGTCCCCGCAGGTGTCCTGTATTACTCTGCGCAATAGAGACGCACGTCGACGCCCAATCACGAGACGATCCGTCTGTGGCGTGCTGGTAGCACGGGTGGAGTTCTCCTGGGTGTTTGGCTTTGTAGTGAGGCGACACAGCCTTGTTTATACCTCAGGCTGTTCTACACAGGGAGTTTCCCTCAGTAAATGGCTATTTCTGTCGAAGAGGTGTAGGGCAGCGTCTGAAGGGCGTGTCCTCGAATGCTCCACAAGGCCAGTTTGTGCAAGTGTTAGGGTGTCAAGCGACCAAACATTATTTGGTGGATCATCGTTTTAACCCAAACCACTCTTTTTTTGCTGGCAATATGAGACCTTCTCTTATCGTTTGTCAAATATTCTCTGCATGTTAGAGATTCATTTAGGTAGGGCCTGCATTCCCACGGCAGAGGACCCTCCTTGTGATTATCATTGGCAGGGAGGAAGGGGCCCTCTCTAGGGCAAGAAACAGGCCTGCGGTCAAACATGAAAGTGGCCCCTATTAAGAGAATCAGATAGCTCAAAAGTGGCCCGCATTCACAAATCGTGGCAGTTTTAAACTTCCAAAGACACCTGTACATATTTGTGTTTACTGCAGGCAATGTTTGTGGTGGTATCAGGGGAATCAAGAGTAAAAATCACCAGACCATAAAAACAGGCCCAAGAAATGACCCACAAACCGACACATCCCTGACTGGGCACTGCCCGATTTCCCTATAAGTAGTGTTGGAAATGGAAAAAATGTACTCCGGGAACCAATAAATTGGGGTAAAGGTATGGACGGAAGAAAGGGGGTGGAGTCAAGAGGGGCCAAGCTTGAAAAGCAGAATTTGACAGTCAACTTATACATTTACATTTTTAAAAATCTGCTCGAAGCAATTGGAAACAAGGTCAAATGTGACAGAAAATGTGTTCTAGTTTTCTTAATTGGTCACAAAGAGGCTGTATCTTAAAATATCTAACTGGGTTAAGACACCTGCTGCTGAGATCTCTGTGTGCCCAGCAATTTCGAGGGGTTATAATGTGTACAAGTATGGACAATATGTGAGCCTTGCACCTTATAACCCTCATTGTGTTATGCAACATTTCCTCTATATTTATTTTTACACTTGTATGATGTTATTGTCTCTGTGACACTCTACACATGGGATCAGTAGTGCTATAAAATAATTAAATAAAAATTAAATTAAATTAGTAGGGGTTATTTAAAAACGTCATTTGTGTACTTAGTCATACTCACAGATACATCTTGCATTCAAACCGTTTATGCACATTTCTTACATAGGGCGTTGAACAAAGTCAAAAACCAGCTTCCAAGTCACAGTTTCTCTAAAGTACTTGTAAAGTGATAAGCTGTGTGCGTTTGTTTCCTTCAATTGCATTGGCATCTGGGTAATGGGCTTCAGATAGCTCCAAGCCAGGGCGATACTCGAACAAAAGAAAGTCTGATGACCATTTAATTCAGGTCTTTGTTTTTGGCCCAGCTGGAAGTGAAAAAACAGGAAGCTCTCTCGCCGCTGCAGGCTGCTTCTCTGAAAGGAGTGCAGACAACATGTAGGCACTGCAGAATTGTGTGCTGATGTCAGAAAGTGACACAAGAATTGATTTAGCATATTTCCCTGGGCCCAGGAATATCTGCAGAACCAGGATCTAATGGGTTCCTTTTACCTCCCAGCACTGCCTATACACCAGCCCAACCCTGGCTCACTCACAGCCATTTGGATTTAGGGCGTACATGCTAACACTCTCAGTTTAAGCAGGAGGCTTGCGCCTGTGCTCGTGTCTGGTAGATGAGCTTTCTTAGTCTGTGTTCATGTAGCTGAGATGCTCCCACAATCAGTTCTCATGTAATGGAGAATGACAATTGCAAGAGAAGAGCTTTCTCTGCCTTTGCTGGTGTTAGAGAAAGAGACTGCATCATTCTGGGATGATGCTAGGCATTGCTTTAAATGGGCGGTACTCTCTGGTACTGAGGACCAGCACTTCTCAGTTTTCTCTCCCTAAGTACTGGAACGTCTTCTTGGGCAACGAGTGTACCGGTAATCCTAGTAGCAGCAGGGCTCAGGCTCTGAAGTGTGGTTACTGCATCACAAAAGCTGCTTAAAATGAGAATTTCAGCTGGAGCGTGTCTTTGGAATGCTCTGGCAGGTAACAGCCAGTGCATTCTGGTGCTGGGTTGCTACTAGTGTTGCGTTGTAATTGGCATCGCAACAAGAATGATGATGTGGCCAGAATTGCCGACAGTGGAACAGGGTAACTGGGTTTGAATCCCAGTGTCGGTTCATCATCCTGTGATTCTTGGCAAGTCACTTAACCACTGGTGTTTAAAATGCTTTAATTTAAAACTTATGCTTGTCTTTCAAAACGCTTTGATGCCCTTGGGCCAAATTCTCGCTATATATGGAACTGCTAAAAATAAGGCCCTGCACATATGACATAGAGGCTGATGCCTGCCATGTCTCACAACACACAAAATCCAAATGTACTTGTTGGGAGCTGAGTGTTCTGTGGCCTCGCTGAGTCAGGAGATGGTGAGTTGAGGCACAGCATGCATAAACTGGACCGCAGCCACATTTATTAAAAAAACAAAAACTGCTGAAGGTTGCCTCAAGTGCTGATTTGAGAGTTCTTGAATGTATGTGTATGTGCCTATCCCTGCTGTCACATGCCCATATGTAGTGGCAGAGCTGGAGGAGTCAAGCTGGCACTTACTCCCTCTAACACTTAATTCCAGAAGCAGAGGGGATTAGAATGTGGTCTCATGGTGACACAATTGGCAACTATCCATGAGACTACATCCTCTCAGCAGTGCCTCATCTTTAATTTTTTGTTGTGCTATGCAATGTTTGTATGGTTCAAAGAACACCAGCCTCTGATAGACACCAAGAAAATGTTGATATTGTGAATTGTTAAAGGCCTGGATCACAGCCCCACCCCTATCTGCCCCTCAAGGTCTATCCAGTATAATTAGTGAGTACTTGTACTTTTTTTCCCATTTGAAGCACAAGTGTTGGACCTCTGCTGTTGTCTGCATAGCTGCTAAGTCGCTTGATCTGTTGTAGAACCAGCCATTTGTAGTTTATACCCAGTAATAATTCTCATCCGCACACCGTTTATTAGGGGTGGGCGGAATTTGCATAATTGCGCTGCGCAAAGATCCACAAAACGGTAAAAAATCTCCGCGAGCACGCAGAAATTCCGCGAACACATGGAATTGCTTGTTACGCCCGTTCGCGATGCTTTTTCCTGTTCGCGAACGCTGTTTGCGTGCTCGGTGGGAAATATCTCACAAACACACATTTTGAAAGCGCGAACAAGCAAAAAATTCCGCGAAGCCACGGATCTTGGAATTTTGGCCAATTCTGCATTCTCCGCGGAACGCGAAATTACCCAGATTCCGCAAGCGGGAAGGAATTTACCGCCCAGGCCTACCGTTTATGCGAATGCCAATATTGGAAAACAGAAAAGTACAAGTAAAAGAGTGCAAAGTGCTCTTTATGAAAAAACGCAAGGTCGGGTTGAAAATGTCACACATGATAAGGTGGCGCTTCCTTATGAGAGAGGGCCTCCGTAGTTTGTGATGGTGTCAGGAGTGGCTTTCTTAAGCCGTACTAGTGTCAGACAGAGAGACTCTTGGCCTGTGTTTGTTTCAGGGTTTCCACTTAAACGTTCTGGGTGCAAACAACCGTTTGCATCCTAAATGGGATTACATTGTGAGCGCAAATCACAAATGATTTTTCCACCATTTGTGACAGGAAAACTTGTTGCGAATGCCGTTGGCAAAATGGCAGACGGAGGAAAAGGTCTTTCTGCACACATTGCATATGATCCCCAGTAAACTAAACGAGCGCAAATTGTGCACCTGCTAACTTGCACACGCAGCGCTATCAGACATGCCAACAGACCCGACTCAGACCGAAGACTTCCGCTTTTTAAAGCTTGAAATTGCACCCACTTCAATAAAAGTCAATGGGGAAACCATATTCTCCGGATGATTTTTCAAAATCCCCCTCTTTGTGCTGTGCACATGTTGGCATTTATGTGCTGTTTTAAATAATCTGGTTCTCATCTTGGGCCCGATTGTGGCAGTCCAAATGGGGCTCCAGTCTGGACCATCTTTGTGGCATGCACATAACTACACTATGGCAAAACATGCAATAGCCTTCCCGAAATAAACTGCCCAGGGACTGAGGCTATTGCAAAGATGTCATTAGCAAAGTGATCGTAAACTAACTTAGCGCTTTTGAAAAGACATAGTTCAAGCAATAAATATTTGTCTCCTGCGACTGGCATGTGCGCATGCGCCCTGCTGAGCTGTTGACTGTAACTTCCAGTAACCGCCTCCTGCTCTAAAAATGCAATGAAAAGACAGGCTTTATTCTCAGCTGGAATCTGAAAATTAGTTTACAAAGAATATCCATGGGCCATGAGTAATATGTCCAAAACAATACATTGATCATTGTTTATTGTATACCCTCCTGGGGGATAGTGTGCACTATAAATCTAAATACCATAACATAACATTTTGCCACCTCGAAAAACACTGTTCCAAACTATCAAGGTTACTGTTGTAGTTTTAATGACCTGCAACCTTTTAAGTTATATTTGAATACCATTTCTCTAAATCATCATCAAAGTATTTGGTTGATGTTTTTTTTAGTTTCAGTAAGAGAGATTCTGTGGGAAAATAAGTGAAAATCACAACCCATTTACTTTGCAAAGAACTCGGAGAACCCATCTATTTTTAAACTCTAAATGCAGCTTCTGAGATTGTTCTTAATGCCGAAGATGAGTGCTAAGAATTTTGGCAAACAAAGGACTTCAGGCACTGTGAGATGAAATGAATGATGCGCGTCATCCGAGATCCCATGCTGAGTTCAAGTGCAGAAGTTGTTCCTGGAGCCTGTGCCTTCAGCCGGCAATTTACCCACTGAGCCGCAAGTGTTCTGGTCATCAGCAGCCGCCTTGTGCACATTAACACTGCTCTGCTATTCAGAGCACTCCAAGAGATCCAACACTATGGTCTCACACTGGTACCCTCTCTCAGCATCCAAGGCAAGAAATGGAGGTGCAGCACAAACAGAACCATTCCATACAAACGCACTGCTCCCTTCAGAACACTCAAGATGCCGAAATAACCAGAGCACTGCAATGATCACAACATTAGCAGGAAGGAGCCCAGGCGTCAGCAAAGTCCTGTATTAACCAAGCTTTTGATAATCAGAGACAGGGTTCAAACCCAGCCGTGGCATATTGGGATTTTGATATGATCAGAAGAAGCGTGGCTTCCTAAGAGTCGTACTATAATCTGAACCCTATGTGTCATTTAATTAGATCTCAACCGGTCCCTTGCTGCAGGATTTATTCAAGGATAATCGAGTAGACAGAAGATGCGTAAAATGGCCAATTTAGCTGGTTCCATGAAAGACTTATGTGATACACAAAGGGGACTAACTAAGGCCTTGTGTGTTCAGAGTAGGACCATGAATTAGTATGGGTTGAACCTATTTTGTCCCCCAGCTTCCCTCCCCCTCTGTTGTATCATACTTCGGTCTGTCAGACGTGTTTGCGAGGTCTGGGGCAAAAACGTAATGTGGGGCCCTCTGGATGCTTTGTCCGTTTCTGCCAGGTGCCAGAAGCAGGTTTGTAAGTAGGAAACATTGTACTCAAGAGAAAGAGAAATGGCATCTGGATTCCACATAACCTCATTACTACTGAAGGCTGCAAGCTTGCTTTTGTTTAAACATGTATGAATTACTTTTGCTGAAGTAGTCGGGGCCCTAGAAAGGGAGGTGACTGGGACACATTGCCCCATGTGAGTGCTCTGCTCACCCCTCCTCTCCCCCTTGTGACCCCTCTTGCACCTCTCCTTTTGCACTGTGCCTTGGCACACCTCTGCCACCCCCACCTCATCTCTCTCTGCTCTTTCTTTTACCTCTCCCTCACCCTTACTTTTTGCTAAAGTAGGTGGGCCCTGGAAACGGGGAGTGACTGGGACCCAATCTGCCCAATCCCCCTTGTGAGTGCCCTGCTCACCCCTCCTCTTGCCCTTGTGAGCCCTGCCTTTTCTCTTACACCTCTCCTTTTGTACTGTGCTCTGGTTCACCCCAGCCCCACACCCCTTATCCTCCTCTCTGCTCCCTCTTTTATCCCCCCTTACCCTCTGTGATCTCGGGTGTCTTCTATGGCCCACTTCCTCTTGTGTTCTACAGTTCATTTGTTTTTTGCTTTGTGAGGCTGGAAGCTTTGACTCACACGACCTGACCACGCTGTGCCGGGCAGCCATATCAAGTTTCGAAAACCCCACTGGAAACAGATATAACCAAGGAGAAAGTACCAACGGAAAACACCTAACTGGATCACCGCAGGCCCCAGAAACGCATCTAAAGCCCAGTGGAGACCGTCTAGCACCCAATGGAGGCATGGGAAGTACCCAACATTTCATTAGAAACACCGAGTACTCAGTGCCTGTTTGTGAATCATTCAATACCCTCCAGGTCGTTCAGTCCTCCCACCAAGAAGCTTGATGGACACGTATCTTGCTGACCACCGAGTCTGAATAAGTTACAATTCTCCGCTTCCGGCGCTGGCATTAGATATAAATATCCCTTTAGTCTGTGGTAGAACCAGAAAGCGAGGCCGTCTTCTCTGCATGTTAGGAAGAGAGGCCCCGTGTTGTTTCTATTCTCCGTTCAGGGTAACTCAGATCAGACGTGGAAGACTCATTCACAACAGTCAAGCCAATGCTGCCCTCTTCTGGTGAAAAGTGGTGCGACAGCAGCATCCTAGGCGTGCTTAAGGACATGGGAGAGTTATTAGGTGAAAAAGCAATTTGCGCGTGGAGAGGGAGGGTAATTGGACTAAACAAGTAGCCAGTATCTGTATGAGGGAAGATTATTATAAACTTCCCGGCATTCGACGGTATAGTGAAATCTAATTCCACGTATTTTTTTTGTTGCAGTTTTATAAAACGCGATCGCGACCCGAGGGTATGGGAGCCTCCCGTGCGTGAGCACCCGCTACAATTACACAAGGACACATACGTCAATTATTTTGCAGGCGCGGGGAGATCAACGGATTTGCCCAGAACCACAAGACATTAAACCCGACGCCGACACTCGAACCTCCTTCCTCAGTTTCAAAATCGGCAGTTCTGAGTAGTCTTACATTTGCGCAGATAAACGAAGAATATATCTAATCGCATGAAAACCGTTACACATACAGTCTACCCAATAATCCATTTTAAACACTGTTCGTCATTTCCGTATTTCTAGAAGGATACATTTTTTTAGGATTTGAATTTCTTGCTTACTTCATTTCCCTGGCAGATGATGAGAGTCGACTTCCTGACCCTTTACCTCCCAACATCTGAAGCTCGGAAGAACAGCATTTAGTGATTTAAAATATTTAAGGATTCGAAGATCTCACTGACACTGCCAAGGGTCTGTTATTAAAAAATAAAAATAAGAACGCATCTCTAAATCTAATTTATTCTCCTAATGCCCTGCAGAAAAACATTCAACACTTTTAGATTTGCAGCAACACTCATAATACATTACTCCCGTACGCGGCATATCGATTCATGTGTCCGTCTGATGCGTGTGAGCACTGGATATATACCAGAAAAAAACATACTGTTCCCAGTGGCGAAGGCACGTTTGGGGGTTCTGGTGACATAAAAAACACTGGATAGTGGGATTTGTAAATGTTGTCAGAACCCAGCCTTATCAATATAGAACTATATTTCACGTTACGTCTTATGTATTTTTAGGGTTTGCCTGCAGACAGCCCTTGCGCTGAACGCAGGAAAAATTCTCTTGTGCACTAAAAGCTTAAAGGGGGCTTAGACCCACCAATTACTCACCAGTGGTGGACTTGCATGTCGCTCTTGCTTCCTTGCTTCTTATTGGTCAGCGGCTCCCTACTTCCTTCTGGGCTTCACGTTTCTGTCCCTGCAGTGTAGCATGGGCAGACTTCAGTTTTCTGTCCAGTGTTTCTCCATTGGCTGCGTGCTTCCCGAGGTACTTCTGTTTTTTACTTTTAAACATGCACCCTCTAAGAGTGCGTGTCTGCGGTCCGTCTGCCCTCCCCCCTCTGTTTGTGCTTTTCCTGACTCCCTTCTACTTCCCACCATCCATCATCTTGCCCAAACTTCACTCTCCAACCCCTCTTCATGTTGCCTGTCACTCACCCTATCCCGAAGTCTGTTTTCTTTGTGCCTTCCCACCCTCCTGCCCCAGTTCCTTATCATCCACCACCTCCCTCCCCCACCCCGCTTGTACTCCTTGCCCGTCCCACCTTAACCCCAAATCCTGCAGTCCACCCTGTAGTCCCCATTCACCACAATTTTCTTTTTAACAAATTCAAATAATAATATTTTTAGAGATGCTACACAGCACCCAGCGCTGCTGTGCAACATGTCTAAAAAAACAATGACAACACCAATAGGTCTTGCAGAGGCCACACCTGTTGTTTATAGTGCATGTTTATTTAGGGATAGTAGACTTAAAAGACTGCTTTCTTCAAAATGCAGCACACAATGGGCCAGTAGCGAGGGCCAGTGTATACTGCAGAGTATGGTGGGGCTTCTCATTATACAACATGTACCATGTAATACACACACACACACATATATATATGTATATATATATACACACACGCACAATTATATATATACACACATATATATACATACACACACATATATATAGTATAAATATAGATATACTATATATATATGTGTGTGTGTCCGTGTATGTGTATATATATATATATATGTATATGTGTGTGTGTATATATATATATTTATGTACACCAGGAATCGCCTCCTCCAACGCGCACCATCAAAGCGCAGAGACGAACACGGACCCAAAGTGAGTGCTGGAAGTCTTTATTTACGGACAAGAACTTTACACAGCCGCCATGACGCGTTTCGGCCTACAGGAGGCCTTGATCACATGACGCTGCTGTCAGAAGCCTGGCCTTTTAAAGTGCAAGTGCATGTCAATTTCAATGACGTAAAGGCTATGGACATAGAAAACAGCTTGGGGATAGCGCTGTAGGACCAATTAACATTGTAAAATGCCTACATTAAACAAACATGTATTTTCATTGTTTACAAAAATCCAAATTATGTCTGTAAAATACACATGAATAAGGAATCAAACATTAATTTCAAAACACAAATTTCATTTTGAATGCATGATTATTCCCCTGCTGTTGATAAATAAGCGGGGCAACCTGCTACAATGTCTGGTTAAATCCAGTGCCAAATAACCCGCAACTTGCCCCCAGGTTAACCTGACTGAACATCAAGGTTATCCAAAATTAGTACATCCAATATGCCTCTAGTCAATTATCACGAAAATCTTTTTTTCTTTAAAACTTTTTTTGTGCAGAAAAATGTGTATAAACTGTGAAAAGAGGAAGCAAAAAACATAAACGTAAACTAAAACTTTAAAGTAAAAGAGAAGACAATTCAACCTGTGTAGTTATCAATCACATCTTAATAGTTCATTCATTGTATTTTTATCTTTTCTGATCATTCTGCTTATAGGAGAAACCTGAGCCCCACTGTCTAGTTGATAGATGACAGGCAATTCTTAAATTGATCAAAACAGCAAGAACATATAGTACATGCGGACATTTAGAGCCAAGTAAAGAAGTCCTCACTAGAATTCAGTCCATTAGGGACCTTGGAGTCAAGCTCCAAAATATACCTGGTCTCTAACTTTCTAAGAGAGGCTTCCCTATCACCACCACGTCTGAGTGGAGGCACTGCATCTATGACAAAGTAGCACAGATGTTCCAGGCTGCTGTTATGTTTGTCACTGAAGTGCCTAGCCACCGGATATGAAGCATCTTGATTGATGATGGCTCTCATGTGCTGGAGTATACGTTTGTGAGCCTGCAACTTGGTGCTCCCAACATATTGCAGGCCACATGTACACTCCAGCACATAGACTGCAAAGTCTGTCTTGCATGTGAGTTTCCTGTTGATCTTACATGGGGTACTTGAGAAGGGGGATGTATAGGATGTTGTGCTCCTCCCAAGAACACATGCCTTACAAGAGGAGCATTTAATGAACCCCTTGCTGGCCTGTAGCCAATTACTGGTATTGCTGCTCAATTCTGGACTACTTTTGACCAGCATATCGCTCATCGAGCGTGCCTTGCGAAAGGTTATGGCAGGAGAATTGGACATATCATTGCCAATAACCGGGTCCTGTCGAATCAAGGACCAGTTTTTATTAAAAATTCTACGCAAGTTGGATTGCTGGCGACTAAAAGTAAGTATCAGTCTTGGTACTTCATTCTGCACAGAGGGAAGGCTAGTGGTCAACAGTAGGTCAACATGTTTCAGCCTTCTTGTATATTCTTAAGGCTTTCATCAGGACCGAGTGTGCTTAGGAGCTCATTGCGGCTCCTAATAAAGTGATTAACTTACCACTTTTGTTTTTTGAAATCAGATCTGTCGTATCTGAAACTTAAGAGTGTCATTTTCTGGCTTCCTCTGGATGCCGTAGAGCGGTGTAAGAACCTTGTTCGATTCTCACAAGTCAGTGACTTGTTCTGTCTCTATGTGCGGCAAATAGAGACAGAACACCGCACTCTTCAGTTTCAGATACGACAGATCTGATTCCAAAAACAAAAGTGGTAAGTTAACCACTTTATTAGGAGCCGCAATGAGCTTCTAAACACACTCGGTCCTGACGAAAGCCTTAAGAATATACAAGAAGGCTGAAACATGTTGACCTACTAGTGCAGTAGACTAGTAGCTGGGTCTACAGACGCACCACCTTAATACTTTTAATTTCTCACATCACCGTTTTTCTAAATACATTTTGTGTTGTAAAGTGATGTAGGGAATTTTAACTTCACTGCACTTGAGCACACACACGCCCTCTTTTTAATCTCTGGACACTACTGGCAAATCAGTTGGTCTACCTCCAGGTGGAGGACAACATATTTACTATCTAAAAACCCTATCATGATGCTGTAACGGTACACCAAGGTGGAGAAACAAGATATACCGCCATTTGCCTGTGTACGTGTATGAGGGTTTTTATATGGTTCCAACACAACCAAGACCCCAATTTCACAGGACAAGTGATCCATTTTCCCCCTGATTTTCTGTACAGAGTTGAATACACCTTGTATAGAGGTGAGCAAGTTAAAAATGCAGTCTGGTGTGAATATTTTTAAATCTCCTGCCAAACAGGAGCAAACATACAAGTCTGCTCCCAGCCGGCGGGAGCGCAGTCTGGGAGCTGACTTATTTTTTAATTTTTTTATTTAAATAGTTTTATATAGCGCGAACGTGCCCCTTGGGTATCAGAGCGCTTCACAATTACATGAGGTAAGTTGAAGACAATTAAATTTGAATAGCAGGACGATTTACAGCGCTATGAGGTAGCTTAGGTATGCAGCTATACAATATTTAACAAGTAAACATACAGTGACAAGATTAGGTTACCGTGTGTTGTCAGTAATCACATATATATTGTTATTTCCCTGATATGTTTAACTTCAATTTTCCAATTCAAGTTATTGGAACTGCTTATTGTACAAGGTGTACTGGGATTTCCAATACACATGATCCGAAGCGTCTTTTTCCGAGCATTCTACATCTGTGAGCCTCGAGAAGAATAGTATCGTAGACGGTTAACCTCAGTATATCTGGTGATTTATCTTTACAAATTCCGAAGGACTGTTATGAAAGCATCTATATCACGGTGCTAGTGAGGAGCCGTCTTATTTACGAAAGAAACTTACTCATCAGGAAGATCTTCGCTTCCCTCTTGAATGATGCTGTGTTAGGAATTTTCCTAATGTTTGGAGGGAGTGAGTTCCAAATTCTGGGGGCTGCTCCGGAGAAAGCTCTGTCATATGTTTTCTTCTTCCGGAAGATGGGTGGTCTCAGCAGCAGCTCCTTAGCACTTCTGGCAGGTCTGTTTCCCCACGATAGTTCAATTTTCTTGGCCAAATATTTTGGTGTTCCGTAGTGGAGCGCTTTGTCTGTGATACATGACATTTTAAGTTGAATTCTGGCTTCGTAAGGTAACCAGTTTAATGCTTTCAGGTGGGGGGAAATGTGGTCAAATTTCCTCGATCCGGTATTAAGACATGCTTTTAGTGGTGCTGTGGAAGTTCTAGGTAGACCTGCTAGGGTTGTACATCCATATTCAATCCTTGAAATAACTAAAGATTGGACTGCCAATTTGAGGTCTGCCATAGAAATGAATGGTTTCACTTTTCTAATGTAGTTCAAGTGAAATCGGGCACTTTTTGCCATTGCTTTGATGTGGGCTTTCATGTCTAAGTTCTTGTCCAGTGTGATTCCTAGTGATTTCGCTGATTCGACTAGAGTAGGGGTGCAGTTTAGTGCTGTGATCAGTTCTGTCCATTCTTTCGCTTCTGTCTGGTTCTTTGGTGGTGAGATTAATAGGAATTCAGTTTTTTGTGCATTTATCTTCAGATGATTGCTAGTTAACCAACGTAAAGACATTTTTAAGGCCTCATTCGTTAATTTGATGTCTTCCAGCGACTTGATCTTGATGTATATCTGCGTGTCGTCTGCGTACATGTGGTAGGATATTTTTGCATCTCTGAGAATTTCTGTAAGGGGTTCGACATACAGGTTGAAGAGTGATGGCGAAAGTGTGGATCCTTGAGGGACTCCAATTGAATTTGGGCATGTTTGGGATAATGTCTGGTTGACCAGGAATCTTTGCGTTCTGTTCTGAAGGAAGGATTCAAACCATTTCAGCACATTTCCTGACAATCCCATCCTGTCATGCAGCCTGGCTAGTAGTTTTTCATGATTTACAGTGTCAAAAGCTGACGACAGGTCAAGAAGGATTAGTAGGCATGTTCTATTGTGATCTAGGGCCTGTATCGCATCGTCCACAATATGTAGGATCGCTGTTTCCGTGCTGTGGCCTATTCTGAATCCAGACTGGCAGTCATCTAGCAGCTTGAAATTTGCGATGTGATGGTTCAATTGATTTTGCACACATTTCTCAATTAATTTTGCAAGTATAGGAATATTGGTTACTGGGCGGAAGTTATTAGGTTCTCCCGGGTCCGATGTGGGTTTTTTGATAATGGGGACGACTTGACCTGTTTTAAGGCATTCTGGAAGGATCCCTTGAGATAGAGAGGCATTTATTATTTTTGTCCATATTGGGATGACTATATGGCTGATTGTTTTTAGGCATTTATAGGGGAGTGGGTCATTATAGTGGTTATTAGGTTTGATATCCGATAGCGTTTTGGCGATGGTATTCTGGTCGTAGAGCTTGAAGGTATCCCATTGTGCCTTGTTTTTTGTCCATTCACTTTTGGTTGTCGTGATGGCATTGTTCAGCGTGGGTGGTTGGTTAAGAAGGTTGTCGGCTGCCATCCTGAGCTCTCTTTCAAGCGTGTTGGCCTTTTCGGTGAAGAATGTTGAGAATTCTTCACAACTCAGTTGCGTTTTAGTAGATTCATGGACCGATTTTGACAGCTTATTGGAATGTTGCTTTAAGATCTCGAATAATTTCCGTGGCCTGTTTTTGGTGTTATCCAGTTCCGATCTAATAAATTCCTTTTTCGAGGTAATGATCTTTTTGTTGTACTAATTTCTGATTTTTCCGAGAGATTTTAACGTGGGGGATGACGGGTGCTGTCTCCATTTTCTTTCAGCAAGTCTTAGTTTTCGCCTATCTTCAGTTAATTTTCCATGAAACCATGGATTTTTATCTTTCTCTGTGACCCTTTTCAATTTTAGTGGCATGGTCGAGTTGACTATGTTCGTTATTGATGTAGTGTAGTGTTCCGTAAGATCATTCACATTCTGCAGTTTGTTAGGCGGCACTAGGTCCTTCTCACATCTTTCTATTAGAATATCAGTATTAGTGTCTCTGGTATCCCGAATCCACTTCTTGATTTTGGTAGGCTGCGTGGTTTTGTTCTTTTTCATGGTGGGTATTAGGAAGGTTATGGCATGGTGATCTGACCAGTCGCATGGAACAATTGAGCGTATTGAAGTTTCCTTGTTTCGCGATATTATCCAGTCTAACGTTGCTCCTTTCGAGTGTGTTGGCTGTGTGCAGGCTTGGGTAAGGTTTAGCTCATTTAAAAAGTCTTTAAACGCGTTGACCTGTTTATCATTATTGTCGTCCCAATGTAGATTAAAATCGCCTAGGAATATGTTATTAGAGTGAGTGTTAGAGTTCGCCGTGATGATCTCCATAAGCTGGTCTATGAAAGTAGCATTATTATTACCTGGTGGGTGGTAAAGCGCATGCATGTTGCATCTTTGATTTTCTGCCGTTCTTATTTTGAGACCTAGATATTCACAGGATTCGAGTGGGTCAGAATGAATTTGGCTGACCTCTATATCCGATCGATGGATGCAGGCAATACCACCTCCTTTCTTTTTTAGTCTATCTAATATGGCACCAGGAGATCCATGACTGGAGAAGAGGATTCCAAAAGCCAGGTTTCTGTTAGGTTAGTTAGGTCAATTTCCTGGCTAACTATGTGGGCAGCTATATCTGATGCATGTTTTACTGCGGACCGACAATTGAGCAGTAGGCATATCAGAGGTTTCCCAGAGTTACTAGGGTTAATCTCATGCGAGTTGGTGGTTAGCTGGACTTGTTGAAGGTTGTTAGGATTGGATTTCCTTTCCTTATGTCTGGATGTTCTATTCGAATCAATTGGGACTGTCCTAATTTCCTCCCCTCTGCTGTGGTCTGTAGCTTCATACGTCTGGAGTAAAGATAAGGTTTCATCCTCTGATAAGTAAGTAAGATTTCTTTCAGGTCTATTATGCCTATTTGATAATGGCATGGCCGTCTCACTGCTCTTTTCATGATACTTATGCACTGATTTTTGGATGTGCTCGACTTTGGAGTGAGTGCTTACAGTGATTTCAAGTATCTTTTTCATCGCTTGCAATGTGCTTAGAATGTCTTGTGACATATTGCTTATTTGTGTTTGAAGGTCTTCGATTTCACTCTGAATCTGGGGTGAAATATTGGGCGTGCGCATCCGTTTATTTTGGGAGTCGTGGTTTGCGTCCCAGCGTTTTAGATCTGTTATTGTTCCCGACTTCCTGTTCTTTTTGTCTTTAGTTCGATTGTCTGTACTTCCTCTATGTGCGGTGTGAGATGTGTTCTCTGTGTCTTGTGATCTTAATACCATGCTCGTGAGGTATAATTTTCGCACAGACCTCGATGTCATTTGTGTTGTAGTAGAGAGGGATATGGACGGGGTGATATCTTCCCTGTCATTTGTTTCCAGATTCCCGTGGACTGGCCTGCTCGTAGAAGGTGTCCCAATATGTGGGGGAGATGTTAGTTCTTCCCTCTGTAACGTCGACGGATCGGATTCGGTATATCTTGTGGATATTTTCGGTTTTGTTTCCCTGCCCACACTCCTGCAGACAGGGAAACAAAACACATATTGCTCCCACTCTTTCCGGCAGGTGCATACTGGCCCCACACCATGCGAGGAGTCGGCTTGGGGTCGCAGGGGCCCTGGGCTCCCACTGCGGCCCCCAATCGGGTGAATGGTTAGTGCGGCGGGTGGCCACCAGGGCTCCCACCTATATTTAATGGCTGTCCTGGGTATTGGGAGGTCCGGGGCCAAAATAGGCTCGGGGAGGGAGACGGCCTGGGACCCATCCCTATTAAAAAAAAGATGGCCCCCCCGGAATAGGGTCCCGGGGCCGGAAAAAATGTAGGGAGGGCTGCTTGGCCCCCTTCCCTTTTTAGTAAAATACAGCCCTGGAGGATGGGTTCCCGGGGCCAAAAGAGGCGAAGGTCGCCCCTTTTAAACAAGGCAAGTGCCTGTGGTCCCAGGGGCCTAATAAGGCTCGGCGAGGGAGACCATGCTGCCCCCCCTCCACTTTTTATTATATTTGACCAGAGTCCAGATGCCTTGTAAGGGTCATGGAGAGGGGGGGCTGCTTGCACACTCCCCTTGGAATATTGCCCCAGGGATGAGGTCCACATGCCCCCATCTTTTAATTTAATTGGGCCCTGGGAGAAGGGGTCTGTGGGCCTAGTACAGCTCAGGGGGGTGCGCTAGAACCTGTGGGCAACCTCTTGTTGCACATGGCCGAAGGTTGTGAGCAGCAGGTGGTTGGCTGCATGCTTGACCAAGCTCAAAGAAATACAAGCAAAAGAGCCCTCCCAAGGCTTTAAGGGGTGCTCCTTCAAGGTGCAGTGAATAATAAATGAGCGGCTCCTGACGCTCATTTATTATTTATTTTGGTGTCCTGTTGCCCAACTGGGACACCCTTTTTTATACTTATTCAGGAGGCGGTCAAGTTTTTTCTTAAATTAAGGCGAGGGGAATGCTGCCCACCTCCTTATGCCTCCACAGGCCCTGGGGATTTATCCCTGGGGCCATTTTTTTCATTTAAGATGAGGGGGCGCACTGCCCATCCCCACCCTTTAGGGCCCCAGGGACTCTATCCCCATGCCCTTTATTCTTAAAAGGAGGGGGGCGCGAGCCCTTCCTCCCCAAACCAGTAGTGGCCCTGGAGATCGCATCCCCGAGGACGAAATATATTATTGAAGTTGAGGGAATGCATGGCCCCTTTACGACTTTAGCACCATTTGAAGAAGCTTCACAAGACTTTCCAATAAAGTCAGAAATTTGCCAGTTATAGTTATCTCGAGGTTACTATAACTCATGCACTAGGGTAACTATAACTTGAGCACCTGCCATGCACAGATGTCTCATCAATAATTTCATTGCAAAAGTTAATTGCCGTGATATGATCAGTGGTGTCAAGGAAGATGCCATGAGTGATGATTATAGTAACTTCAGGTAACTATAACTGGTACATTTCTGTGTTTTTTAGCTTAAAGCATTAATTGTTGCTGAACATTTCACCTAACTATAGCATTACTTTAACCTTTGTTTTTTTTCAGTGAATATCTAGGTTGTTTAATGTAACGTAAATAATTTTTAGCATACGTAAAGCCAACCCCTCCGGCCCTGCTTCCAACCCCCCTACTGGCAGCCAGCTCCATGCTGCGAGGTAGGCTGCAGGCCCCGCCGCCATGCCCTGTGGCCAGCCTCTGGAATAATGTGGGGCACCACCAAGCCTTTTATTAATGTTGGGAGCTGTAGGGAGTCCAGCAGCCTCCCAACAACATAAAAAAAAAAACAGTAAGTCTCCTGGGTCATTAAATCCATGACCCCATGAGAACTCACTGTATTTTATTTTAAAGCACTCTTAGCCGGAGCTCTATACTCTACAGCTGGGGTTCAAGCCCTCTAGTGGGTATTTTAATGCCTTTTTTTTTTCTGGGCTGAAAAACGTAATAAGAAAGACAGGATGTCAGAAAATCTAAAGGTTAACTTGAAAAAAATATTCATTTGTAGAATTCTGTGCACCTGTTGATGTCAAAGAGTTGCCATGTAGTGTTATTGGCAGTTTCTATATAAACTGGAGATTTATAAGGTAAAGATAGAAGTTAAGTGAAAAATATGATATTTTACTTTGTTGAAGAATGTATAATGTACGGGTCACTCACAAACAGTTCAAGGGGCAGTATGATTGTAAGGGTTGTTCAAGTGGTGTGTGTCATTCTGCTCATTTCAGGAATATGCGAAAGGTATTTTTACAAACTATGGAGGGCTGTGCATAGGGCCTGTTTGTACTTGCCTTATCCTTGACTAATTTATGGGTGTAAAGCCACTGAAGTAAAATTCTATGTCAGATGAGGTATTTAACAAGTGCATTTCCTTAAGTAAAATAATGACTAAACACTCTTTTGAATGGTGTTAAAACGTTTAATAAATTGCTAATCACATTAATGTCTGCAGTGATATTACGAAGGCTGGTTGTACGTTTATTCTTACATAAATTGCTGATCGCATTAATGTATCCAGAGACATTATGTTTCTCATACATCTCAATACCAGTAACAAAAGAGCATAGTATCTAGGGATTGTGAGTGATTTCACAGCTTTGCTTCATGTTATGTATGTTGTTAAAGGTTACTCCCATTAGCCCTACAAAGATGATAGAAAATTGGGTCTAGGTGTAGATTGGTGAATACCTTCCATTATAAAAAGCATGTAGCAAACTGTTACATTCATTGAAAGATTTTATCAGTGATGACAGTTCCCCACAGTGATCTAATGAACAACCAGAACGCCAAGATTATGTATTCATGACAAAAGTGTGGCACACCTGATGCCATCTTGATGGAACCAAAACTGTAAAACTTAAATAATTTCCTTTCGAAGTGAAACAATGAGTGGATGCTTTTTGTCTTTGAAGGTATGGTTAGTGCTCTAGAAAGATAACACGAGGACTAATTTTCTGTGAGATCTCAAACATCATACGCATTAATTCTAGTAAAACATTCAGACTGAAATATGTACTTTCAACACCAGCAGTAGCCTGTCAGTTAACTCCCTAGTGATCAACAGCAGCTTTACCACCAAGTGCTAATGAGGAACTAGAGTGCTAACGTTTTCTGTTCAAGACACAAAAGTGAGGCACTCCTGACTGGCATTTTGGGGAATAGGAGCTGCTGAATCTAAAGCCTTTCCTAAAGAGCAGACTTAAGTAAATGAGCATTGAGATGTTAATGCAGGCATGAAATCAGAAGGTTAAACATGTGAGGGGAGGTGGACTTTTTTAGTAATTTGAGGCACTATGTATTTTTAAAGGGGCTAAAAATGGTAAGTACAGCATCTCCTTTCCACTTCTGTTTACTCAGCTTAGCCACCTTCTCAGTCGCTTAAAAGCTCCCTAGTTCCTTTTGGTAGACAAATATATGCATGTGTGTGTGTGTATATATATATATATTATATATATATATATATATATATATATATATATATATATATATCTCAAATCTATACCATTGCAGGCATAGAGTGCTGCATAAATTATGCAAAAAAGATGCTGAGAACTCTGGGTAGTTCACAAGTTTAGGTGCAAAGCAGATCCTGTATAGAGCACCCTACTACACTAGTCACTATCAACGTTTTTAAGCATAGGATTAGCATAGTGCCATCCATGCAGAGACAGAAAGGGACAAAGTATTTTGCTATTTCTAGAGCAAAGTCTTAAAGCATAGGATTAGCACAGTGCCATCCACGCCGAGCTGTAAAATAACAAAAGCCTTTTACCACTCCAGGCACAGTATTACAGCTTTGGATAAGTAAAATACCATCCAAGCCAACCTGAAATGCATAAAAGCAACCCCTGACACGTGTTTCACTATCATTGCAGCTCTTCAGAGAGGTTTAGCTTTGTCCAGACACAAGGGAGAACCCAGTATAAGTCAAAACAATACCCTTTCAGGCATGAAGTGCGGCATAAATGATGCAAAAAAAGGAGAAGAGAACTCTGGGTAGTTCCCAAGTTTAGGTGCAGAGCAACTCATGTATAGAGCACCCAACAACACCAGTGACACTCTGAATTTACTCACCTCAAATGTCTGCTTTTCTATCAAGGTCTTTAAGCATGGGATTAGTACAGTGCCATCCACATCGAGCTGTGGTGTTGTAGGGTGCACTATAGAGGAGCTGCTCTCTTCCTAAGCTTGGGAACTACCCAGAGTTCTCTGCTCTCTTTGTGCATATATAGATATACATATATACATATATATATAACTTTATTCGATGTAAGCACAGTAAATCATAAAAATACATATAAATTATAACATTGATCAGTATAAAAACAATCATAAAATAGTAGCTCAAATATCTCACAGAATGAAAAAACCCAGCGAAAAACTGTGATACATAAAAACAAACCTTAACACTAGATAGAAATTGCAAATATAACATTGCTGGCTTTACTTGTGTGAAGTCCTTATTCAGAAAAAGGGTGTTGCAGGGATTCTGCTCATGCACAGAACTATGCGCAGGAAACCAGGACCTCAGTGAAGTGTGGTGTACCAAAAACTCACCTCAGAACCCAGAACCCCTATCCGACCAGCATCAGTGTCCCATTCGTTATCCGTATTTATCTTGGTGGTCCCAATGTATAGACAACCCAGAACAAGCGACTTAGTGTATTCTCAGGAATGGTGGGAAGCAGAAATACCTGTTTGTTATTATTCTCAAATCAGTCCACAACAAGAGTAAACAGAGACACGGTAAAGTTTAAAGAGTTTATTTATAAACCTTGTGTCCTAAGATGCAGTACTTTGGCTAACATAAGCAGACAAATGATTAAAATCAAAACCATCAGCATAGTTACAATACCATAGAAAATGAAAGGAGAAATCATAATATAATGACAGTGGAATACAGCCACCTTCCATTCGCTAGTAAACTAATATTATTATTAGACTAATAAAAGGGCTCTAGGCTTGAATGGGGAACCCCATACCGTAAAGATCAGCTCAGTGGAATCACATCACAGGATCAGGTATACTCTGCTCCTGGGAAAGCTCTTCTTCCGAATGAATGAATTAAGCATGCAGCCTGCAATATTAAAAGCGCTCGACTCTCAGGTATTTGCAGCTGTGTGCGTGTTATGGCTAAATAGTGGGCCGATCAACCTGAACCCAAAAACATGCACCGTCTAGTGACCCAGACTGTTTCTTTACACAATGTTCAGACCAAGGTTGCAGCTCACTGCTAGGGATGTGAACAACAGACAGTTCTCATGTGAAGAAAAGGCGAGCAAGCATTTCTCAAATAATAACATGTAACTGCAGTGTCGTGTGCAAAAGCATGAAAAGTGACAAGATGGCTCTCTAACATCTAACGCGGTTATGCTAACTTAGCAATGTACGTATATAAATTGCATCCCTCACTACAAGGGGTCAATATACTTATGTTGTAGGTTTGCATATTTGGGGCAAATAAAAACTGGTGTCAATTGAACTAGCCAATGTCACTTGAACAATTTGGCAGTTCTGAAGGACTATGTCATCCTACTAACAATTGAGGAAACAAATTCAAACAGACTTGTATGCAAGATTGGCATATCTAAAGTCAAATACATTTCTACCTTGCTCATAGACTTTATCAAAACATAATGAGCCAAAGATTTTTTGGACAACATAAAGTTAGATCTTGATTCATATGCTTTTGCTTGAAAGGCCTCCTTGACCAATACAACATCTGACTTAGTAATTTGCTCTGGGTTAAAGAAGAAATGTGGTTTGCCCAGATCACATAAGATGCTTTTAACGTAGTGCAGCCAAGGAATATGGTGACTATATCCAAGGTTAATAATCAAAGGGAATGGATCACTTCTACCTGTCACCAGGGTTCGGGTGGTTGTTTCCGATATTAGGTAAAAAACCCTCATTCACGTAAAGCGGTTCAGGGGCGGTATATCTTGATTCTCCGCCTTGATTTTAACTACGTGACAGCATCATCATGGGGTTTTCTCTCATGCTTCCTCCGCCCGGAGGGAACCACTGGATGTTACAGTAGTGATCAGAAATGAAAAATAAAAAACAAAATTGTGAAGTGCTCGTGTGATGTGAAAAATTATTATGTTAAAAAATTCCTCATGCTGCCTGGACTCAATTTTATTCGGTTCGGTGCAAGGGAAAAGAATAAAATACAGAAATGTGCAGAAGGGACGTGTAAAGAGTCCACTGCACTGTTAGTCTGAGTGGTTGGTCGACATGTTTCAGCCCCTAGAGTGCCCGAAAGGGTCGGGGGGCTTTCTTCAGGACCTCAGAAAAATGTGATGTGTGAAGGAAATGGAAAATATCCAAAACCAAGTTGGAAGTTCGAGTATTACGCTATGGAACTTGAAAGAGGATAATACCTATGGGGGTAAGGGTGGAGAAAGAAAATAGACGTACTGGTCCTCGTTAGTTCAGGGAGGCCGAGGTCTTCGTATGATGAAGCTGCACTAATAATACAATAGCAAATAAAAATGGCAAATCTTTAAATACAGCATTATTGTGTGGTTTTGCAAGTGGAGTTCGAACACACAGCAGGTAGGGGGATTAAGAGGCACAAGGAGCAAGTATAATCATGGCAGGTCTATGGCAAAGCATAGAAGTTCAAATGCATACTGTTAAAATGACAAAAGAGGGTTAATGATAGTCTATGTAAATGGAATCACAACTTGGCCGGTTAATCGCACACGAACATACAAAGTTGCATTCTGCACATTCCATAAATTAATCTGACAAGTCTGTGGCAAATAGTAAAAGGTCGAGTGTGTATTGTTAAACTGACAAACAGGAGTAATGATGGTCTATGTAAATTCTTAACGGATGCGCCGTGTCTATTGAGAGAAAGGCACATCTTAGCCAGTTGATCACACACGGACATACAAGGCATGCATTCCGCACAATCCATAAATTACTCTAACAGTGCTGCCTATGCGGGTGTTTGTCATGATGTTGAAGGGCTTAGAAATACATGCAAAAACGGAGCCTGGGTTCCGAAAGGTATATTACTGAATAGTGCGGCATGGAGCAAACAATGCAGTGCGCGTACCTTCGAAAGCTCAAATTCAAAGCTTCATGGAGGAAACGGGGGTGCGTATTTACTGTAAGGGTGAAAGAGCGAAAAAGAGAGAAGAAAGAAACAGTATTTTAGAAAAGGAGTCAAAAGGTACAACATTACGTGTCTTCTCTGTAGTCTCCGAGTAGCTGTTTCTTCCTACCGCGATTCTGTAGCTAGCACGACTTGTGCTGACGCCGTCTTCCTGTTTCCGGGAAAGTCCACGGGAGGCGGGATTAAATACCCCGGTGTGTGTTTAGAAGACTGACTCGTAATGAATGCATTGCGAAAAATATGTATATGGAGGTGAATATGGAAGTAGAAAATAAATAAAGATAAGAATAGAAGTGAAAATAGATATTAATGACCGCAATGGTGCAGATGATTAAGCACTCAATAGGGGTTAGAATTAGATCGTCTTTGGTGAATTAGTTAGTATTACTCTGGTGAAATGATGATTGCTCAAAAAACAAGACTGATAATCTTGCACCAGGTATATTAACTGTATGGCAGTACATATAAAATATACTGCATGTAGAAGGGATATGTCTGCTGCACATAGGGAAAGGTAGAAAAAAGGGCTCATGATCACATGTCATGGTAATGGAGTGTCGATTCTTACAAGACACTCAACCAAGGAATATCATCGTTAAATCCTTTTTGATTGGTCTTTAAACGGTGCACCCATCTTTGTTCCTTTTCAAAGAGTAACTTCTCTGCATTAGATGGTTTGGAGGTTAGGGTTTCAAGTATGATCCATTTGAGATCATTCAGAGTATGTGGGTGGTCAATATAGTGGCTACTCATTTTCGTTGTTCCTCGTTTACACTTCACGTTGCTCCTGTGTTCGCAAATTCTTTCTTTGACTTTGCGACAAGTCATGCTGTTGTACCTGAGATTACAGGGACAGGTAATCATGTAAATTGCGTGGGTCGTATTGCAATTAGTGTGTTGTCTCATTGTCCAGATCAATTTAGGTGTCAGCTCTATGGTTTTGGTGATTTCTGTCAGGTTACACACGGAGCAGTGTCCGCAAGGGAAATGACCGATCACTGGTGGTAAGGCCCATAAGGTGTTCGTGACTGGGCTTGTCCTCGGTTCTGGTGGCCATTTGTGGACTAACATGTCTTTGTAGTTTCTTGTTCTCTTGTTGGCAAACAAAAGTTTCGGCCAATCTAGAGAGCCCGATGTCAATATGCGCCAGTTTTTGTTGATGATTTTTTTGACTGTGTTACTAACTATACTATATGTAGTAACACAAGTCAATTTGTCAGGTGCAATAGTTTTTGGTGTCGTGTCTAGAAGGCTCTCTCTCGGTTGATTTCTTGCTCTCTTCTGGCATTTGTTGATTGTTTTAATAGGGTAGTCACGTTTGGAAAGTTTTGTGCAAAGGTCTTGTGCTTGTATCTTGTACTGTTTGAGTTCACTGCAGTTCCGTTTTAGGCGGAGAAATTGACTATAAGGCAGATTTTCTCTCAGGGGACGGGGGTGAAAGCTATTGTATGAAAGAAGGCTATTTTTGGCAGTAGGTTTGAAAAAGGTTTTGGTCTTGATGACATTGTTCACTACATAGATATTGAGGTCAAGAAAGTCTAGTCGTTCCCTGTTGGCATTGTAAGTGAACTTGAGACATTGGTCTTGTGTATTGATCCAGTTACAGAAGTCTTGTAGGTTCTCTTCTGAGCCTTCCCAGAACATGATGACATCGTCTATGTATCTTTTCCAAAAAAGAATCTTGGAAAGGAATGGGTTCCTTTCATTTTGTATGTAAGTGCTTTCAAAATTGCTCACATAGAGACCTGCCACACTTGGGGCAAAGGTACTTCCCATGGAAGTACAGTGGCATTGTTGGTAAAGTGTGCCGTCATATTCAAAATAATTTTCGGTGAGGGCCAGTCTGCAGCATTCCAACACGAAGTGTCTAGGTGTGTGGTATGGCCAGTCTTGTTCAAAGATTAGATCTTCAAGGGTGTTTAGAGTTGCTTGCTGTGGTAAACTCGTGTACAGACTTTCCATGTCTAATCCCACAAGTAGCATAGTGTCACTGGTAAAGGTATGATCTTTCAATAGGTTGAGAAGGTCACAAGTGTCTTTCAAATAAGTAGGTGTGCGTTGTACCATTGGTCTAAGGTATTGGTCAGCGAACTGGGAGAGGGGTTCAAAGACTGACCCAATGCCAGATACGATGGGACGTCCTGGTGGAGGTTGTCTGGCCTTGTGTACCTTCGGGAGAGAGTAGAAGTAAGGTATTCGTGGGGAGTCAGTTCGGGCACTCTAGGGGCTGAAACATGTCGACCAACCACTCAGACTAACAGTGCAGTGGACTCTTTACACGTCCCTTCTGCACATTTCTGTATTTTATTCTTTTCCCTTGCACCAAACGGAATAAAATTGAGTCCAGGCAGCATGAGGAATTTTTTAACATAATAATTTTTCACATCACACGAGCACTTCACAATTTTGTTTTTTAATTTTCATTTCTGATCACTACTGTAACATCCAGCGGTTCCCTCCGGGCGGAGGAAGCATGAGAGAAAACCCCATGATGATGCTGTCACGTAGTTAAAATCAAGGCGGAGAATCAAGATATACCGCCCCTGAACCGCTTTACGTGAATGAGGTTTTTTACCTAATATCGGAAACAACCACCCGAACCCTGGTGACAGGTACAAGTGATCCATTCCCTTTGATTATTAACGATTAGCTGGAAGCCGAATGGATCACAGCTCCTTCTATCTCCCTCTACATTGATTTAGACTATATTCAAGGGTCAGACAATATTTCAAGATCATTCTGTTTAGGTCCAATTCTTTTTTTAACCAGAAATTCATCTATAATAGTATGTGGCAAACTTGAATCAAATCCGAAATAAAATCTGCCCTTAACTCTGCATGGACTAGCTCTATTGGCACACTCTGTGGCAACCTCCAGAGCTTTCTCTGAACAGGAGTATATATATATATGTATATATATATATTCCCCCGTTATAGTTAGTTCAGCTAACTATAACTCGCGCGCCCGCAATGCACTGCTGATGACGCCACATATTACATCACTCATGACATGGTCAGTGACATCACTCATGACATCACTGATGACATCTCAAATGACATCACTGATGACATCACTGATGACATCATCCAGTGAATGTGTGTTTTTCTGAAAATTAAATATGTTTTATATATGTATATCTCAAGGTCGATGGAAGAATAAATGGGTATATAAGTGTCTAAATGGATGATTTGGTTTTGAAAAATTGATTGCGTAACTGACTGATTAAATGTATCATAGTGAATACATGGCTTAGTGAGTAATGTTTAAATATGTAAATATCTGTATCAGTCTCTCACTTTGTGTATAAGTGGCTGCATGGGTTGGTGAGTAGCTACATGGGTGTCTATATAGGTTATTAGTTGTTTTTTTGAGTATCAGTCTGAGTGTCTGCATGGTTCGGTGGGGGGTATTACGTAGTGCATAGGTGCATGAATGAGTGACTCACTGTTTGTATGTGTTGAACACAGCATGTGTGCAGGACTGTATGGGTGGATGAGTGTGTGTATGGGTGTGTTAGTGGGTGAATGACAGTCTCAATAGTGTCTTTATGAGTAACTACAGATGTTTTAAACTAGTATATGTGACTATTGGTGTATATATGTGAGTATATGTGAGAGTGAGAGATTGAAAGAGTTCCTGTATGAATAAGTATGTTTTTCTATAAGTGATTGTTTAAAAGACTAAGTATGTGTAAGTTTCCGTAGAAGTAAGTGTGGTGGTGTGTGTATAACTGTATATGCAAGTAAATGTATGTTTGATTCTTTATTAGCATGAGTGACTATGTATGTGAGTAACTCTATGGATAAGTGGCATTGTGTAACAGGATGTATAGGTGTATGAGTACATATGATTGAGTACATGTATGAGTGACTGTGTAGGACTGTTGGTGAATGAGTGGATGTGTATGTGGATCTTAGAATTACTGAAGAGGTTGTTGTAACTGGTATTGGTATGTCCATTGTTTTGAAAATTTTAGTCTCTATTTTTGAATGTGTTTATCAAAGGGTATATTAGGGTGAGAGGAGGTCTGCCACTCTATCACAAGGATGATGTCATCAGTGATGTCATCAGTGATGTCATTTGAGATGTCATCAGTGATGTCATGAGTGATGTCACTGACCATGTCATGAGTGATGTAATATGTGGCGTCATCAGCAGTGCATTGCGGGCGCGCGAGTTATAGTTAGCTGAACTAACTATAACGGGGGAATTTCAATGGTTTTGTACAAGTGAAAAGTCCAGCTAACTATAACACCCCTGAAACCTGTGGTTTTTTCAGTGAATTTCTGAGGTTTTTTAAATGCTAATTCCTAACTATAACGTGCCTGAAACCTATGGTTTTTTCTGTGAATTTCAAAGGTTTTTTAAATGCTAATTTCTAACTATGCCTACAGAGATAGGACATGTGAAGAAAGAAGAAAAAATGCACAGAAAGAAACAAAAGAAGTGCAGAAAGAAGCAACAGAAGTCCTCAAATACGAAGATAAGTGCAGGAAGAAGGATAACGTGCAGAAAGAACAAAAAGAAGAGCAGAAAGAAGCCTTGTTGCAAAATCATCCTGTACCCTCAACTTTTTCAGACGGATACTGGTGGTAACTGAGTCTGACTAACCAGTCCTAGAGCCAGTGCTATGTTAAAAGACACTTAGAATACAGTGAAAACACCTTCATACACTAGGGAACATTATGCGTTGGGGTCCCCCTGTGATTAGCATGACCTCCTCTGTAAGCCCCTAGTATTTAATAGGGCATGGGGATTAAAACTACCTCTTAAAACAGGCCACAGGGCGTTTTTGCACACGTTAACTCGGGCCCCGTCCCCTCCCTTCACCACTGTGTAAACATGCCCTGTGTCCATTTTTAGTTGGGAGATTAAGTTCATTTGAATCCTGTGGGTCCCTAGGGTCCAACTAGCCCACTAGGTACCTTCAGTAAGTGCCACAGAGCTGCGTTGCAGAGAGGTGTCAAAAGTGGCACGGCCTGGACCACCTCTCTGCAATGCAGCTCAGTGGCGCTTACTGGAAGCACTTGACGGGCTAGTTAGCCCCCAGGGGCCCTCAGTATTGAAGGGAAATTATATCCCCAATTTAAAACGTGCCATAGTGCGTGTTTGCACACGTCACCTCAGGCCCCGTCCCCTCCTTTCACCACTGTGTAAA
Organism: Triturus cristatus; assembly: GCF_964204655.1. NCBI lineage: Eukaryota > Metazoa > Chordata > Amphibia > Caudata > Salamandridae > Triturus > Triturus cristatus. The sequence continues at coordinate 552,690,308 of NC_140590.1, read as the reverse complement.
CGCGCCCTGTGGCTGTTCTAAGTTGAGAGATTAAGTCCCCTTGAATCCTAAGGGTCCCTAGGGTCAAACTAGACCACTAGGTACCTCCAGTAAGCGCCACAGAGCTGCGTTGCAGAGAGGTGTAAAAAGGGGCTTGGCCTCAGAACACCTGTCTGCAGCGCAGCTCCCTGGCGCATACTGGAGATGCCTGTTGGGGGCGCGTTTGCAGAGTGCTGCACGGAGGGGGCATGGCCTCCGGCACGATGCCAGTCTTTTATTTATTTTAATTTTTTAAGAAGGGGGGCTGTGTGGTTCCCCTTCTTATTCTAATTTATTGGCCCTGATGACCCCATCCCCCCAGGGCCTGTCTCCTAATTATATTTTTTTGACCCCAATCCCCATGGACGGCCACTGTTTTTTATTATTTTTAAAAAATATATATTTATAGACACACCTAGGACATGCTGGACAAACCGTACGTACCTATCACCATGACGATTTGCATGATATTCATTAAAAGGCGACTATGCATGCAATGAAACCACGTGGAATGTATTTACAACACTAGTGAAGCTCTGACATGTCTGATGCCCTACCGTGCCTAATCCCGATAGACACCCTTGTCGTTTATTTATACAAACATGGGTAGCTATTGACGGGCACATTTAATACACATGCACACCAAGCCATTCAAAGGGGATTCGACAAAAATTCGACCAAAACTATGCAAGAAACCCCCCTCACGGTTAATAAAACACACATCCACTGCCGGATGTGTAATACTTTTTATTTTACTCTCTGGAAAGGGGACGAACATCACTTGAGAGTCACAGCGCGCTCCTGACAGATCCCAATGCTGTGTTACACCCACCATTGCCTGCCGAGTGCCACACACCTCTGTGTTGTATTCCACTAGCTAGTGCATATGCTATGACACTCTCTAGCCCATGTGCACTGTAACACCACCCCGTACCCCGTGAATATGTCATCCCACACTTGTCTTCGCACGGGTTATATTGCCCCATCTAACGTGCCTTCCTCGATGCCTATGTTATAACGCACAGTGCTATGCCATACATATTACAATCTGGGATCCATATTTTTGTCACAGTGCATATGCAACGTTACACTCTCCAGCACATATTTTATATTACAACTTTAGAGACTAGTTAGGTTACACAACACTGCCCTGTGCATATTACACTCCAAGGCGTATATCGCATAGCACCCGCTAGTGCCTGTGCTATCTCGCGCTCTCCAATGAATATGTCATTGCGCACAATGTATTGCATATTATATTTCACGCCCGGTTCATCTTATATCACACTTTTTGGTGCATAGTTTATACCATACACTATATCTAGTTTTCATTTTCAATCGTGCTCTCAGGACTATGTTCTATATAACACTGTGTTCACCTACCCTTTTCACGGGCATTACATTTTGCGATAGGGGTGGAGGGTCAGGGGGTGTTTCTGCCAAGTGATCCCGGAGTCACAGTCACAAACGTCCTCTTCTTCCTGAATAAAAGTGAGATTATGCTGCATACTTGTTCATATTTTAAGTAGTTCGCACAGACACAATGTTTTAAAAACAATAAAGTTCCTAATACCCGCCTTCTCTGAACAGTTAGCTTGCTGCCCCATCCCCCTCCTCCCTATCCTCTGTTGTGTGAATCCATGGACTAGCCTCCTCCCTCCTGCCATGCATGGTCTGATGTGCTGCCACTGCCCTCAATTTAGTATGATGTACCAGTCCACTCCTCCTGCCCTCCATTGCCCAATTCTATGCCCCATCATTGACCTCCTGCTTAAACTCTGTGCTTAGCTTGCTGCCCCTATTCTCCTTCCCCCTGCCCTCCGATGTCTTTGTGCATGCCCCTGCTCCATCCTTTTTGCCCACCATGTCCCATGGACCTGCCACTCGTATCTACTCTGAGTGTTCTGTTGAGCTGCCACTCCCCTCCCACCTGCCTAGCATTGTCATATGACTGTAACCTGTCCCTGCCACCTCCACCTGCCTGTCCACATGCCATGCCCCTATCCTCTTCCTCCTGTCCTACATGGTCCATTGTACTGCCACACCCTTCTGCCCTCCCTGGTCTGTTGTGCTACAACTGCTCCTCCTGCCTGCCCCGTGCGGTCTGTTGTGAGGCCCCTTCCCCTGAACTTTCTTGTCTGTGCACAGGTCCTGACCCTCCCTTCTATCCTCCATCGTCCTTTGTGCATGCCCCTGCACCCTCCTTCTTGCCCATCATAGCCATTGTGCTGCCACTAACCCTCCCACTTGCCATGCATGGTCTTCTGTGCTGCCATGGCCCCTCCCACCTTCCCTGTGTGGTCAGTTAGCTGTCCCTGACCCCGTCCCACCTTCCCTCCATGGTCTGTGTGTATGCCATCACAGTCTCACTGTTGCTCTTCATGGTGTGTCTTGCTTCTAGTGCCCATCCTGCCTGACCTCCATGGCTATCTTGCTGCTCCTGCCCTGCCCCCTTGCCGCCAGCCCTCTGTTTACATGTGCAGACCCCTACTCCCTCCCTCCTGGCTTGTCTGTTCCATTGTAATGCCCCTGATCTGTCCCTCCTGCCCTTTATGGTCTGTTATGCTGCAGCTTTCTCTCCTGTCTGTCCATTATGGTCAGCTAGCTACCATTGCCTCTTGCCCCTCTGTTCTCTGTTGTCCATGTGCATGGTCCTGTCCCCTCCCTCTTGCTCTCTATGGATTGTTGTGCTGCACTCCCGTCCTGCGTGCCCTGTGTGGTGTATTGTGCTGCTGCAAACCCTGATGCCTGCCCTGCAGGGCCAGTTTGGTGCACCTCTCCATGTCCCTCCTGTCCTCTGTTATCCAAGTCCATGTCCCTATCCCATTTCCTTCCATGATCCAATGTACCATACTTGCGAACATTTTGAACTTGGTAAGAGGGAGATTTTGAAAAAAAACTGGATTATTGATTTTCCCCTTTGAGTTACATTGAAAAAGAGGATATTGTAGACAGGAGACAGATCAAATAAAGCCCATTTGAGCTTAAAAACATTGGACGTTTCCTGGCTGAATTGGGTCTGTTGGCATGTATGGTTGTACTACCATTGCCTCTTCCTTCTGCCCACAATGGTCTATTACATTGCCACAGCCTTGAAGGAGGGTAGATTTTGTATCACAGGGGGCCCCTGGCCCGTTCTGTCCACACCTGAAGTATGAGACCCTTGTCCTTGCCCTGCCAGCCGCATTTGTAGGGCGTATTAAATTGACCAGCGGGTCCTGTGTTGCTATATAATTATCCTGAGACATCCTTACCACTCAGCCAGCATAAAACCCCTGTGTAGGCCCTTCTGTTCAATATGTAGGCCTCTTTGTTAAATTGACCATAGCTCTGCAATTTCAGTGTATAGCAGTCTGAAGGCAGGTCTGCGAGGCCTTCTGCTCCAAACTAGTAGCCCCCACCCTACCCGAGTGCTCCGTGCTCGGTATCAAAGTTCAACATCCCCCTGAAGCTGTCGACATACAGTAGGCTGCATCCTGGACTGGTACTTGCTTCCTGGGCAGGTTTCCCGCTTTTAAGGAAGTGGCAACCGCAGAGCGTCAAGTTAGGAGAACTGAGGAGATTTTATACATGAATATATTGAATTCCCGTACAATACCCATTATTTTCTGCTTGCTCTATGGAACTTACGATAGGCGATTGGCCTGAGAGACTGACCTTTTCACCCAGTCCATTGTCAGCATTAAGTGGGTAAATGACGAAATGTCTGGTAAAATCTGCAGACGAAGCTTTTGGGTAGCATACGTAGGTAGATGTAGCGTGCAAAGGAGCCCACAAAATGATATAAAAAGGGAGCACCCACAGATATCGACGGACTACCTCGCCGTCTGTATGTAGGTTAACAGGCTGTGCAGGTTTTCCCCAAGAGCTGGGAGCTCTTGTCTTCCTTTGCTTAAAATGTGTTGCTCTGCTTTGCTTGAAGTATCTTATTCTATTTTACCTATATGAAATGTCATGTTATGTTTAACCATTGTTCTCTTTACTTTTGCATTTAAAAGATTTTGTATTGTAATTGCAGGAATGCTTGCTCTAAGAGTAAACGTGATTGTTCCTAGGTAACATTTTCCTTGGTGCATTTATAGATGTGTTTTCTCTCTCTCTCTGTCAGTACATTAATTGAGATACAGAGAATATCATGACAGCTGTATGATTATCTGGATTCTGTATTTTGTACTTTATGTCTCTATTCTGCGGTTTCTTTGAAGTTGCATCTTCTCATTAAACTGCCATTGTATTCTGCCTCCAATTCCATGTCTCATATGTCTGTTTTCTTCATTTGTGGAGCAAGCGTTCCTAGGCACCCCGGCTCAAATTAAGGTGCCCCTTTTGTCCCTGACTCACTCTCCTGCTCAGTTCTGTGGTGGCTCCTGGGGCTCTGGGGACCGCCCCTAGCTTCCTTGACTCGTAATAGATCTTCCCTCCAATAGCCTCTCTTGCAAGTCCTGTATTGTTGGTTTGTTGCCCCTGCCCCCCTTTCCACTGCCCTCCATAGTCTGTTGTGCTTCCACGGCCCTTCCTGCCTGCTCAGTGTGGTTAAATTGTTGCCTTTGCACCCTCCTACCTGCCTTCAATTTTCAGAGTCCGTGCCCGTGGCCTCTGCCTCTCAACAGTATCCTAATGAACAACTAGATTGCTAACATTCTATATTTATTACAAAAGTGTGGAACGCCTGACATCATCTTGATGTAATCAAAACTGTAATACCTAGAGCATTTCCTTTAGAAATTACATATATGAGAGGGTCTTATTGGCATCAAAATTATGGTTAGTGCTCTAAAAGACTAAAATAAGGACATATTTTCTGAGTTTTCAAATAGCGATAAAGCACTTTTAAATTATTTGTTATCTTTATGTTTTTTTATCCAGTTGACCACTTGATTAAATGTTGCACTTAGGGGAGAGGATGTGGTGTTACTTCCAGAACTGCAGACTTTGCAACTGGGGAACCAGGTTGAAGTTTCTGCTTCAGCTCGACATTCTGTGATTCTGGTCAAATCACGTAGTCTCCCCATGTCTACAATTAAAATGAATTTGTTCTTGTGTGATGTAACCAATGCTCATGTAAAGCACTCCAATACCTGACAAGTCTGTACTATATAACACTGCAAAAACACAAAATAATAAGTGTTTTGCACACTTCTGTCATTGGGCTATATTTGGGCTACATCTGGGTGATTTTGGGCTACATTTGGGCTCTTTTGTCTCCGGTGGCCATCTTGGGAGATTTATTTGTTATGAAGTTTCCTAATTTCCTCATGTACTGCAGTCTCCTCAGTCGGAAATGCTTTCAGTTTTTTACTTTGATTCCATCATGAAGGCATTCAGATGTGTCACACATTTGCCATAAATTCTGAATGTTAGCACTCTAGTTGCTCATTAGATCCCTGTAGTAAAACTACTGTTCACCATGGAAGTCTGCTCCTGGTATTAAAAGTGCATGTTTCAGTCTGCATGTCAGAATTTTTTTAATGAAATAGAAGAGGATTTGAGAAGTCACTCAAAATGTGCCCTAATTTTTCTTTCTGCAGCACTAATCATACTTTTTATGGAAAAATGAACCCCCTCATTTTCTTCCTTTTTAAATTAAATGTTTTAAGTGTTACCAGTTTATTCCAATCAAGATGGCTTCAGGTGTGCCATACTTTTGTCATAATGAAGACAGTAAGTGCTCTAGTTGTTTTTAAGAACATTCTTGGACATTCTGTCATTGGGCTATACTTGGGCTACATCTGGGTGATATTTGGGCTACATTTGGGCTCTTTTGTCTCTGGTGGCCATCTTGGGAGACTTATTTGTTATGAAGTTTCCTAATTTCCTCATTTACTGCAGTCTCCTCAGTAGGAAATACTTTCAGTTTTTTACTTTGATTCCATCAAGAAGGCATTCAAATGTGTCACACATTTGCCATAAAATCAGAATGTTAGCACTCTTTTTGCTCATTAGATCACTGTAGTAAAGCTACTGCTCACCAGGGAAAACTGCTGCTGGTATTGAAAGTGCATGTTTCAGTCTGCATGCCAGGATTTGAGAAGTCACTCAAAATGTGCCCTAATTTTTCTTTATGCAGCACTAATCATACTTTTTATGGAAAAATGAACCACCTCATTTTGTTCCTTTTTAAATTAAATGTTTTAAGAGTTACCACTTTAATCCAAGCAAGATGGCTTCAGGTGTGCCATACATTTATCATAAGTAGGACGGTTAGCGCTCTAGTAGTTCTTTGGAACACTCTGGAAAGCTGCAGTAGAACACAAAGGAATCAACTGACAGTCTCTGCCCTTGTTGGATGTACATGTTTTACTGAGAATGTCAGACTTCATTCTCACATGACTGAGAAAGATAATGTGAATTTACAGAAAATAAGCTCTCAGTTTAGCTTATAGATCACCTTCCAAACCTCTGTGGTAAAAGCATGAGAAAATATTTTTCTCTCAATCATGATATCCCAGCAGAAGGCTTTTTCACATGGTGAAATCACCTTAGAACATACCACAATTCCTAAAATGAGTATGGTACCATCAACAAATGATTTATAATGTAACTAAAGTCTTAAAATCTTCTATTAACTGCAATGCTTTTTAATGAGGTGCTATCATGTATATTGGTCCCAAGATGGCTGCCAACACTTCTTGGATGAAGTGCTGACAGCCAATCAGATCTCAGGATGAGATGTGTGGTTAGGCTCCGCCCACATATATATATTGATTTAAATGCTATTTTCTCAGGAACTACTGAACAGATTTACACCAGACCTACAAAAGGCACTTCCTTGACCTGAGGACTACCTCTCTGCCAAATTTCAAGTAACTCTGTTCAGCCGTTCGGGCTGTAGCTGTGTCTAAAGGTCCTATGGAAAAATGCATGGGAAAAACGCGTTTTGGGACCCCCCTTTTTTCTCAGCCCCCGCTTGACGAATCCCCCCGAGACTTTCAGGGTAGGAGCGGAGCGTAGCGCCCCACCTATTTTGAAAATTTCGCGAGGATTCATCGACCGGCGCCAAAGTTATTCCAAATAGAATGTTGCGGATTTCCTATGGAAACAGGGTCCTAACTATAACTATCTACTGGCGACCGCCAGTAGATAATATACATATATATATACATATATATACATATATATATATATATTCACTTAAAAAACCATAGGTTTCACACATGTTATAGTTAGCTGGGCATTCCCCTCATAAAAAACCAATGAAATTCCCCGTTATAGTTAGTGCAGGCAACTATAACTCACGCGACCGCAATCCGCTGCTGATGACGTCCGATATTACATCACTGTATTTAGACACTTATTTACCCATGTCTTCTTCCATTCATCTTTAGCTATACATATATTTCATTTTTTTTTTTTTTAGAAAGACACATATGTCATCAGTGATGTAATATCTGACGTCATCAGCAGCGGATTGCGGTCGCGTGAGTTATAGTTGCCTGCACTAACTATAACGGGGAATTTCATTGGTTTTTTATGAGGGGAATGCCCAGCTAACTATAACATGTGTGAAACCTATGGTTTTTTAAGTGAATTTGCAAGGTTTTTAAATGCTAATTCCTAACTATAACGTGTGTGAAACCTATGGTTTTTTCAGTGAATTTGTACGGTTTTTTAAATGCTAAGTTATGTATTTATTAATATATTTTTTTAAACAAAACTTTTTCTCGGCGCACGCACGGTGCGCTTCGCGCACCGTGCGCGCGCAGTGGGCACACGGTGCGCTTCGCGCACCGTGCACCCACTTTACGCAGTTCGTGCCGTGCGCACACGGTGCGCTTCGCGCACCTCGTGCCCACTTTTCGCAGTTAGTGCCGTGCACGCGCAGTGGGAATGGAGCGCTTCGCGCGCAAGGGCCAAATACATTTTTTTTTTTGAAAAATCATGGAGTGCACGCACGCTGCGCGAACTTCGCAGAATTTTTTCCGTTTGGGTGGTGCGCGCAAGGTGCGCGCACTCGGCGATTTTTCGAAAAAAAAATAAAAAAAATGTTTGCCCTTGGGGGTCCTTCTGGGACCCCCTGACCAAGGCTAGGGGGTCAGGAACTGTCCATCCTGCCCCCTTTTCATGTTCTCCACATTTGTTTTTCACCCCCTCAGAGTGCGAGAGACAAAATGGCGGCCGACACTTCCTGGTTTCGACCGATTCGAATGTTTACTAAGATCTAACAGCCAATCAGAATTGCGCTCGCGCACGGCAAGGTGCGCGCACCCAGCGCGCACGCTGCGCGCGTACAGATATATATATTGATTTAAATGCTATTTTCTCTGGAAATACTGAGCAGATTTACACCAAACCTGCAAAAGGCACTTCATGGATCTTATGGCTACCTCTCTGCCAAATTTCACGTAATTCTGTTCAGCCGTTCGGGCTGTAGCTGCGACTAAAGTCCCTATGGAAAAATGCATGTGGAAAACGCGTTTTGGGACCCCCCCTTTTTCTCGGCCCCCGCTTGACGAATCACCCCGAGACTTTCAGGGTAGGAGCGGAGCGGAGCGCCCCATTAGTTTTGAAAATTTCGCGAGGATTCGTCAATCGGCGCCAAAGTTATTCAAAATAGAATTTTGAGATTTCCTATGGAAACTCAGTCCTAACTATAACTATCTACTGGCGACCGCCAGTAGATAATATATATTATCTACTGGCGTTCGCCAGTAGATAGTTATAGTTAGGACCCTGTTTCCATAGGAAATCCGCAACATTCTATTTGGAATAACTTTGGCGCCGATCGACGAATCCTCGCGAAATTTTCAAAATAGGTGGGGCGCTACGCTCCGCTCCTACCCTGAAAGTCTCGGGGGGATTCTTCAAGCGGGGGCTGAGAAAAAAGGGGGTCCCAAAACGCGTTTTTCCCATGCATTTTTCCATAGGACCTTTAGACACAGCTACAGCCCGAACGGCTGAACAGAGTTACTTGAAATTTGGCAGAGAGGTAGTCCTCTGGTCAAGGAAGTGCCTTTTGTAGGTTTGGTGTAAATCTGTTCAGTAGAACCTGAGAAAATAGCATTTAAATCAATATATATATCTGAGCCAGCTTACGGTGCGCTTACCGTGCGCTTACGGTAAGCTTACCGTACGCGTACGGTGCCGTGCGCGAGCGCCATTCTGATTGGCTGTTAGATCTAAGTAAACATTTGAATCGGTCGAAACCAGGAAGCGGCGGCCGCCATTTTCTCTCTCGCACTCTGAGTGGGGCAGCAAAAACAAAGGCAAAAAACATCTAAAGGGGCAGTGTATTCAGTTCCTAACCACCTAGCATCGATGTAGGTGTCCCCAAAGAACACCCAAGGCCAAAAATTCAAATTTTTTTTTTTTTCGAAAAATCGCCGATTACGCTTACCGTACGCGTACGGTAAAAATTAATTAAAAAAAAAAAACTATCCACACTATCCCCACCCTGTGTGCAAATAGTGGCTGAAGGCTACCATTTGTGCATGGCATAACCCCCAAAGAGAAAAAATGAAAGATTACCTTTCACAACGAAGCGCATAATATGTCCTCCATGTGCGCACGGTGCGCGAAGCGCATCGTGCGTACATGGCCCATCCCGCGTAACGTGGGCACGCGGTGCGCGCAGCACACCGTGTGACCACCGTGCGTGCACGGCACTAACTGCGTAAAGTGGGCGCACGGTGCGCGAAGCGCACCGCGTGCTCACTGTCCGGGCACGGCACTAACTGCGTAAAGTGGGGGCGCGGTGCGCGAAGCGCACCGCGTGCTCACTGTGATTCGCGCACCGTGCGCGCACGGAACGAACTGCGTTAACTGGGTGCGCACGCCACGAATGGCGTAAAGTAACTTAGCATTTAAAAAAACGTACAAATTCACTGAAAAAACCATAGGTTTCACACACGTTATAGTTAGGAATTAGCATTTAAAAAACCTTGCAAATTCACTGAAAAATCCATAGGTTTCACACATGTTATAGTTAGCTGGACATTTTACTGATAAAAAACCAATGAAATTCCCCCGTTATAGTTAGTGCAGGCAACTATAACTCACGCGACCGCAATCCTCTGCTGATGCTAATACTGTATTTAGACACTTATTTGCCCATGTCTTCTTCCATTAAATTTTAGCTATACATATATTACAAATATTTTTTTTTCATAAAGACACATATGTCATCAGCAGAGGATTGCGGTCGCGTGAGTTATAGTTGCCTGCACTAACTATAACGGGGGAATTTCATTGGTTTTTATCAGTAAAATGTCCAGCTAACTATAACATGTGTGAAACCTATGGTTTTTTCAGTGAATATATATATATATATATATATATATATATATATATAAAACTTCCCATGCAATAAACAGAGAGCACGCACATGAGGGCTGATAGCTTCACCTTCACTTTAATGCTTCTTGGAGCCTCCCATGAATCGGCAGTTTAAAAAGCACTTTCGGCTGTGTTACCAGCCTTTCTCAATTTGAAAGGCGTAATATTGACGCTGCTTTTGTTCTCCCAAAATCAGTAAACATAGACAATGTACTAAAAATAATATATATATTCACTGGGAAAAAAAAAGGTAAAGTGATGTGATATTATAGTTAGATATGCTAATAAGATTTTAGCTTACATTATAAAAAAAACGTAGAAATTTATTAATAAAACCAAAGGTTATAATGGACATTATAGTAATGCGTTGTAATAAGGTAACAACGAAAGTTTAAAAAACAAAAAACCTCAGAAATTCTTCAGTTATGGTTTACAGAGCTAACTGTGACATGCGTCCTCAACATGCACTACTTATGACCTCACTTACTACATCAATCATGACATGTTCAATAATGTCATTGATGACATGTATGTGTATGATTTATGACTGTGTGTTTCACGTGAGTATACAGAGTCAGGATTATCGATCATAGAATTTGGTGTATGGGTTTGAAGACTGTGTGAAGTCAAGAGTGTGTGCCTACGAAGAGTTTGTACTGTTAGCAGTACAAATTAACACTATGAGGACATCACCTAATCTTGTCAATTTTCAGATTTTTCTAGTTTTTATGGTGAAGTCACTGTTAATGTATAAGTTAACTGTGACGTATTCTAAATTTTAAGGTTTTTCTTGACAAATATATGGGTATTACCACAGTACAGAAACATTAAACATTTTTCTGCCTCACAGATCACATGTTACAATAACTTTGCACAACGAAAACTCTCCTACTAGCCAGGAGGCCCCTTCAATGAGATGGATTTTTCTCAATGTGATTTAAAAATGGAATGGCATAAACTATGTATCGGTGATGTAATTTGAGATGTCATCAGTGATGTCACTGATTATATCATGAGTGATGTAATATGTGGGGTCAAAAGCAGTGCATTGCGGGGGCATAAGTTATAGTTAGCTCAGGTAACTATAACTGCTGAATTCCACTGGTTTTGTACAAGTGAATTCCGATCCTAAGTATAACATCCCTGTAACCTTTACTTTCTTAGTGAAAAAATTAATATAAATAGGAATATATATATATATATATATATATATATTTAAACCGCAAGAAACAGCATCTGCTGTTGTTAGCCTCCCCCCTCACTCACTTACGATGGCGGCTCGTGGCGAGGTGGCAATCCTCTAAAATTGCAAAAACGCCGTTATCCTTCCGTACTTCGTACCTGGACAAACTTGTAAACTCTCGTAAATCTGCCTGAATCTGTATGCCAGCCCGTGAACAAGCGGCAAGAAGCTGCGAAACGCGTAGGGCTTATTTGGATTGAATCTGGAAATGCATGCCGGCTTTGTGCTTCATTAAAGGACTCTGTTACAAAGAACGGGGCCCTGCTTCCTCATTGAGTGCGTCTCTAATGCAGGGGACACAATGTTTGACGATATATATATATTACCTACTGGCGGTCGCCAGTAGGTAGTTATAGTTAGGACCACGTTTCCATAGGAAATCCGCAACATTCTATTTTGAATAACTTTGGCGCCGGTTGACGAATCCTCGCGAATTTTTCAAAATAGGTGGGACGCTACGCTCCGCTCCTACCCTGAAAGTCTCGGGGGGATTCGTCAAGCGGGGGCTGAGATAAAAGGGGGGTCCCAAAACGCATTTTTCCCATGCATTTTTCCATAGGACCTTTAGACACAGCTACAGCCCGAACGGCTGAACAGAATTACTTGAAATTTGGCAGAGAGGTAGTCCTCAGGTCAAGGAAGTGCCTTTTGTAGGTTTGGTGTAAATCTGTTCAGTAGATTCAGAGAAAATAGCCTTTAAATCAATATATATATCTGAGCCAGCGTACGGTGCGCTTACGGTGCGCTTACCGTACGCGTACGGTGGCGTGCGCGAGCGCGATTTTGATTGGCTGTTAGATCTTAGTAAACATTCGAATCGGTCGAAACCAGGAAGCGGCGGCCGCCATTTTCTCTCTCGCTCTCTGAGTTGGGCAGCAAAAACGATGCCAAAAAATGTCTAAAGAGGCAGTTTCTTGAGATCCTAACTACCCAGCATTGATATAGGGGTCCCCAAACAACCCCCAAGCCCAAATAAAAAAAAAAAACTTTTTCGGAAAATCGCCGATTACGCTTACCGTACGCGTACGGTAAAAATGTTTTTTAAAAAAAATTATCCACACCCTCCCCCACCCCGTGTGCAAATGGAGCCCGAAGGGCATCATTTGTGCATGGCTTATGACAGATAAGAAATAAACAAAGAATAAATTTCACAAAGATGCGCATAATATGTCCCCCATGTGCGCATGGTGCGCGAAGCGCATCTTGCGTACATGGCCCATCCCGCATAACGTGGGCACGCGGTGCGCGCAGCGCACCGCGTGACCACCGTGCCTGCACGGCACTAACTGCGTAAAGTGGGCGCGCGCGCACCGTGCGCGCACGGAACGAACTGCGTTAACTGGGCGCGCACGCCACGAATGGCGTAAAGTAACTTAGCATTTTAAAAAACGTACAAATTCACTGAAAAAACCATAGGTTTCACACACGTTATAGTTAGGAATTAGCATTTAAAAAACCTTGCAAATTCACTGAAAAAACCATAGGTTTCACACATGTTATAGTTAGCTGTATATTTCACTCGTAAAAAACCAATGAAATTCCCCCGTTATAGTTAGTGCAGGCAACTATAACTCACGCGACCGCAATCTTCTGCTGATGACATATGTGTCTTTATGAAAAAAAAATATTTGTAATATATGTATAGCTAAAATTTAATGGAAGAAGACATGGGCAAATAAGTGTCTAAATACAGTATTAGCATCAGCAGAGGATTGCGGTCGCGTGAGTTATAGTTGCCTGCACTAACTATAACGGGGGAATTTCATTGGTTTTTTACGAGTGAAATATACAGCTAACTATAACATGTGTGAAACCTATGGTTTTTTCAGTGAATATATATATATATATATATATATATATATATATATATATATATATATATATATATATATATATATATATATATATAAAACTTCCCATGCAATAAACAGAGAGCACGCACATGAGGGCTGATAGCTTCACCTTCACTTTAATGCTTCTTGGAGCCTCCCATGAATCGGCAGTTTAAAAAGCACTTTCGGCTGTGTTACCAGCCTTTCTCAATTTGAAAGGCGTAATATTGACGCTGCTTTTGTTCTCCCAAAATCAGTAAACATAGACAATGTACTAAAAATAATATATATATTCACTGGGAAAAAAAAAGGTAAAGTGATGTGATATTATAGTTAGATATGCTAATAAGATTTTAGCTTACATTATAAAAAAAACGTAGAAATTTATTAATAAAACCAAAGGTTATAATGGACATTATAGTAATGCGTTGTAATAAGGTAACAACGAAAGTTTAAAAAACAAAAAACCTCAGAAATTCTTCAGTTATGGTTTACAGAGCTAACTGTGACATGCGTCCTCAACATGCACTACTTATGACCTCACTTACTACATCAATCATGACATGTTCAATAATGTCATTGATGACATGTATGTGTATGATTTATGACTGTGTGTTTCACGTGAGTATACAGAGTCAGGATTATCGATCATAGAATTTGGTGTATGGGTTTGAAGACTGTGTGAAGTCAAGAGTGTGTGCCTACGAAGAGTTTGTACTGTTAGCAGTACAAATTAACACTATGAGGACATCACCTAATCTTGTCAATTTTCAGATTTTTCTAGTTTTTATGGTGAAGTCACTGTTAATGTATAAGTTAACTGTGACGTATTCTAAATTTTAAGGTTTTTCTTGACAAATATATGGGTATTACCACAGTACAGAAACATTAAACATTTTTCTGCCTCACAGATCACATGTTACAATAACTTTGCACAACGAAAACTCTCCTACTAGCCAGGAGGCCCCTTCAATGAGATGGATTTTTCTCAATGTGATTTAAAAATGGAATGGCATAAACTATGTATCGGTGATGTAATTTGAGATGTCATCAGTGATGTCACTGATTATATCATGAGTGATGTAATATGTGGGGTCAAAAGCAGTGCATTGCGGGGGCATAAGTTATAGTTAGCTCAGGTAACTATAACTGCTGAATTCCACTGGTTTTGTACAAGTGAATTCCGATCCTAAGTATAACATCCCTGTAACCTTTACTTTCTTAGTGAAAAAATTAATATAAATAGGAATATATATATATATATATATATATATATTTAAACCGCAAGAAACAGCATCTGCTGTTGTTAGCCTCCCCCCTCACTCACTTACGATGGCGGCTCGTGGCGAGGTGGCAATCCTCTAAAATTGCAAAAACGCCGTTATCCTTCCGTACTTCGTACCTGGACAAACTTGTAAACTCTCGTAAATCTGCCTGAATCTGTATGCCAGCCCGTGAACAAGCGGCAAGAAGCTGCGAAACGCGTAGGGCTTATTTGGATTGAATCTGGAAATGCATGCCGGCTTTGTGCTTCATTAAAGGACTCTGTTACAAAGAACGGGGCCCTGCTTCCTCATTGAGTGCGTCTCTAATGCAGGGGACACAATGTTTGACGATATATATATATTACCTACTGGCGGTCGCCAGTAGGTAGTTATAGTTAGGACCACGTTTCCATAGGAAATCCGCAACATTCTATTTTGAATAACTTTGGCGCCGGTTGACGAATCCTCGCGAATTTTTCAAAATAGGTGGGACGCTACGCTCCGCTCCTACCCTGAAAGTCTCGGGGGGATTCGTCAAGCGGGGGCTGAGATAAAAGGGGGGTCCCAAAACGCATTTTTCCCATGCATTTTTCCATAGGACCTTTAGACACAGCTACAGCCCGAACGGCTGAACAGAATTACTTGAAATTTGGCAGAGAGGTAGTCCTCAGGTCAAGGAAGTGCCTTTTGTAGGTTTGGTGTAAATCTGTTCAGTAGATTCAGAGAAAATAGCCTTTAAATCAATATATATATCTGAGCCAGCGTACGGTGCGCTTACGGTGCGCTTACCGTACGCGTACGGTGGCGTGCGCGAGCGCGATTTTGATTGGCTGTTAGATCTTAGTAAACATTCGAATCGGTCGAAACCAGGAAGCGGCGGCCGCCATTTTCTCTCTCGCTCTCTGAGTTGGGCAGCAAAAACGATGCCAAAAAATGTCTAAAGAGGCAGTTTCTTGAGATCCTAACTACCCAGCATTGATATAGGGGTCCCCAAACAACCCCCAAGCCCAAATAAAAAAAAAAAACTTTTTCGGAAAATCGCCGATTACGCTTACCGTACGCGTACGGTAAAAATGTTTTTTAAAAAAAATTATCCACACCCTCCCCCACCCCGTGTGCAAATGGAGCCCGAAGGGCATCATTTGTGCATGGCTTATGACAGATAAGAAATAAACAAAGAATAAATTTCACAAAGATGCGCATAATATGTCCCCCATGTGCGCATGGTGCGCGAAGCGCATCTTGCGTACATGGCCCATCCCGCATAACGTGGGCACGCGGTGCGCGCAGCGCACCGCGTGACCACCGTGCCTGCACGGCACTAACTGCGTAAAGTGGGCGCGCGCGCACCGTGCGCGCACGGAACGAACTGCGTTAACTGGGCGCGCACGCCACGAATGGCGTAAAGTAACTTAGCATTTTAAAAAACGTACAAATTCACTGAAAAAACCATAGGTTTCACACACGTTATAGTTAGGAATTAGCATTTAAAAAACCTTGCAAATTCACTGAAAAAACCATAGGTTTCACACATGTTATAGTTAGCTGTATATTTCACTCGTAAAAAACCAATGAAATTCCCCCGTTATAGTTAGTGCAGGCAACTATAACTCACGCGACCGCAATCTTCTGCTGATGACATATGTGTCTTTATGAAAAAAAAATATTTGTAATATATGTATAGCTAAAATTTAATGGAAGAAGACATGGGCAAATAAGTGTCTAAATACAGTATTAGCATCAGCAGAGGATTGCGGTCGCGTGAGTTATAGTTGCCTGCACTAACTATAACGGGGGAATTTCATTGGTTTTTTACGAGTGAAATATACAGCTAACTATAACATGTGTGAAACCTATGGTTTTTTCAGTGAATATATATATATATATATATATATATATATATATATATATATATATATATATATATATATATATATATTGCAAAAACGCCGTTATCCTTCCGTACTTCGTACCTGGACAAACTTGGCAACCACGAACACTCTTCAGCTTCACCACAGTTCTTTATTGGGAGCAATTTGCCAAACGACCGACTCAACGCGTTTCGGGATAAAAATCCCTTGCTCACGAGCAAGGGATTTTTATCCCGAAACGCGTTGAGTCGGTCGTTTGGCAAATTGCTCCCAATAAAGAACTGTGGTGAAGCTGAAGAGTGTTCGTGGTTGCCAAGTTTGTCCAGGTACGAAGTACGGAAGGATAACGGCGTTTTTGCAATATATATATATATATATATATATACACCATCACAGGAAACTCATTTGAAGTAGAGCCACACAAAGGGTAAATTTCGCTCACTTTTAATGGAAGACAGCCTGCCAGCAGGACCCAACAAGGACAGCAAAGTTCAATACATCTGCGCCAGACGCGTTTCAGGGGTAAACCTTTCTTCAGTGGCGTTTCTTGCTGAATGACTGGAAATGTAGCTGAGAGCACGGCTTTTGATTTCGATCACCTGTCCCAGTGGGCGTGCCTTTTCTCACGGCCTTGTGGGTGATTTCAATTACCTGCCCCAGTGGGCGTGCCTTTTCTCACGGCCTTATGGGTGATGTAGTGCTCTATAATGATCCCCAGTGGGTGCACTCTCTCAGTCTCTATTGCAACTTGTTAAACATATATATATATATATATATATATATATATATATATATATATATATATATATATATATATATATATATATATATATATATATATATATATATATATATATATATATATATATATATATATATATCGTCAAACATTGTGTCCCCTGCATTAGAGACGCACTCAATGAGGAAGCAGGGCCCCGTTCTTTGTAACAGAGTCCTTTAATGAAGCACAAAGCCGGCATGCATTTCCAGATTCAATCCAAATAAGCCCTACGCGTTTCGCAGCTTCTTGCCGCTTGTTCACGGGCTGGCATACAGATTCAGGCAGATTTACGAGAGTTCGTGCAAACAAATCCATTAAATACCAAATTACCGCCCCCTGGTGGGCTGCTCCAGTGCATACATCGCAATGACATCTGGGATTTGCAGTTTACTCTCGCACATATTTACACCCTTCAGTGGGTTCCGCCCTTCACAGTTATTACGTGCATAAATATATATATTTCAGCAAAACGAAGAATACGCGGCACACACCTTGCTAATTTCAGCTCTTTATTCAGACAAAAACTCTCCTCCTCCTCCTACGCGTTTCGAACTTCTCGTTCTTGGTCACGGTAGTATACACAGTGCCTTGTCTATTTTCACTATTTATACTCAGTTTCCACAGTTGCCCATTATGAGGCATTGTGGTACTAGTAGTTCATGTTTGCAATTAACTTTATCAAACATATTTTCAATGCATGCAGCATATATACAACAACATCCTGTCAGATTAGGAAACTTCATTGTGGGCCCCTGTCGAGTCATATGTATAAAAAAGGTCTCGCCATACTGCAATCTTAAAAAAATCACTGTGCTAATTTTATAATAAAAGCAGCAGACGCATTTCACTTTACGAGGCAATATTAATATCTGAAAGCATTACAAGAATTACGTCACAATTTTAGTTCTTCTAGACTGCGTATCAATTTGATCTAGGCTAAGTGCCAGTTTCTATTTTTATATATTCGCATTATTGCCCCGCGTCCAATGCAGCGTTCATATCTCAAAGCATTATGAGAATTATGGCACAGTAACTTGACAGATATCTGTTCGAACTGTTGTTAGACATAGTGTCAATTTTAAAATAGGCTGAGTGCCTGTTAATGATTTTCTACATTTTGGCCCCGCCCCCATTATTATCAAACCCCGTTCGGGCTTGTTGCTGCAAATAAAACATTATGCATTGAAGAAAAAGGAGAGAACTACTGGTGCAATCATAAACAACGATTTTCAGTCCTTATTGATATTCCCACGGATTTAAGTCTGAATCTCAATTGTCATTTTTTCAATTGGTATTTGTCCAACTTTACTGTCCATATTGTTCCAAAGGAGTTGTCATTTCACTATTACGCATGAGTAATGTCCATTCTGATTTTCTATAGATGAACATGCATCTCCTCATCCCCATTCAGACCTGTGGGGATCTTTGTTTTGAGCCTGATGATAAGTTTAGATTCCAGGCGTCTCCGCTTGAGCGTTCTATTCCCGCCCCTTTCATGTATTGTGACCAGACCAGAATATTTCATGTCTAGCCATGTTTTGCCTGCATGGGTGCTCATATGTTTTGCCATGGCGTATGAAATATCATGATTTACGGTTGTTTGCGTTCTTCTTACTCGGTTTCATGTTTAGCAAAGTTTTTATCCATCTCCATTCTAAGTTTCTTCATACCCTCTTCCTCGTGACTGGATGCTGTGATTTGTTATTCAAGTTCAGATATTTTTATGTGTAAATCTTCCACATATTTCCTGGCGTATTTGATGATTATAAGCATCATCGTCTGTGAGCAGTCCATATTATTCCTTGTTTCCGGTCCAGGGAAGACATGGCTTGGCAGTTCAGGCTGGACTGTTCCCATGAGGCATAGGGTCAGACTGATTTGCATATGGCCATGTCTGAACTGGAGTGGCGGAGTGAGCTAAAGAATGATGATGGATTAAACCCAGATCAGTTGACTGGGGGTGAGTGCTTGCAATGTTCAACACTCCGTCTATCCACCCTCGTGTTTTGGAGGGTGAAACATCTTAGGTATTGCTCCAAGGTTTGATTGAGCCTTTCCGTTTTACCGTCCATCTGGGTATGGTAACTGGTGGACAATCGGGCCTCCACACTCATAGTATCGCAGAGCGCTCTCCAGAAACGAGAGGTGAACTGTGTCTCACGATCTGTGATAAGCACTCTTGGTATTCCGTGTGCTCTGACCACGTGCTGGAGAAAAACCACTGCTAGTTCGGAAGAGGTAGGAAGTCTTTTCAGCGGGATGAAGTGTCCCATTTTAGTCAAATGGTCGATGACTACCAGGATGGTGGTATATCATTCACAGGTAGGGCATTTCGACTATAACATCCATAGACACAGTGTGCCAAGGGAGAGGAGGAATAGGTATAGGCCTTAACAATCCCACAGGTTTAGAATGGCTGGTTTTCCCCTGGGCACAAATTGCACAGTTCTTCAGGTATTCCTTGCTGTCTTTTCGCAGTGTGGGCCACCAAAAGGATCTCTCAATACTGGCAACAGTTTTGTATTCTCCTAGGTGTCCTCCTAGCGTTGAGTCATGAGCCCAAGCCAGCACCTGTAATTGCAGAGCAGCCTGTGGAACATACAAAGCATGGTAGTGGTACAGCAGATACCCTTTGGTTCTCCTATGTTCAGGGTCTTCTTGTATCCACGTTTGGCCGTCTATGTTAACTAAGGATACTTTGAAGTCCTCAAGGAAATCCTGAGATATGATGAAGGCAAGGGTTTTGTCCTGGAAGGCAGAGGCAGGGAGGATAGAAGGAGGTTCCATTGAATCATCCACAACGTGTTCTGTGGGTTCCTCCCGTCGGGATGGCATGTCCGCCTTACCATTCTGAGGTCCGGGCCTATACTTAATGACAAAATCATAGTCAGAGAAAAACAGAGACCATTGTAGCTGATGTGGAGTTAAGGCTCTAGAGGTTTTCAGGATATTCCGATGGTCTGTGTATATCTCGATAGTGTGATGTGCTCCTAGGAGGTAGTGCCTCCACTCTTCACAGGCTCTTTTGATAGCCAACAGCTCTTTATCAGAGATGGAATAGTTCACCTCACAGGGTGTGAGTTTCTTGGAGTAGAATGCAATAGGAGGCAACTGTCCTGTGTCCGGTTGCCGTTGAGACAACACCCCTCCCAGGGCATACTGAGATGCAGCCGTTTCTACCACAAAAGGTAAGCAGGGGTCAGGATGACGCAAGATGGGAGCCTGAGTAAACCGTTCCTTCAATTCCTCAAATGCTTGGTCTGCTTCCTTGTTCCAAACAAACAGGGTGTTTTTTCATAGCAGACTAGATGTGGGGTGTATTATCTTAGAAAAGTCTTTGATGAAACATCTATAATAGTTAGCAAACCCCAGAAAGCTCTGTACGGATTTCACATGATGCAGTGCCTTCCATTGTGAAAGCCATTGTCCATTTGAAAGCCTTGAGCGTTGATTACATAACCTATTAAGGCAACTTCCTCGACATGGAACAGGCATTTCTCCAATTTGGCGTATAACGAGTGCATCAGAAGCCGGTCCAGCACTGCTTTCACGTGAGTAACATGTTCTTGGAGGTTTGCTGAATGGACAAGAATATCGTCGATATAGACAATACAAACGGATTCCAAAAGCCCTCGTAGTACCTCGTCCATAAAGTACTGAAATGCCGCAGGGGCATTGCACAATCCGAAAGGCATCACCTGGTACTCATAAAGTCCGAATTTTGTTTTGAAGGCCGTTTTCCACTTGTCACCCGTCTTGACTCGTACCAAGTGACAGGCACCTCACAGGACTAACTTGGTGAAGATCCGTGCGCCTTTCAGTTGATCCAGCAGCACCGGTATGAGAGGCAGAAGGTATCTGTTTTTTTATAGTAACCTTGTCGATCGCTCTGTAGTCAATGCATGTCCTTAGCTCATCACAGTCCTTCGTGGAGATAAAAAAAAAGTGGGGAAAAGGCAGGGGATGTAGAATGTCTTATAAAGCCGGATGCTAGGTTCTCTTCCAGGTAGTTCTTAAGGTAGTGTGTCTCAGGTTCAGTGAAGGTGTAAGCCCTACTACAAGGGATGTCGGCTCCAGGGATGAGATCAATGCGACAGTCGTAAGGCCTGTGGGGTGGTAGCTGGGTCGCTTTTTGTTTGTCAAAGACCGACTGATAGTCGCTATACACATCCGGTAACATGGTGGAGCAGCAATACCCGAATTCTTCACATCCTGTGGCCAGTAGCCCAGCCTGAGTATCGGCTGTATTTTCCTGGCGCATGGATTGCTTTGTACAATGCTCCTTACAAAATGCAGACGTCAAGGAAACGGTGCGTTCTTCCCACCGTAGAACAGGATCATGCAGAGTCAACCAAGACATGCCGAGGATGAGGTGGAAGTGAGGAGCATCGATGAGGTCGAATTATACGGTTTCGTAATGGTCCTCACCGAACTTCATTGTTAGAGGAACAGTGTGGTATCTGACGGGTCCAGATGTCAGTGTCTTCCCATCTACTGCTTTCACGATTTTAGGGGTTTTCTTTCATTCATACGGAACTCCCATGTTCCAAGCGTAATGTTGGTCAATGAAGTTTCCGGTGGCTCCGGAATCCAACAAGGCGGATACGCTAAGAGGATTGGCTGTGGTAATCCATAGAGTGATACACACGTTCATGTGGGTCACTGATGGCTGAATGGTATTTGCCAGAACAGAAGGGATTGTTTCTGATCCTGAACCCAAGGCGGAGATCCCGTCCTGACTTGGGCTCTTCAATTTTCCGCCCCTTATGGTGTAGTTGCTTGTGTCCTGGAAGCAATACCCCTTTCGGGTACCTCAGCCCGGGCTCGACACTCTCTGGTGAAATGTCCACTTTTTCCGCAATAAAGACATAGCTTTTGCTGTCGTCTTTTTTCTCTTTCCTCGATGGTAAGTGGGCCTCGGATTCCCCCAATTTGCATGGGTTCGGACCCATCAGACGTGTTGGTATGCTCTTCGAGGGTTGGTCGGAGTCTGGGGAGGGCAAAACGTGGTTCCAGGAAGAGCGCTCCTGCGCGGCTTTCCCTCCCCGCACACCTAAATACCTGTGGTAATCCGAGCGCGGCAAGACACCTAGAGATTGCGATCCGAAATGGCTGGCACACCCCTTGCAGATCAAACACTGGGAAAGGCGTCTGGAAACCCTTGCAGCGCGAGGGCGGGGGAATTAGGCAAGATCCCACTCCAGCCGCTGAATGCAGGAACGGAACACAGGAACTTTGGTGCTCCAGCGGGGAACACCACCCGCTTGCAGGAAATCAGCTTCAAATACCGGAAAGTTTGTTAAGCCCCGATCCTGAGAAAAGGAGGGGCTTTGTAGTAGCGAATCGGGCGGCAACGCCGGATTCGACTTCCGGTTTGATATCCATAAGGCTTCTGGGACATGTAGTGCCTCATGCTCCATTCGCCCCCTAGTGGTTCCTTACGAGCTACACATTCATACCTGCTCTTACTTTCAAAGGGATATGAAGGGGGAATCAATCTATATGCACTGCGCCCTCGCACCTGGACAGTGATCACTACAGTTTTGTTTAACAGCTTGTCTTGTGGTTTGATATTCTTTTAAAGAGGCCGTACAGAGCCTCGTTGCAGGACTTGAATTATCTTACAGGAGATCAAGAGTTTTTTGTATAATTACAGCCTTGAGCTGACAAGGTAGTGTTTGCCACCACTCCCCCACAATTGGCTGAGAGCAGTGGTCCCACTCGCTGCAGCACACTGGATACAAAGGAAATGAAAAAACAAGAATCATGGTTACCAGAGGGATTTGTAAAATGTTTGAGTTGCAAGGCCTGTAAAATTGGACAAAATTTGAAATCAATCGGAGATCCCAAAGGACGTCTAATCGAAATCAAGGAAACCGTCACGTGTGATACTTCTTATGTGGTATATCTGATTGAGTGCTACTGTGGAAAGAGGTATATTGGCAGCACAATCTGTCTACTCAAGAAGAGAATACTTTAACACAAACGGCCAACTGTAAACCATGATATGTCACACGCCATGGCAAAACATTTGAGCACCCATGCAGGCAAAACATGGCTAGACATGAAATATTCTGGTCTGGTCACAATACCTCCACATGAAAGGGGCGGGCATAGAACGCTCAAGCTGAGACGCCTGGAATCTATACTTATGATCAGGCTCAAAACAAAGATCCCCACAGGTCTGAATGGGGATGAGGAGATGCATGTTCATCTATAGAAAATCAGATTGGACATTACTCGTGAGTAATAGTGAAATGACAACTTCTTTGAAACAATATGAACAGTAAAGTTGGACTGATACCAATTGAAAAAATTACAATTGAGATTCAGATTTAAATCCATGGGAATATCAATAAGGACTGAAAATCATTGTTTATGATTGCACCAGTAGTTCTCTCTTTTTTCTTCAATGCATAATGTTTTATTTGCAGCAACAAGTCCGAACAGGGTTAAATAATAATGGGGGCGGGGCAAAAATGTAGAAAATCATTAACAGTCACTCAGCATATTTTAAAATTGACACTAAGTCTAACAACAGGTCCAACAGATATCTGTCAAGTTACTGTGTCATAATTCTCATAATGCTTTGAGATATGAACGCTGCATTGGACGCAGGGCAATAATGCGAATATGTAAAAATAGCAACAGGCACTTAGCCTAGATCAAATTGATACGCAGTCTAGAAGAACTAAAAATTGTGATGTAATTCTTGTAATGCTTTCAGATATTAATATTGCCTCGTAAAGTGAAATGAGTCCGCTGCTTTTATTATGAAAGTAGCACGGTGGTTATTCAAGATTGCAGTATGGCAAGACCTTGTTTATACATATGACTCTACAGGGGCCCATAATGAAGCTTCCTAATCTGACAGGATGTTGTTGTATATATGCTGCATGCATTGAAAATATGTTTGATAAAGTTAATTGAAAACATGAACACAATGCCTCATAATGGGCATCTGTGGAAACTGAGTATAAATAGTGAAAATAGACAACTGTGTATACTACCATGACCAAGAACAAGAAGTTCGAAACTCGTAGGAGGAGGAGAGTTTGTCTGAATAAAGAGCTGAAATTAGCAAGGTGTGTGCCGCGTATTCTTCGTTTTGCTGAACTATTTATGCGAGAACGGGCCCTTTTCTCGCCCCGAGCACCAGTGGCGTAACAAAACTTGAGGGGGCCCCCCTGCAAAGCACATGGAGGGGGCCCCCTCCCCCGGTGGTGCGGCCTACCATCTACCACTTTGCCCTACCACCCAGAAATCTAGCATATTTTGATTTGAAACCTCCAACATTTAAATGAAATGCCTCTATATTGTCTTTCTCTAAGTTCTAATGAGAAAGTGGGAAACACTCTTAACATACAAGCTATGCCTTTTGTAACAATACTGTCAAAAGCAGATTATTTAACTGAGGCAGCAATCAGAACAATGCCAAGGAGCGGTCCTATTGTCTCAGGAACTGCCTATGGCTGAAGAACAAAGAACAACTATGAAGGGTCTGAAATAGACTTGCCAATACCTTGAAACTTTGAAAGACCAACCCAAACCTGCAATTCTATAAAAACTCGACTGACAATATACATGAGAAGTACACAAGCTATAACTCAGTATCCTGTGAAAGTCGAGAGAGATAGACTGGTGAATTATCTGCATGCCACACACTAGCGACTGTCAAGGGTTGTGCATGATAATAACGTGAACCGAGGAAGCAATTTCAATCATAATGTCTTCATTAGTAAGCACTGCAAAACAGGCAGGCAAACAAGGCTGAGGAAGAAAACTATTTGGATGCTTCAGAACATTGATGCAGATGTTTGTTTTAATTTATCATTTCTGTAGCGTAAACAATGCTAAATACAAGGTACACGTATTACATACAAGTGCATGCAATACACCATAAATAACACTGCATGTAGAATGAAAACAAACCATATCAGCAAGTACCTAATGACAATCTATACAAACTGTAGTTAGTAAAGCAAAAGAAAAAGTGCAAATACTTTCAAAGTGCAAAATGAAGCAATCACCAGTCCAAGCAATATACAAAAATCAAGCATGTTTTGTAAAACAATCCAACTTTCTTCTTGCATCAAGGTGAAAATACTTTCAAAGTGCATGGTAAAAACAAGCCCAGCAGCTTCCCTCACAAGGACTGACCTGAACCACCAGACTGGGCCTTAGTTCATAACAAACAGAGGCCTCAGACCTCAGTGTGTTAACAATGGCGGTATTTACAATTTACTAAGAGTATAGGCACGCCTGCTAAGTTACAGATTCACCATTGCCTCCAAATGGCTCTATCGTCACGCGTGACACCGCCAGCCAGGCCTGGATTTTAAGCCAACAGCGCCTGGCATTCTGGGAGTTGTGCTGTGACCATCTAAGTAAGGGGATAAACATTCCAGCATGCAAAGTGTTGTTGGATAAAAGCTACCAATGGCACGACATGGTGCCAATGCCACTTGGCAGCTATGTTTTATACAAGCACAAGGGGATGTTTAATTTCCTCAACACATGCTGCAGAAGTCTGGCGTCAAATAGCAAACACGTTGTGCAGAGAACCCAGAAACGTGCTGTGTTTAGCCCCCGTGTATGGGCCTGAGGTGTCATTCTCTAAGAGACCCAGTGGTAAAAGCCCACAGTTGTCTCTAATGCATGTTAGTGCCAGGCAGTGGTCGAAGTGGGAGAAAAAAAGTAGATGAACTGTGGGAGGAGAATCAGAGGGCGGGAATAACCAATGGATTGGGTCAGTGGGCGGAGTGAGAGGTGTGGCAGAAAGAGCAAAATATCCCAATTTTTAGTATTAGTTTCCCATTTCACTAACCGGTTACAGCTTATTACATTATTTAATTTAACCAATAGATACACATGTTTATTTAAGGTTAAATATGTGTTATTGACATTAAAATACATTCACAAAGTGGGATACATTTCCAATCACAGAATGTCCCAAATATCCTTAAAAGTGGAATCGCAAGCCATTTGTCTCCCAGCCATGGAGTTTCTGTCATCAGCACTTCTCCTCCCTTTTTCCACAAGAGCAGTTGAAATGAAATGAAATTAAATGAATGAAATGAAATAGCATTTATAAAGCGCATGGTTACCCGAAGGCATCCCAGCGCTAGGGCAGAAACCGCACTAAGCTGTGGCAATCAATTCGGGAAAAGCCAGGTTTTGAGCCTCCTGCGGAAGACGGTGTGGTCTGGCTCTTTACGTAGCTGAAGCGGCAAGGAGTTCCAGAGTTTAGCAGCATTGTAAGAGAAGAGCCGACCGCCACTTCTGGACCTCTTGATTCTGGGAACAGACGCCAGGTGGAGGTCATTTGAACGTAACCGCCTGTTGGCTTGGTAGGGCTGGACAAAGGAAGAAATGATAGCCGGTCCCACACCCCCTAGCATCTTATGGGTGGTGCAGAGGGCTTTAAAGTGGACTCTTTCCTGAATAGAAAGCCAATGTAAAGACCTAAGTGCAGCTTTGGCTGACTGGCGGCTTGGAGTACCCTCAAGAATCGTTGCGGCACAATTTAGCATGATTTGAAGTTTCTTAAAGACCGCACAGGGACTACCGAGATAAAGAGCATTGCCATAGTCCAGGCGGGATAAGACAAGTGCCTGGACCATGAGCTTTCTTGCTTGAGGGGGTAGCAAAGGCAACACTTTACGCAGCAGTCTTAGAATACCGAAGTAGGAGGCAACAACTTTCCTTGTTTGGGTTTAAAAGCTAAGCTCAGAATCAAGCCAAAAACCCAAACGCTTTATTTTGGATTTGGGGATAGGCACAGGGCCCATACATGCTGGCCAGATAGAGGAAACCTCAAGGGGGGAGGGATTACAGAGCAACATAAGCTCGGTCTTATCACCGTTCAGTTTTAGATGGGAATGGCACATCCACCTCATCACCTCCTCGAGGCATGGGCCAAGACAAGTAGGGGAACTGCTTTTGTAGTTAAATGCCGCCACTAATTGAGTGTCGTCGGCATATGTAATTATATGCACCCCAAAGGGTAGAACAATGTCTGCGAGAGAAGCCAAGTAAACCATAAAGAGAGTGGGACTCAGGGACGACCCCTGAGGCTCGCCACAATAAAGGGGCCTAGGGCTTGAAATGGCCTCGCCCTCGAAGACCTGGAAGGATCTACCCTCGAGGAAAGAGCACAGCCAATTCAGGGCTGTTCCTGTCACACCCAGATCTTTGAGTCGATGCATTAGGATACAGTGATTAACCATATCAAATGCCGCGCTGAGATCTAACAATATCACTGCTAGAGAACCACCTGCATCAAGAATCCTTCTAGAGTCTTCCGCGACTGCCAGTAAGTTTCAGTCCCTTGAGAGGGGCGAAACCCAGTTTGGGATGGATGCAGGAGTTTTCCAGCTTCAAGATGCCTAGAGAGAGAGTTCAAACATGAAAATATCCTAGTTTGCAAATGTTTTCCACATAACTATTGCTTTGCCATATTTACCACATAATACATCATCTGCTGCATAATCTGACGATTTTATCTAATAAATTGTTTATCGCTCAAACGCATCAAAAGTTACTAAAAAAATTGACTTGTGCTGCTGTGAAGTGGAAGGCCCTTTGCAAAGGTTGACTGGTCACCTTTCTCATTGCTGCAGTTGTATGTTCCACTAGTACTAATAAGGAAAAATCTTTGCAGAGACTGTTAGCATGTGTAAAACTTTCAAAATAATAAAGTATCAGAAAATGTACAGCACCACTAATAACAGTGTAGGGTATCAGAGCACTTTACATCACACATATTACACAGAGACAATCATTCATATGTGTGTAAATCACTGTGTAGGAAATGTTACATAAGACAAAGGATTACAAGGTGTAGGAGTCACATGACAACCATACTAGTAGGCAGCATAGTTTAATAGAGATTGGTCTGCAGAACACAAACTCAGAATTAAAAAACATAATACCATGGTTAGGGGTTCTCTTTAATAATCAGAATTGATTTCTACCCAAATGAACCCTTTTTTGCAACATTAGGATAATCGAAGACTGGGGAAAAAAACATAACGCTCTAACTTATACCTTGGAGTTTGCATGCAGCTCTTACATGACAGTTAATAGCTCACTGTTCTATGTTAGGATTTTAACTTATTAACTGCAAGCAACAATAGGGTCTCTCTGACAAAAGCAGTAACCCACTGACCTATTCATATTCTGTGCACTTTGTGATATGCATGGCACATGAACTTAGTAGCATGCACATTACACCTCTGCCATTCCTTTTCATGAGTCAAACCTTCCACTAGACAAAACACCATCTCTCTCTACTAAGAACATTAATCACTGGAGTTATCAAGACATTTTTATTGTTGCCCAAAAATGTTGGAGGCCAGGAAGGAGGCAGCAAGTGCTTTTAAAACCATAATATACTTACAAACACGACGCCCCCACCTGAAGTTAGTGCCCGGTGCGGTCGTACTGCCCTAGAGCCACCCTGCTCAAGGGTCCTGTGACCTCAGTGACAGAGTCACTGCCACTCTATGGTGTGCTGCTTCATAGGTCTGTCCCCAAGACTGGAGTTGAACTTCATGGATAGTGGTGGACAGGCCTTCAAGGTTAATCCACACTTGCCTCCGCTAGGGTCCACCTGCTGGTGCTAAGACACCAGGGCTTTTAAGATCTTGCGGCACCTTCTAAGGTGTAGCACAGGAATGTGCTCCCTCAGGAGAGTGGTCTGGGAGCCTGGTCATTAAGGAGGAACCTGGTTCACCAGTTCCACTTCAGCATCTCTGACCATAGCGCCACATCCTCTCCCCCACTGAACACCATACTGCCCCGCTTAGAGAAACTTGCACTGCACTGACTCGCTATAAACACCTGGATGTGACTCAATTCTAATTACGCACTAGACAAGAGCAATATGCTGCCTAAAAAAAATAAACAACAACCTAGAAAAAGCAAACACTCATAGGGAATGCAAGATTAAGTAAAGCATGTGAAATGTAAGCAGGAACAACATGGTAACTTTTTTCCTTTTACACTCATTATTCTGAAATTAGTGAGTGCTTTTGCGTGAAAAGGTAAGGCCATGACTACAGGGCCCGGAAGGGACCCGTTTCAGTGCCCATTGCTTATATTCTTTCAAAACATAGGCAGTATGATTTAAAAAGACCACATTTGTAAACACACAGTCGCTGTACGCATTTTATTTTCCAATTCACCCATCAAGCAGGTATTTCAGTACATCCAGGCAAGGTGCACTTTCCCACACAGGGAAACAATGTTGCTCAAAGAGAGATGAGAAAACAAAAGTATCACTTCACTGGCAAACACTGTAAAGTGGCGCTAATGTGTTTAGGTGTGAATAAATCAATCTGGCCACCTTGCAACCACTCGGTCTTGCTTTAGTTAGTTATATATTTTTCATATTTGGAATGTTTTATTTCTCTCCACCCGGAGGCTGCACTTGTGTCAGAAAAAGACGTTTCCAGCAAAAATGTTATTCTTTTTTGGATCCATTTCACAGGGGAGCAAATAAACGAAAGGAGGAAAGAGAGGGTAATACCCGTTTCTTGAAGTCTCGGTTTTCACTAACTGAGGAGCGAGACAGAATGAGAGGGAAGACTCAGAGGCTTAGATGCCGTCACCATGGTGTGCGCGCACAGTTTAATTTATGGGGACTTGGGAAGGCTGAAGAGGCTTGCTTGCAGGCGCAGCCGTCTCCCTCCGCTTAGAGTGAGGGGGCCCCTGGAGCGTGGGCGCCCCCCCGCACTGCGGGGTCTGTGGGGGCCTGTGTTACGCCCCTGGCGAGCACCAGCTGTAAAGTGTTCCACCCACCAAGGACTGAATTTGTTGAATGATATATATATATAAATACTTGGCAGAGGTGGGGATCTGGAACTAAAACTCAGGCGTCTTGAAACACGTTACATTCTAGAACTGGATACCAAACATCCA
This sequence comes from Triturus cristatus, assembly GCF_964204655.1. Lineage (NCBI taxonomy): Eukaryota > Metazoa > Chordata > Amphibia > Caudata > Salamandridae > Triturus > Triturus cristatus. Next base: position 552,660,102 of record NC_140590.1, on the reverse strand, counting down.
GGGGGGCTTAACACTAGCGATGATCTGCATACATACCTTGACTAGAGACATCTGCACCAGTTAAGCTGTCATTCCTCTCTTTTTTTACATCTATTGCTAGGGATGAAGAGGATTCAACAAAATGGTAGTATTGTATGTTAGGATTGTATATTTATATGGAAGATTCTCTTTAATATAATAATTTTTAATATATTTATGCACAAAAAAATCTTTTTAACATACTTGTATTTTACACTTTACATATTTTACTATCATTGTTTGAATTTTTTATCTCTCCCTTCAGCCAAATTGTTTAAATATCCCACGACTTGGTAATCCAAGGTCTTGTAAAACTGATCTATTTTGCACAGATAACAATGGTATGTTACAATGTTGGTATTTTACCTACTTTGCTAGGGGAGGTTTTTACAAATAATATGTGTATGTTTTAAGAATTTATCTATTTATATTTATTTATATATTTATATAATTAATATATTCTATACATGTATTCATTCTTGTTGTGCCACCTATACTCACATTAGATGAGCTAGGAATGACCGGCAATAATCTAACCCCCCGGATTACATATACTATGTGCATGAGACAATTTTTTATACGCCATTTGAACATACGGCCAAGAAAATTATTTTCCTGAGTCTGCGATATTTATAGTCAGAATACATAGCTCAGACAACATTAGTCTGTGACACTAGAACCATCCTTGTTACCATTATATTTATACAAACTGGGAGGTCACATATTAACAACCAGTCTCTTTATATACCTTTTATATACTTTTTATGCACTGACACTTTACACTTTAACACCGGTTCTTTAACTAGTTCTTAACTTTCTTTTACAATTTTATCGGATGCACGGTTATATTTATTTTATCACATGGGTCCCATGTAAATATGTTCTGCAATGTATGTTAAAAAATGGAAACTCGTATGTCTCTGGCATTTATGCCATTAATTAACTTCTTAAGAGACTCTTTACGTATGGCACCCTGAAATACTATTATAATAGTTGACATAACAATTAGGACACCGTAAAATGGTAGGCATTCAGCGACAGAATTGTAAAGCCTGATGTCTCTTTTCCGAGTTACTTACTGTTGTAATTACATATTTCTGTTTTCTATGTCCATTGCATCATGTGACCTTACAATTGCACTTTAAAAATGATATCCTTCCGTGTAAGCGCTGTCATGTGATCAAGGCAGAGGAGCTGCCGAAACGCGTCATGGTGGAGTGTTGCTTGTAACAATAAACTAATCAAGCACCTATTTGGGTCCTTTCTCGCTTTGTTCCAGCGGAGTGGCATGGAGGCGTAGGGCGAGCTTTCGTTAATATATATATATATATATAGATATATATAGATATATATAGATATGAAAATGCAGCACCTCGGATATCAGTGGGGCACAAGGATGACTGCACTCAGCATACTTCTTTCAAAAAGATTTATTCCAGGCAATGCGTTGCAACTTAAACAGGTCTTCGTCACAGCCACATCTGAAAATAGTGCCCCGTCCACCATAGAAATAACTTCACAAGAGTTAAACATAAAGAAAATACTATGAACTTATCACAGAGCTTAGAATACATTTAAAGGAGACCAAATAGGGGTAATGCATATAAAGTCAGAGGATTATACAAAAAATATTAAATAGATATTGATAAAAATCATATTTTCAACATGTCAAATAGTGTTGGCGGGCAGAACAAAATAATATTGTGAAACAATATTTGTGACAATATTGGTGAAATAGCAATATTAGCAAAAACTCACACACAAATAATGGCCAAGTGACCTATTTCCAGCAGGAATACGACAACACTTGAAAAATGCAAAGTCATATGACAAACCAGTGGCTAAACCATCAAAAAAATCTCATGATCACATAACATTTTTCAACTTGCCCGCTGTTAGATAATCCTATGTTATGTTGTGGCTGTTGAATCACCACATTGTCCATATTGAATGTGTTGTAAAACCCACTAACTCACACCAAAATTCAATGAAACAAAATGAAACACATGATATAATATATGATAGAATTACATACACTCAGGCCATGTGGCTAATATCCAACAAACTCATGATTCGACTTGAAAAAATCACAGCCCTAAGTCTCAGAACACGTCCAGCAGAGCAGTGTTCACCCTCCTCAGAAGGGAGCATAATCGTGTTGAAGTGCCTATACTAGTGAAAACAAAGGAAGAAGAACAGCTCAAAACAAAAACGCATGAGCTGTGTATGAGGGGAATAAGGTCTGTGAGGGAAACAAGAGAAACATATCTTGAGATCCCACAGGGGACTGTAGGAGAGAGCCCTTTTGTAATAATCAAAATGGGGGTTGGACAGAACTAGAGGAAAAACGAAATGAAATAACTTCAGTAAAGTACCACATCAGCTGATGTGTATACAAAGCTCCTCACTCTCATTCAAACCTCCCAGGAGCTTGCTGCCGAGCAGAATGATGTATTCTGACTCTTTCTGCCACAGACGTTGTTCTCTGTTCCCACACCTGACAGACCTTTCGATCTTGTCAACAGCAAAGAAAGCAAGAAGGTCAGCATTTTGTTGATGCATCCTAGCCCAGTGTCTGGCAACAGGCTATGCTTGATCAAGATTCTTTACAGCCCTGTAATGTTCTAAGATATATATATATATATATATATATATATATATATATATATATATATATATATATATATATATATATATATATATATATATATATATATATTGCGAGTCACATCCTTAGAAGTTACCGGGACACTTGCACAGCGGTGCATTACAGGGTCCAAGGCTCCCTGTCATCCATTCAGTTCGACAATGCCAAAAGGCACTCCATGCACTCCTTACCAAAGAAAGCACGCTCCAGATCACGGGGCTTCAAAGTCGTTTATTTTCAATAGCCAAGCCGCTCATGCCCAACGCGTTTCGGCGTTACCGCCTTGATCACGGGTAAAACTGTTTTCCCGATATGTCACATTTATACAATCCATAATTTACTACGCATGGCGTGAACGCCAAGTAAAGCAAAACAAAAGAAGGACATAACGGAAACAGAACAACAGCACATTGATACCATTTCATTCCCAATGCGTCGGCCATTTTTGAATGGTGAAATACTCCAAAACAGGTACTCAATTAATTACATTACAAGTTTGTCAAATTAATTAAATCATTTGTTTCTCAATAAGAACAAATGTACATTGCTGTCCGCATATTATGTACCATACGGTCGCCAAATTAAATAATGACATAATTACGTACAATACCACCGCCACAGATTTCTTACTATATATATGCTGTTGTGCATATTGTAACAAAAGTACCATCTTAGGAAAAGGAGTACCTAAACCACATTGTATACTGTTGTCTCGAGATAATCGCATCCGCAAATTCATCTCATGCGTACATCAACATCTGATTCTGTCATATGTTTTTTTATGTTTTTTTATGTTTTTTTATATATACACAAAACTTTATTGACACTTCGTGAATGCGAAAATGCTGCTATCCTTATAATAGTGTCACTGTTACTGCAATTATCGAAGAACCATCAGTCAATATATGTATCTGTATACACATTAGTATGTGTCGGCAAATAGTAAATGACAATTCGCAGAAGAAACTTCCAATTGCTTCACCAAGTGAAAGAAGGCAGTCCACCTCTCTTTACAGATGGATCAACTAAAATGCAAAAATTCAATCAATTATGGAACCTATAGTCCGCCAAAACTCATGGCCAGTCGACAAGAATAGAAATGGTCGAACCACATTAATTACATACCTATCTTACATTTGGTGAAGCCAGGTAAGTAATACAACCCTAATGGGTAATAATATCTTAAATATACCCCATTGTAAAAACAATAGTTATGCAAGTAAACAGATAAATTCACAATCTGACCCCAGTGGGTAAATATTCAGGTAGCAGAATAAGCATTAGTAGAATAAACGTGTGATCCTCCAAAATACAATAAGGAAAATAAATCATACTCAATAAACCCCAGTGGGTGATGGAACTATCATGGACCCATATTGATAGTTGAATATTAATAATCAATCATACTTGAATTATATCTTCACATCAAATGATTCTTACATGTCAACACCATCTGAAAAGAATAATAGATGCGATGAAACACATTAGTTAATACATATGGGACACATTATTACCAGACTCAATTATTACTCTTATATTGGAATGGAAACAAATCAATGTGCATGAATAGGTTAAAAAGGATGACTGTCAGAAGGTATATGAGACAAGTCCATAAATACACCAAATGCAAGTAATCAATCCCTAAATTTCACAGAAGAACAATTATCAATTAGAATTCTACTCGCCCAAAAACCAAGACAATTCTTCCTCGGAATTCAGACCAACCGGGATCTTTGTGTCGAGTTCCAAAATATATTTGGATTCTAACTGTCGTAGTTTGCGTATTCTATCCCCTCCTCTGATTGTTATGGGTATCCGATCAATCACAAAGAATTTTAGCAAACTACGATTACTTTTGTGGAACTCTTCATAGTGTCGTGCTATGGATGAAAGCTTGTCCCTGTTTTGTATGGCCCTCATATGCTCTAAGACACGTTTCTTGGCAGCAAACATCGTACTGCCCACGTATCTTTTGGCACAAGGGCAAGTTAATACATACACACAATGATCCGATAGGCAGCTAAGATGTTTCTCAATGTTTCTATATTCGTCTGTGATGGGGTAGTGAACTTTTTTCACATTGGAGCTGAATTTACAAGCCTTGCAAGACATGCAAGTGTAGAAGCCCTGCACTTCTGTGGTAGAGGGTCTTATTCGACTGATTTCATTCTTACAGAGTTTGTTACCTAGGGAATCTGCCTTCCTAAAAGTAACGTTGGGCACGTCATTAACGATCTCTTCTAGAGTAGACTCAGTTTTGAGGATGCCCCAATGTCGTTTAAGACATTTTTTCACATCATAAGAACCTGAGTTATACGTTGTTATGTATCTGATAATATTGCTGTTTACCTCATCAGGTTTATCTTTAGGGACCAGTAGTTCTTCATGTTTGAATTTAGAGGCTTTCACGCGAGCTTGTGTGATGATACTGGGATTGTATCCCCTTTCCACAAACCTCTCATTCATGGTTTCACATTCCAGTTCAAAATTGTGATCAGAACTACAGTTCCTCCGCGCCCGGAGGAACTCCCCAAACGGGATGCTTTTAATAAGGGCTTTGGAATGTCCGCTATCTGCGTGTAACAAAGTGTTTCCAGATGTTTTTTTACGATACAATTTGGTAGTCAATGTATCTCCTATTGGCTGAATCTGTAGATCAAGAAATTCAATACATGAATTGCTGATGGTCCCCTCGAATTTCAAGTTGAACTCATTGTCATTGAGTACTCTGATAAATTCCTGGGCAAGATCTTCACTACCCTCCCAAATGATAAAGAGATCATCAATGTATCGCAACCATGTTTTCACATGGTTGCGATATGGACCGTACACCTTGGGCACCTGCTGCTCCCAGTACCCCATGAGCAGATTGGCATAACTGGGAGCAAAACAGGTGCCCATAGCAGTACCCTGTTTTTGTCTGTAAAAATTGTCATTGAAGACAAAGAAATTATTCTCCAAACAGAATCTAATCATTCGGAGTAGCATGTCTGTGTGTTGCAAAAAGGAAATAGAACGTGACGACAGGAATTGTTTACAAGCCTGTAAACCGTCCTCATGTCTAATGGACGTGTAAAGACTACACACGTCAAGTGTGATTAACAAGTAATCTTTTTGCCAAGTGATGTTATTAATTTTCTTAAGAAAGTCCCTGGTATCTTTCAGGTAAGACGGAAGACCCTCTACGTAAGAACGCAGAAAATAATCAATGTACTTAGATGTTTTTTCCAAAAGTGATCCTATAGATGACACGATAGGTCTACCTGGGGGTTTCTTCATGTCTTTATGTACTTTAGGCAATAGGTAAAGTAGAGCTACTTTAGGTGTACGATTCAAAAGATAGGAATATTCATTCCATTCCAGGATCCCCTGGGTATGCCAATCCTTTAACATTTTATGATAAATGATATTGGACTCGTCTATTTTGCCTACATCCACTATCTCATAACATTCAATAGCTTCCAGCTGACGTAGCCCTTCCTGAAGGTAATCCTGTACATCCTGTATAACCACATTACCCCCTTTATCCGATTGCCGGATCACTATGTTTCTGTCAGTTTGTAGGGACTTTACTGCTAGTCTTTGTCGTTTACTAAGATTATCACACCGCCATCTCCTCTTTCTGGCTAAGGATTTAAGGTCTGCAATCATTAGAGTTTCAAATATATCTATGCCACTAGAGGGCAAAGTAGGATTGAAGTTAGATTTGGGTGAAAAGTCATTTGGACAACTAAGGTCAGTCTTAAAGCCTAATGAATGGGCGGTGATGGGAATAGGATCGATAGTGTCTGCAAATTCTAGTTCTTTTAAGGCAATTAGAGTATTAACCTCATTGATGGTGTCCTGCACTGGACTGACTTTGGTTAAGAGGTTCTGAGGGGGCTCCGCATCTTGATCGCACCATCATATGAGGATCCTGATCCGGAACTTGCTAACGAATGGGCAAGGAACCTAATGGAATGTTCGAACAGAATGCTGTCCATTTTAATAAAATTTGCCTGGAAGGAACGGGCAACTTTGTTGAAAGCAATTACGGATCTCAAGAAAGAAATACAAAAAGAGGATAACGCAGAGAATTTCACAATGAGAATGAATGAGATCAACAAACGTGTTGAAAAACATGAAGAAGAGATAATAGCTAAAAAAGAAAGGAAATTCTTACGGGACAAAATTGATTATCAATCTGGAAGGATTTTTACATTTGGCCGCAGATTTGACAACATCAAAAGAAAGGACACAGAAATAACAGAGGACACAACTACAGTCAGTGTAAGAGATGAAAGCGACAAAAGTGATGTCAGTGAAAGTGATGTTTCAGATGATGGAACATTGACTAATGCACAAACCTTACCCAGACCAGTAAATTTTTGGGAGGAATTCCGATTAATGAACCAAACCCAGAACCAACAGGGCTGGCAAAAAGATCGTGGCCGGGGGAGAGGAAGGGGGTACAGAGGACGAGGCAGAGGAAGAGGAAGAAGAGCAGGAGGACAATCCTTAATGCCAAACAAATCAGACGTGGCGGATGGAATAAGAACCACATCAACCCCCATGGGAATGGAAACAAGGGGTCAGAAAAATCGAAAATGAAGAATTTTCAGAACGTGGTAAATCTTTCTAGCCATTGTTTAAGTACTGATGAGTATGATGTACTCCAGTTTGGTTTGTCTTTCTGTCCTACAGCTTTGTTTTCGTATCCTAAAGAAAGAGTAGATCTTTATCACTTCACTAGGAAATTAAGGTTACATAAATGGCACAAATTGAAAGTGAAAAACACCTACCCTCAGAACCTCTTAACCAAAGTCAGTCCAGTGCAGGACACCATCAATGAGGTTAATACTCTAATTGCCTTAAAAGAACTAGAATTTGCAGACACTATCGATCCTATTCCCATCACCGCCCATTCATTAGGCTTTAAGACTGACCTTAGTTGTCCAAATGACTTTTCACCCAAATCTAACTTCAATCCTACTTTGCCCTCTAGTGGCATAGATATATTTGAAACTCTAATGATTGCAGACCTTAAATCCTTAGCCAGAAAGAGGAGATGGCGGTGTGATAATCTTAGTAAACGACAAAGACTAGCAGTAAAGTCCCTACAAACTGACAGAAACATAGTGATCCGGCAATCGGATAAAGGGGGTAATGTGGTTATACAGGATGTACAGGATTACCTTCAGGAAGGGCTACGTCAGCTGGAAGCTATTGAATGTTATGAGATAGTGGATGTAGGCAAAATAGACGAGTCCAATATCATTTATCATAAAATGTTAAAGGATTGGCATACCCAGGGGATCCTGGAATGGAATGAATATTCCTATCTTTTGAATCGTACACCTAAAGTAGCTCTACTTTACCTATTGCCTAAAGTACATAAAGACATGAAGAAACCCCCAGGTAGACCTATCGTGTCATCTATAGGATCACTTTTGGAAAAAACATCTAAGTACATTGATTATTTTCTGCGTTCTTACGTAGAGGGTCTTCCGTCTTACCTGAAAGATACCAGGGACTTTCTTAAGAAAATTAATAACATCACTTGGCAAAAAGATTACTTGTTAATCACACTTGACGTGTGTAGTCTTTACACGTCCATTAGACATGAGGACGGTTTACAGGCTTGTAAACAATTCCTGTCGTCACGTTCTATTTCCTTTTTGCAACACACAGACATGCTACTCCGAATGATTAGATTCTGTTTGGAGAATAATTTCTTTGTCTTCAATGACAATTTTTACAGACAAAAACAGGGTACTGCTATGGGCACCTGTTTTGCTCCCAGTTATGCCAATCTGCTCATGGGGTACTGGGAGCAGCAGGTGCCCAAGGTGTACGGTCCATATCGCAACCATGTGAAAACATGGTTGCGATACATTGATGATCTCTTTATCATTTGGGAGGGTAGTGAAGATCTTGCCCAGGAATTTATCAGAGTACTCAATGACAATGAGTTCAACTTGAAATTCGAGGGGACCATCAGCAATTCATGTATTGAATTTCTTGATCTACAGATTCAGCCAATAGGAGATACATTGACTACCAAATTGTATCGTAAAAAAACATCTGGAAACACTTTGTTACACGCAGATAGCGGACATTCCAAAGCCCTTATTAAAAGCATCCCGTTTGGGGAGTTCCTCCGGGCGCGGAGGAACTGTAGTTCTGATCACAATTTTGAACTGGAATGTGAAACCATGAATGAGAGGTTTGTGGAAAGGGGATACAATCCCAGTATCATCACACAAGCTCGCGTGAAAGCCTCTAAATTCAAACATGAAGAACTACTGGTCCCTAAAGATAAACCTGATGAGGTAAACAGCAATATTATCAGATACATAACAACGTATAACTCAGGTTCTTATGATGTGAAAAAATGTCTTAAACGACATTGGGGCATCCTCAAAACTGAGTCTACTCTAGAAGAGATCGTTAATGACGTGCCCAACGTTACTTTTAGGAAGGCAGATTCCCTAGGTAACAAACTCTGTAAGAATGAAATCAGTCGAATAAGACCCTCTACCACAGAAGTGCAGGGCTTCTACACTTGCATGTCTTGCAAGGCTTGTAAATTCAGCTCCAATGTGAAAAAAGTTCACTACCCCATCACAGACGAATATAGAAACATTGAGAAACATCTTAGCTGCCTATCGGATCATTGTGTGTATGTATTAACTTGCCCTTGTGCCAAAAGATACGTGGGCAGTACGATGTTTGCTGCCAAGAAACGTGTCTTAGAGCATATGAGGGCCATACAAAACAGGGACAAGCTTTCATCCATAGCACGACACTATGAAGAGTTCCACAAAAGTAATCGTAGTTTGCTAAAATTCTTTGTGATTGATCGGATACCCATAACAATCAGAGGAGGGGATAGAATACGCAAACTACGACAGTTAGAATCCAAATATATTTTGGAACTCGACACAAAGATCCCGGTTGGTCTGAATTCCGAGGAAGAATTGTCTTGGTTTTTGGGCGAGTAGAATTCTAATTGATAATTGTTCTTCTGTGAAATTTAGGGATTGATTACTTGCATTTGGTGTATTTATGGACTTGTCTCATATACCTTCTGACAGTCATCCTTTTAACCTATTCATGCACATTGATTTGTTTCCATTCCAATATAAGAGTAATAATTGAGTCTGGTAATAATGTGTCCCATATGTATTAACTAATGTGTTTCATCGCATCTATTATTCTTTTCAGATGGTGTTGACATGTAAGAATCATTTGATGTGAAGATATAATTCAAGTATGATTGATTATTAATATTCAACTATCAATATGGGTCCATGATAGTTCCATCACCCACTGGGGTTTATTGAGTATGATTTATTTTCCTTATTGTATTTTGGAGGATCACACGTTTATTCTACTAATGCTTATTCTGCTACCTGAATATTTACCCACTGGGGTCAGATTGTGAATTTATCTGTTTACTTGCATAACTATTGTTTTTACAATGGGGTATATTTAAGATATTATTACCCATTAGGGTTGTATTACTTACCTGGCTTCACCAAATGTAAGATAGGTATGTAATTAATGTGGTTCGACCATTTCTATTCTTGTCGACTGGCCATGAGTTTTGGCGGACTATAGGTTCCATAATTGATTGAATTTTTGCATTTTAGTTGATCCATCTGTAAAGAGAGGTGGACTGCCTTCTTTCACTTGGTGAAGCAATTGGAAGTTTCTTCTGCGAATTGTCATTTACTATTTGCCGACACATACTAATGTGTATACAGATACATATATTGACTGATGGTTCTTCGATAATTGCAGTAACAGTGACACTATTATAAGGATAGCAGCATTTTCGCATTCACGAAGTGTCAATAAAGTTTTGTGTATATATAAAAAAACATAAAAAAACATATGACAGAATCAGATGTTGATGTACGCACGAGATGAATTTGCGGATGCGATTATCTCGAGACAACAGTATACAATGTGGTTTAGGTACTCCTTTTCCTAAGATGGTACTTTTGTTACAATATGCACAACAGCATATATATAGTAAGAAATCTGTGGCGGTGGTATTGTACGTAATTATGTCATTATTTAATTTGGCGACCGTATGGTACATAATATGCGGACAGCAATGTACATTTGTTCTTATTGAGAAACAAATGATTTAATTAATTTGACAAACTTGTAATGTAATTAATTGAGTACCTGTTTTGGAGTATTTCACCATTCAAAAATGGCCGACGCATTGGGAATGAAATGGTATCAATGTGCTGTTGTTCTGTTTCCGTTATGTCCTTCTTTTGTTTTGCTTTACTTGGCGTTCACGCCATGCGTAGTAAATTATGGATTGTATAAATGTGACATATCGGGAAAACAGTTTTACCCGTGATCAAGGCGGTAACGCCGAAACGCGTTGGGCATGAGCGGCTTGGCTATTGAAAATAAACGACTTTGAAGCCCCGTGATCTGGAGCGTGCTTTCTTTGGTAAGGAGTGCATGGAGTGCCTTTTGGCATTGTCGAACTGAATATATATATATATATATATATATATATATATATATAAATAAAAACTCCATCCAACTTCCACAGAGAAAACCATCGAAGTAGGCACGGACACGAGGCTGTCAGGGTACAGCATCAGTTTAATAATTCAGGACACCCTCAACCCATAAGGTAGAAGAAGAGACGCGTTTCGGCTTTACAAAAGCCTTTGTCAATCTTAATGGTGCCATTTAACACACTTGTTATATATTGCCTCCCACTTGAAAGAATGATAGACATTGAAGACATACTTGCAGGTAAGTCAACACATTATGAAGCCAGAATGTACTCTGCAATTGCAAGCTCGTGATAGAGGCAAAACAAAATATCAGCAGGCACAAGCTCAGGGTTGAAGGGGGCTGATGGAAAAAAGGGTGAGTATGCCTAAACAGACCTCACCGCATCGGAGTAGGCGTCAGCAGTGCCCAGTCACCAGATGGCACCAGTCTCATGGGCAAGGCATTTCTTGCTGTGAGATATTGACCCCATGCTGGCAGTCGTGAAAATCGCTCCGCTACAGGACCCAAGTCACCCACAGCTTCCATCCTTGTTCCTCTTCCTGGTGTTCAAACTGGGGGCTCAACCCATAGCACTCACGTACAACTCCAAAGTATTGTGGTCGGAAGGGTGAGCCACAAACGACTGGTGTTCCGTGAAAGCGTGACGACCGCACACGCTGCATAAAATGAAAACTCCATCCGACTCCCACAGAGAAAACCATCGGAGTAGGCACGGACACGAGGCTGTCAGGATACGGCATCAGTTTATTCATTCAGGACACCCTCAACCCATGAGGTACAAGAAGAGACTCGTTTCGGCTTTACAAAAGTTGTTATATATTCCCTCCCACTTGAAACAATGATAGACATTGAAGACATACTTGCAGGTAAGTCAACACATTATGAAGCCAGAATGTACTCTGTAATGGCAAGCTCGTGATAGAGGCAAAACAAATGTCATATTATAAAAACACACAATGTGTACTATAAGCAGTTTGTTTAAATTGCCATCATAAAATCAAGCATGAAAAAAATTCACATCGCAGACATTATAATATGTGCAGTCAAGTGGGAAAAATATCGGGATATAAATGCGCTGCAAAGCTTCTTACTATCGTAGCACCTGAATTTATAAAATTACGAAAATGCAATAAGACATCATTTTGCTAGACATCATTGAAATGTTCATTGCAAACAGTCTCTGCCCATAAATGAACGCTGCCGTTGATCACAGCTTCGCAATAGAGCGCCATTTGCCTTCCCTGTAGACAACCGCATTCCGTTCTGAAGCGCTGAAAGAATAGGCCATTCCATCAGCAAATCTCAAAAACATAAAAGCGGGATATTGAGAGCCATACTCCGGGATTTAAAACATTACGATGCATGTGTAATGTCAAATGTCAAATGCCCTGTAATGTTCTAAGATATATATATATATATTTTCAACAAAGTGATCCCAAATTCTGGTGCACACTCACAGCGGGTGCTCTGCGTACGGGCCGGATCCTGGCCACGAAACACTTCCCAAAACCATTGACGCGGCACTCAGGGAGGGAAATTTCAAAATGCGTTTATTCACAGCTCAACCAACGCGTTTCAGCCTTCACGGCTTTGCTCACGGTCAGTGAGTCCTTTCTCTGTTGCACTATATATACGCCCATATGGCCTTAATGTGGCATTATGGGAGTTGTAGTGCATTAAAATTACATAGTTATATTTTAGCATGAGAAAGAGTCAATTTTTACTGTTCTTTACAGGGTAATCATTCATTGGAGGGTTTGTGAATCGAGGTATAGTACCAAACAATCACGTGTTATTTTTATGTGATGTCACATTCATGAATCTGTCATGCTTCTACGTATAGTACGTAAGTGTTCATGGTTATTTAGTGACAAATGTATTATGGCAATTGTCTCATATTTGTATCTCTGTATAGTACATTTACAGAGGGAGTTGGAAGAGAGAGAGAGAGAGAAGGGAAATCAAAAATCATCATAAGGCGAAGAAATACACCTTAGGAAAGCAGAAAGGAGAGAGAAGAGAAGAGGGGAGAGAGCAAAAGGCAGAGAAGGGAGGAGAAAGAATTCCATTTCTAAACCTAATCTGAAATTTAGAATTTAAAGTAAACGGCTCCATCTATGTTCTGTACGGTCCGTATATGTTTTTTCATTCTAGGTGCACATAAAGTTCTTCGTCATTGTTCATTCCTCTTGGTGCCTTGGTTTTCAATTTAATAATATAACGGGATTCCAGTTGGCGCAGTTTCTTAGTTCTATTTCCGCCTCGTTCATTTGGTATGATGGTATCAATACCATAATAGCACATTGCTCGCCAGTCCCCATTTTGACATAACATCATATGTTTGGCAGTGGCGTATGAGATATCTTTGTTCTTAACTGCTCGGATGTGTTCGAGAATTCGTTTTTTCAATGGGCAGACGGTGCTGCCAACATATGTTTGGCCGCAGGTACATTCAATGACATAGATTGCGAATTTCGCACTGCAGGTTATTTTGTTCTTTAGTGTTATTATATTTCCATTAGGTTCTATGATATTTCTTACATTTTTGCCAATTTTGCACGCCTTGCATGAATTACATTTAATGAACCCATTTCGTTGTTCTGTTAGCCAGTTCGTTTCTTCTTTTTGTACGAAGTGGCTGCTGACAAGCATGTCTTTTAGAGATTTAGTTGTTCTGTATGTTACAGTTGGCTTTGGCCCGATCAGTTTTCCTATGTCTGGATCTTTTATAATCATATGCCAGTGTTTTCTGATTTTGCTCATTATAATGCCACTCTCTTTACTATAGGTAGTGATAAACCTCGGGACTTGTTCCTCGTCATTACATGCATGTTTGGGTTTAGATGTTAAAGTGTCCGCTCTGGTCTTATGGTCAATTCTCTTTTTGTTTCTCTTCAAGGTGGACTCTGTATAGCCTCTTTGTTTCAATCTTTCCATAGATTCTTGAATTTTCTCTTCAGCATCTTCTGGCTGTGAGCAGTTACGTTTTAAACGCATGAACTCCCCATAGGGAATACTGTCTATTAGGGGTTTGGGGTGGAAACTCGTTCCATGCAGGATACTATTGGTGGCTGTTTCTTTCCTGTATAGTGTTGAGTGGATCTGGTCATTTTTTATATATATCAAGGTGTCAAGGAATGGAATCTCTGACCAACTCATACTGTATGTAAAAGATAGGCCAACTTCATTATTATTTAGTTTGTTAAAGTATTGAAGAAATTCGTCATCAGTTCCATTCCATATTAGGAACAGGTCATCTATATAGCAGACCCATAATATGATCTTATCCAACTCATTTTGATTATCCGAGTCCCAAGCCATCATCTTCTCCCACCACCCCATAGTGATGTTGGCATAATTCACAGAAAAAGAAATGCCCATTGCTGTTCCACACATCTGTCTAAAAATTTCTTTATTAAAACAGAAGATGTTATTCGTGAGGCATATTTCGATCATGGCCAGTAGCATTTGTGTATGTTTCATTTCTGTGATTTTTCTTTGTTTTAGAAAATAGCTGCATGCTTTCAGGCCCACTTCATGTCGTATTGATGTATAAAGTGATACTACATCTATAGTAATCAAAAGGAATTGATTGTTCCAAGAGATACTATTTAAAATGCGTAAGAAATCTCCAGTGTCTCTGATATAGGAGCTCATACTCCGAGCTATTGGGGCAAGGAAACGATCTACATATTCCGAGATTTTTTCATACAAAGAATCACATGATGATACGATAGGTCTGCCGGGTGGGTGATTGAGGGTTTTATGAATTTTTGGCAAAAAATATATAGTTGGAATTACCGGAAAATCGTTTGTCAGAAATTCTAGTTTATCTTCACTAATCAAGTTCTCATTGTGCCATTTTATCAATTTTTCACTCAGATCACATACCATTTTATTCATTGGATTGGTGATAACTCTGTTGTAATTTGAAGTATCATTTAGCTGTCTGTAAGCCTCCTTTAGATAGTCTTCAGTATTTAGAAGTACAGTGTTTCCACCTTTATCCGCAGGCTTAATCATTAAGTTTTTGTCTTTCATTAGGTTTTTAATTGCTTCCCGTTCTTTCTTGCACTATATATACGCCCATATGGCCTTAATGTGGCATTATGGGAGTTGTAGTGCATTAAAATTACATAGTTATATTTTAGCATGAGAAAGAGTCAATTTTTACTGTTCTTTACAGGGTAATCATTCATTGGAGGGTTTGTGAATCGAGGTATAGTACCAAACAATCACGTGTTATTTTTATGTGATGTCACATTCATGAATCTGTCATATGGGCGTATATATAGTGCAACAGAGAAAGGACTCACTGACCGTGAGCAAAGCCGTGAAGGCTGAAACGCGTTGGTTGAGCTGTGAATAAACGCATTTTGAAATTTCCCTCCCTGAGTGCCGCGTCAATGGTTTTGGGAAGTGTTTCGTGGCCAGGATCCGGCCCGTACGCAGAGCACCCGCTGTGAGTGTGCACCAGAATTTGGGATCACTTTGTTGAAAATATTGAATGACCTGGGAGCACCCGAGAGTACGCGTCTTCACGCTGAAAGGAAGAAACTCACCTTGGAGGTTGAGCGCCGTAGGACGGAGCCGTAGGACGCCGCCCGCACGGGAGTCTCCACCGAGGTGAGTGACATTTGCCTATAAACAAGCGTCTCTCTCGAAGCGGCCATCGTTTGAAGTAGGACGAAAAACACCAAGCCCGTATACATTACGGCTGGGGATTCCTCACAAACTGGCGGGAAAGGGAAACCATCATAGTAATACACAATAACTTGTAAATCACAGCTCAAAGAGTTTCTGAACTGAAATACAGGATAATGGAGGCTCGAAAAGGCAAACGAGCCGTAACAGCGGCAACATTGTTTCAGGTTACTGAGGGAATGGAGGACACGAACGTTAGAGAAGTGTCTCCACCAGCCGACCTAACGATTAAACAGCAATTCACTAAAATGGAGAGACTATACAAAAAGGAGATTAATAAAAGTTGGGAGGTACTCGCCCTAGAGAATTACATTGAAGTTAAAAGAGTCCCAAGAGGACTGCATATTTTTACGATGCCTACACACCCAGATACAAAAATCGAACTGTTGGAAGAATGGGCAGAAAACAACGCCCAGTGCTCTTAGAACATGATGCGGATCTTGATCAAACATGCAAATATCGATCTGACAGAACTAACAAAGCAACTAGAAGAAATGGAGGCAATAACACAGGCTCATTCGAACCAAGAAGAAGTCATGAAATTACGTAAAGAGATGGAAGCAAGGCTAGAAAAATACGAAATAGAAATTCAAGAACGGAAAAAACGGAAATTTACAAGAGACGAACAAGATTACCGGTATGGAAGAATTCTAACCTTTGCAAAGCGGTTCGAAACTCTAGAAAAAAACTTTCCTGTGCGAACAACTGGCAGCACTACTGCAAGTGAATCGGATCTCAGTGAAGGGGAACTAAACAGTGGAACAATACCAGGACCAAAAACCAACTTTTTAGAGGAGATGCGCCTGATGCATGCAGACCAAACCCTGGCACGAGGAAGAGGCCGTGGAAGAAACCCGAATCGAGGACGAGGAAGGGGAGAAAATACCTCACAAGTAACAGAAAAAGTCGACACGCAAAGCGGAAGAAAACAGTACCCGCTACGCAATCGGAAATGAATAATGTCAACCTGATCATTAACCTCTCAAAACATATACTTACACCAGAGGAAGAGTCTGCATTAAATGAAGGGCTATCCTTCTGCCCAGAAAGTCACTTTGATCACACACAAGTAAGAATTGACCTATACAAATATATCCGCAAACTTAAACTTGCAAAAGTCCATGCAAATCGAACTTCTAAAGAAATCAAGAGTGCACAAATGCAAATCGATGATTCTGCCCCAAACTTGGAACCAACGCTCAGTATCGATCAAGTATCTGACCTGAAAAATATTTTCGACCTTCTGTATGACTTGAATGAAAATGACATGACAGAAGAACAAGTCTTGGAGCATCTCTCAATAGAAACGGATAAAAGAGTAGACAGCGAATTAAAAAGAAAATCGAAATATTGCCCTGTGCTGCAACCAGGGAACCGTTTTGACCAATTCAGTGAGGCAGTAATTGAGGAACTTGAAAAAATTGCGAATACCAGAAATGGTAAACAAAGAGAAAATCTGAGCAAGAAAGAACGGGAAGCAATTAAAAACCTAATGAAAGACAAAAACTTAACGATTAAGCCTGCGGATAAAGGTGGAAACACTGTACTTCTAAATACTGAAGACTATCTAAAGGAGGCTTACAGACAGCTAAATGATACTTCAAATTACAACAGAGTTATCACCAATCCAATGAATAAAATGGTATGTGATCTGAGTGAAAAATTGATAAAATGGCACAATGAGATCTTGATTAGTGAAGATGAACTAAAATTTCTGACAAACGATTTTCCGGTAATTCCAACTATATATTTTTTGCCAAAAATTCATAAAACCCTCAATCACCCACCCGGCAGACCTATCGTATCATCATGTGATTCTTTGTATGAAAAAATCTCGGAATATGTAGATCGTTTCCTTGCCCCAATAGCTCGGAGTATGAGCTCCTATATAAGAGACACTGGAGATTTCTTACGCATTTTAAATAGTATCTCTTGGAACAATCAATTCCTTTTGATTACTATAGATGTAGTATCACTTTATACATCAATACGACATGAAGTGGGCCTGAAAGCATGCAGCTATTTTCTAAAACAAAGAAAAATCACAGAAATGAAACATACACAAATGCTACTGGCCATGATCGAAATATGCCTCACGAATAACATCTTCTGTTTTAATAAAGACATTTTTAGACAGATGTGTGGAACAGCAATGGGCATTTCTTTTTCTGTGAATTATGCCAACATCACTATGGGGTGGTGGGAGAAGATGATGGCTTGGGACTCGGATAATCAAAATGAGTTGGATAAGATCATATTATGGGTCCGCTATATAGATGACCTGTTCCTAATATGGAATGGAACTGATGACGAATTTCTTCAATACTTTAACGAACTGAATAATAATGAAGTTGGCCTATCTTTTACATACAGTATGAGTAGGTCAGAGATTCCGTTCCTTGACACCTTGATATATATAAAAAATGACCAGATCCACTCAACACTATACAGGAAAGAAACAGCCACCAATAGTATCCTGCATGGAACGAGTTTCCTCCCCAAACCCCTAATAGACAGTATTCCCTATGGGGAGTTCATGCGTTTAAAACGTAACTGCTCACAGCCAGAAGATGCTGAAGAGAAAATTCAAGAATCTATGGAAAGATTGAAACAAAGAGGCTATACAGAGTCCACCTTGAAGAGAAACAAAAAGAGAATTGACCATAAGACCAGAGCGGACACTTTAACATCTAAACCCAAACATGCATGTAATGACGAGGAACAAGTCCCGAGGTTTATCACTACCTATAGTAAAGAGAGTGGCATTATAATGAGCAAAATCAGAAAACATTGGCATATGATTATAAAAGATCCAGACATAGGAAAACTGATCGGGCCAAAGCCAACTGTAATATACAGAAAAACTAAATCTCTAAAAGACATGCTTGTCAGCAGCCACTTCATACAAAAAGAAGAAACAAACTGGCTAACAGAACAACGAAATGGGTTCATCAAATGTAATTCATGCAAGGCGTGCAAAATTGGCAAAAATGTAAGAAATATCATAGAACCTAATGGAAATATAATAACACTAAAGAACAAAATAACCTGCAGTACGAAATTCGCAATCTATGTCATTGAATGTACCTGCGGCCAAAAATATGTTGGCAGCACCGTCTGCCCATTGAAAAAACGAATTCTCGAACACATCCGAGCAGTTAAGAACAAAGATATCTCATACGCCACTGCCAAACATATGATTTTATGTCAAAATGGGGACTGGCGAGCAATGTGCTATTATGGTATTGATACCATCATACCAAATGAACGAGGCGGAAATAGAACTAAGAAACTGCGCCAACTGGAATCCCGTTATATTATTAAATTGAAAACCAAGGCACCAAGAGGAATGAACAATGAAGAAGAACTTTATGTGCACCTAGAATGAAAAAACATATACGGACCATACAGAACATAGATGGAGCCGTTTACTTTAAATTCTAAATTTCAGATTAGGTTTAGAAATGTAATTCTTTCTCCTCCCTTCTCTGCCTTTTGCTCTCTCCTCTCTTCTCTTCTCTCTCCTTTCTGCTTTCCTAAGGTGTATTTCTTCGCCTTATGATGATTTTTGATTTCCCTTCTCTCTCTCTCTCTCTTCCAACTCCCTCTGTAAATGTACTATACAGAGATACAAATATGAGACAATTGCCATAATACATTTGTCACTAAATAACCATGAACACTTACGTACTATACGTAGAAGCATGACAGATTCATGAATGTGACATCACATAAAAATAACACGTGATTGTTTGGTGCTATACCTCGATTCACAAACCCTCCAATGAATGATTACCCTGTAAAGAACAGTAAAAATTGACTCTTTCTCATGCTAAAATATAACTATGTAATTTTAATGCACTACAACTCCCATAATGCCACATTAAGGCCATATGGGTGTATATATAGTGCAACAGAGAAAGGACTCACTGACCGTGAGCAAAGCCGTGAAGGCTGAAACGCGTTGGTTGAGCTGTGAATAAACGCATTTTGAAATTTCCCTCCCTGAGTGCCGCGTCAATGGTTTTGGGATATATATATATATATTTTTTTTTAGATATATAAATATATAAATATAAATATATATATAAATAAATATATATATATATATATATATATTACCTACTGGCGGTCGCCAGTAGGTAGTTATAGTTAGGACCACGTTTCCATAGGAAATCCGCAACATTCTATTTTGAATAACTTTGGCGCCGGTCGACGAATCCTCGCGAATTTTTCAAAATAGGTGGAGCGCTACGCTCCGCTCCTACCCTGAAAGTCTCGGGGGGATTCGTGAAGCGGGGGCTGAGATAAAAGGGGGGTCCCAAAACACGTTTTTCCCATTCATTTTTCCATAGGACCTTTAGACACAGCTACAGCCCGAACGGCTGAACAGAATTACTTGAAATTTGGCAGAGAGGTAGTCCTCAGGTCAAGGAAGTGCCTTTTGTAGGTTTGGTGTAAATCTGTTCAGTAGATTCTGAGAAAATAGCCTTTAAATCAATATATATATCTGAGCCAGCGTACGGTGCACTTACGGTGCGCTTACCGTACGCATACGGTGGCGTGCGCGAGCGCGATTTTGATTGGCTCTTAGCTCTTAGTAAACATTCGAATCGGTCGAAACCAGGAAGCGTTGGGCAGCAAAAACGAACCCCAAAAATGTGTAAAGAGGCAGTTTCATGAGATCCTAACCACCCAGCATTGATACAGGGGTCCCCAAACCACCCCCAAGCCCAAAAAAAAAATTGTTTTTTTTTTCGGAAAATCGCCGATTACGCTTACCGTACGCGTACGATAAAAATTTATAAAAAAAAAAATTATCCACATTCTCCCCACCCCGTGTGCAAATGGAGCCCGAAGGGCACCATTTGTGCATGGCATATTACAGCTATGAATTTAACAAAGAATACATTTCACAAAGATGCGCATAATATGTCCCCCATGTGCGCACGGTGCACGAAGCGCATCGTGCGTACATGGCCCATCCCGCTTAACGTGGGCACGCGGTGCGCGCAGCGCACCGCGTGACCACCGTGTGTGCACGGCACTAACTGCGTAAAGTGCGCGCACGGTGCGCGAAGCGCACCGTGCGCGCACGGAATGAACTGCGTTAACTGGGCGCGCACGCCACGAATGGCGTAAAGTAACTTAGCATTTAAAAAACCGTACAAATTCACTGAAAAAACCATAGGTTTCACACACGTTATAGTTAGGAATTAGCATTAAAAAAACCTTGCAAATTCACTGAAAAAACCATAGGTTTCACACATGTTATAGTTAGCTGTACATTTCACTCGTAAAAAACCAATGAAATTCGGCGTTATAGTTAGTGCAGGCAACTATAACTCACGCGACCACAATCTTCTGCTGATGACATATGTGTCTTTATGAAAAAAAAATATTTGTAATATATGTATAGCTAAAATTTAATGGAAGAAGACATGGGCAAATAATTGTCGAAATACAGTATTAGCATCAGCAGAGGATTGCGGTCGCGTGAGTTATAGTTGCCATCAAGCGTAACGTGGGCACGCGGTGCGCATAGCGCACCGCGTGCCCACCGTGCGTGCACGGCACTAACTGCGTTAAGTGGGCGCGCACGCCACGAACGGCGTAAAGTAACTTAGCATTTAAAAAACCGTACAAATTCACTGAAAAAACCATAGGTTTCACACACGTTATAGTTAGGAATTAGCATTTAAAAAACCTTGCAAATTCAGTGAAAAAACCATAGGTTTCACACATGCTATAGTTAGCTGCAGATTTTACTCATAAAAAACCAATGAAATTCCCCCGTTATAGTTAGTGCAGGCAACTATAACTCACGCGACCGCAATCCTCTGCTGATGACATATGTGTCTTTATGAAAAAAAAATATTTGTAATATATGTATAGCTAAAATTTAATGGAAGAAGACATGGGCAAATAAGTGTCTAAATACAGTATTAGCATCAGCAGAGGATTGCGGTCGCGTGAGTTATAGTTGCCTGCACTAACTATAACGGGGGAATTTCATTGGTTTTTTATGAGTAAAATCTCCAGCTAACTATAGCATGTGTGAAACCTATGGTTTTTTCACTGAATATATATATATATATATATATATATATATATATATATATATATATTTCCAACTTTGTCCTGAGCTCGAAGACGCCACTCCACAAAGGACAGTTCAACTTGAACATTTTATTTCCAAATCGGCAATGCATTCCAACAATTCGACATCCCTTACGCGTTTCGGAGCTGCTGCTCCTTCATCCGAGGGAAAGCTGAAAGTCACGGATGGCGCTGCACCCAACACACTCCTTATTTGCATAATCAAAATTAATTGCCCTCCGGTGGGAAATGACAGGTGAGTTCTGGGAGTTGTAGTTGCTGTGCAGTTAAATTTACTTCCCCACAGTGGGTTCCGTGTCCTAACAGTCAATGAATGATTATGCAAATAAGGAGTGTGTTGGGTGCAGCGCCAGTTTGGAAATAAAATGTTCAAGTTGAACTGTCCTTTGTGGAGTGGCGTCTTCGAGCTCAGGACAAAGCTGGAAACAGATACGACGCGGCAGTCCGGCCGTGGAAGATTGCACCGCCTTCAAACAATGGGTCTGTAAGGTTGAAATTATTAATTCCTGTTCAGCACAAAGGACGAAATATTGCAAACTGGACTGACATTCTGAGGCCCACCAGAGGGCTGAAAACCATTAAATAATTGACTGTTAGGGCACGGAACCCACTGTGGGGAAGTAAATTTAACTGCACAGCAACTACAACTCCCAGAACTCACCTGTCATTTCCCACCGGAGGGCAATTAATTTTGATTATGCAAATAAGGAGTGTGTTGGGTGCAGCGCCATCCGTGACTTTCAGCTTTCCCTCGGATGAAGGAGCAGCAGCTCCGAAACGCGTAAGGGATGTCGAATTGTTGGAATGCATTGCCGGTTTGGAAATAAAATGTTCAAGTTGAACTGTCCTTTGTGGAGTGGCGTCTTCGAGCTCAGGACAAAGTTGGAAACATATATATATATATATATATATATATATATATATATATATATATATATATATATATATATATACCAACATTGGCTTTATCACGAGCCTCTTGCACGGTGGGCTCACGGCAGGGGTAGCCACCCCCACAACATCCTCTATCCAAAGTGCGATGTATTCAGTCGACACTACGTCCGACACGTTTCGGAGTTAAACACACTCCTTCTTCACGGGCAATTAGACTGCGTGTTTGTAGTTACTAATAAAGTGCAACAATGACGATCATGTGATATAGACATAAAAGACATCTTCGATGTCATTTAACCATCTCAATAAAGTTTTAACATAATAGTTAAACTTTATAAATCATATAATTCATCAAAAACCATTTTAGATTCATAAATAAAACAGGAAGAACATTTCATGTTAATCAGATAACATGCCAAGACCAAACGATCATACCGCCGGTATTACAGGCTAAACAGTAAATCAATATGGCATAAACTGGCATAATTGGAGATATATATAATCGTAACAAGTGCGTGATAACACTTAAAATAATATTGTAATGCATCCAATAATTACTAAAGGAAATTAAAGCCAGTAAAGAAAAACTTTTTCCGAGCGGAGGTATCACTTGGACCCGGCCGCGAACTCATGTTATTGCTAACACTTACAAAAGAAATCAGAGTGCAATCGTCCTGAGCTATAGCTTAGCACAACCAGACATCGTAATACCAATGAAGATAATAGTACATATTTCACAACATTGAAACTCATAATTAGTAAACATGACTAACGTATAAAAGCCTATAACAGTGTACATTCAGGTAATCAATTTGTGACTTGATCAACATATAACCCAAGTGGGTAAAAGTAACATGATAACATCTGGCATACATTGTTACTGTACACGTGGCAACCAATTGATTGTGGCCAATCGGCCTTACAATTTTTAAGTCATATCATCATGATTGGATGTTACGCCCCGGTGGGCAAGTGTGTATTGCAACAAAAATACATCATGGACGACAATATTTGCATCTACAGTTGGTCGTGTTGTTTCAATACTCCTCAAGCATATAACAAACATCTATGCTTCTCATTCCTGTATATATATCTGTAAAAAAGTCAGAAATAGAGATGGTGTATTTAAAACAAAAAAGGTGCATAAATAAAATCTAATAAAACACAAAAATCTAAAACACAGCAATACGGATACTTTGATCATGGGAGAAGATACAGCAGCAATGAATATAAAAACAATTCAAAGATGTACAGACAATTCTTCATCAAGATTGAGTCCATTGGGGGCCATTGTGTTGAATCTGATAATGAGTCTAGATTCAAGTCTCCTGAGTTCAGCTGTTCTATTCCCACCCCTGACTCTCGGTGGAATGCAATCAATGACAGCAAATCTCACAAGATTGGGATTACTTTTATGGAATTCATGAAAGTGTCTAGCAACAGGATAAGTTTTATCGTTTTTGTTGATAGCCCTGAGATGCTCAAGGACACGTTTTTTCCCTTTATGAATGGTACTGCCTATATAATATTTACCACAAGGGCATTTCAAGGTATAAATAGCATATTCAGTATTGCAATTTACATGTTTTTGTATGATAAATGGTGCCATACTGTTGCAAATTTTAATGGATTTAAGATTGCAACTAAACTTACATGCTTTACATTGATTGCATGTAAAGAATCTCCTTATCTCATTAGTCTTTTTAAGACTTGGGATCATGTGACTGCAAAGATAATCTCGTAATGATCGTGGTTTGCGAAATGTCAAAGATGGATATTCGCCTACACACTCACGTAGGTCATCATCATTTCTTAAAACCTCCCAGAATTTTTTGAGGCTTCTTCTTATCTCCCAAGCATGAGTGTTATATTTAGTTATGAACCTTATTGGTTCCTTCTTTTCAGTTGTATTAGCAGTAGTAGTAGGGAAAATTAACTCATCTCTTTTGAGTTTGTCTACTTTTGTGATAGTGTCTTTGATGAGTGTCTTACTGTATCCTCGTGCCAGTAATCTTTCAGTCATTTGTACCTTTTCTGCCTGGTAACCATCATCGGTACTGCAGTTCCTTCTGGCCATTAACAGTTCTCCAAAAGGAATACTGCGAATTAAACTCTTCGGATGGCAACTACTTGATTGCAGCAAACTATTACCAGCCGTGGTTTTCCTAAATAGTTTGCTACAGATTTCAGTATTGTTAATTTCAAGTTTAAGATCCAGAAATTCAATGGTGCTCTATCAGTTTGACTAGTGAACTGAAGGTTCAGATCATTAACATTGAGCATGTCAACAAATTCTCGTGCCTCATTTTCTGTCCCATTCCACACACAGAAAATATCATCAATGTATCTAAACCAGAGGACAACGTGGTCTACAAATTGTCTGGTCTTATAGACAACCTGCTCCTCCCACCAGCCGAGGTACAAGCCTGCAAAGCTGGGGGCGAAGCAGGTTCCCATCGCCGTTCCCTGGATTTGTTTGTAAATACAATTGTCAAAAAGAAAGAAATTGTTACTTAGACATAATTGTATCATGTCTAAGAGCATCTCAGTATGGAACAGTAGTGAAAGCGAGCTGTCTTTTAAAAAATGTCTGCAAGCCTGAATCCCTAATTCCTGTGGGATACAAGTATACAGACTATTGACATCCATACACATTAGTAAATAATCGTCATTCCACTGAACATTTTCAATTTTCTTTTATGTCTATATCACATGAGCGTCATTGTTGCACTTTATTAGTAACTACAAACACACAGTCTAATTGTCCGTGAAGAAGGAGTGTGTTTAACTCTGAAACGCGTCGACGTAGTGTCGACTAAATAAATCGCACTTTGGATAGAGGTCACGGCTCCAATGTTTTTTGTATTCCTGGATTGTAGGAGACACGCATTGGTGACTGTTTTGTATATATATATATATATATATATATATATATTTTTTTTTTTGCAGGCTCCTGTCCCAAAGGAACAACTCACTCACGAGGCTTCTGTATTCAAATCATATTTAATGCAAGGACGCGTTTCGGCGTTTAGCCTTCTTCTTGCTTGCTTTATAAATTGAACAGTGTTACCTGTCGTATTGATGTTTTTAAACAGGTAACTTCCATCTGATTGGATGTTCAGCATAAACACAGACAGAGGACTGCGGAGATTCGTAATTCATTAGTTTTCCTAAGAGCATGTAATTTCAGTTCTCCAGCCTGTATGGCTTTATCATTTTCACAATTAGCGCTCTTAATTGGCATGCTCCAAGGATACACAGTTCATTCTGCTGCATGGTAAATATTTACCGTCCCCTTCTGTGAAATGCGCTGTTGAAGTGCTTGATTACAGAGGCCTCTCGTCCAACCACTTGGTTATGCATATATATATATATATATTATCTACTGGCGGTCGCCAGTAGATAGTTATAGTTAGGACCGTGTTTCCATAGGAAATCCGCAACATTCTATTTGGAATAATTTTGGCACCGGTTGACGAATCCTCGCGAAATTTTCAAAATAGGTGGGGCGCTCCGCTCCGCTCCTACCCTGAAAGTCTCGGGGGGATTCGTCAAGCGGGGGCTGAGAAAAAAGGGGGGTCCCAAAACGCGTTTTGCCCATGCAATTTTCCATAGGGAGCTTTAGTCCAAGGTACAGCCCGAACGGCTGAACAGAATTACTTGAAATTTGGCAGAGAGGTAGTCCTCAGGTCAGAGAAGTGCCTTTTGCAGGTCTGGTGTCAATCTGTTCAGTAGTTCCTGAGAAAATCAAAAGTAAAATCATATATATATGTGGGCGGAGCCTAACCACACATCTCATCCTGAGATCTGATTGGCTGTCAGCACTTCATCCAAGAAGTGTTGGCAGCCATCTTGGGACCAATATACATGATATCACCTCATTAAAAAGCATTGCAGTTAATAGAAGGTTTTAAGACTTTAGGTACATTATAAATTATTTGTTGATGGTACCATACTCATTTTAGGAATTGTGGTATGTTCTAAGGTGATTTCACCATGTGAAAAAGCCTTCTGCTGGGATATCATGATTGAGAGAAAAATATTTTCTCATGCTTTTCCCACAGAGGCTTGGAAGGTGATCTATAAGCTAAACTGAGAGCTTATTTTCTGTAAATTCACATTATCTTTCTCAGTCATGTGAGAATGAAGTCTGACATTCTCAGTAAAACATGTACATCCAACAAGGGCAGAGACTGTCAGTTGATTCCTTTGTGTTCTACTGCAGCTTCCCAGAGTGTTCCAAAGAACAACTAGAGTACTAACAGTCCTACTTATGATAAACGTATGGCACACCTGAAGCCATCTTGCTTGGATTAAAGTGGTAACTCTTAAAACATTTAATGTAAAAAGGAACAAAATGAGGGGGTTCATTTTTCCATAAAAAGTATGATTAGTGCTGCAGAAAGAAAAATTAGGGCACATTTTGAGTGACTTCCCAAATCCTCTTCTATTTCATTAAAAAATTCTGACATGCAGACTGAAACATGCACTTTCAATACCAGCAGCAGTTTTCCCTGGTGAGCAGTAGCTTTACTACAGTGATTTAATGAGCAAAAAGAGTGCTAACATTCTGAATTTATGGCAAATGTGTGACACATCTGAATGCCTTCTTGATGGAATCAAAGTAAAAAACTGAAAGTATTTCCTACTGAGGAGACTGCAGTAAATGAGGAAATTAGGAAACTTCATAACAAATAAGTCTCCCAAGATGGCCACCAGAGACAAAAGAGCCCAAATGCAGCCCAAATATCACCCAGATGTAGCCCAAGTATAGCCCAATGACAGAATGTCCCAGAGTGTTCTTAAAAACAACTAGAGCGCTTACTGTCTTCATTATGACAAAAGTATGGCACACCTGAAGCCATCTTGATTGGAATAAACTGCTAACACTTAAAACATTTAATTCAAAAAGGAACACAATGAGGGGGTTCATTTTGCCATAGAAATTATGATTAATGCTGAAGAAAGAAAATGAGGGCACATTTTGAGTGACTTCTCAAATCCTCTTCTATTTCATTAAAAAATTCTGACATGCAGACTGAAACATGCACTTTTAATACCAGGAGCAGACTTCCATGGTGAACAGTAGTTTTACTACAGTGATCTAATGAGCAACTAGAGTGCTAACTTTCAGAATTTATGGCAAATGTGTGACATATCTGAATACCTTCATGATGGAATCAAAGTAAAAAACTGAAAGCATTTCCTACTGAGGAGACTGCAGTACATGAGGAAATTAGGAAACTTCATAACAAATAAATCTCCCAAGATGGCCACCGGAGACAAAAGAGCCCGAATGTAGCCCAAAATCACCCAGATGTAGCCCAAATATAGCCCAATGACAGAAGTGTGCAAAACACTTATTATTTTGTGTTTTTGCAGTGTTATATAGTGCAGACTTGTCAGGTATTGGAGTGCTTTACATGAGCATTGGTTACATCACACAAGAACAAATTCATTTTGGTTGTAGACATGGGGAGACTAAGTGATTTGACCAGAATCACAGAATGTCGAGCTGAAGCAGAAACTCCAACCTGGTTCCCCAGTTGCAAAGTCTGCAGTTCTGGAAGTAACACCACATCCTCTCCCCTAAGCGCAACATTTAATCAAGTGGTCAACTGGATAAAAACCACTAGCACTAACCATAATTTTGATGCCAATAAGACCCTCTCATGTATGTAATTTCTAAATGAAATGCTCTAGGTATTACAGTTTTGATTACATCAAGATGACGTCAGGCGTTCCACACTTTTGTAATAAATATAGAATGTTAGCAATCTAGTTGTTCATTAGGATACTGTTGAGAGGCAGAGGCCAGGGGCACGGACTCTGAAAATTGAAGGCAGGTAGGAGGGTGCAAAGGCAACAATTTAACCACACTGAGCAGGCAGGAAGGGCCGTGGCAGCACAACAGACTATGGAGGGCAGTGGAAAGGGGGGCAGGGGCAACAAACCAACAATACAGGACTTGCAAGAGAGGCTGTGGCAATGTGATAGACCATTGTGGGCAGAAGGAAGAGGCAATGGTAGTACAACCATACATGCCAACAGACCCGATTCAGCCAGGAAACGTCCAATGTTTTTAAGCTCATATGGGCTTTATTTGATCTGTCTCCTGTCTACAATCTCCTCTTTTTCAATGTAACTCAAAGGGGAAAATCAATACCCCAGTTTTTTTTCAAAATCTCCCTCTTACCAAGTTCAAAATGTTCGCAAGTATGGTACATTGGATCATGGAAGGAAATGGGGTAGGGACATGGACTTGGATAACAGAGGACAGGAGGGACATGGAGAGGTGCACCAAACTGACCCTGCAGGGCAGGCATCAGGGTTTGCAGCAGCACAATACACCACACAGGGCATGCGGGACGGGAGTGCAGCACAACAATCCATAGAAAGCAAGAGGGAGGGGACAGGACCATTCACATGGACAACAGAGAACAGAGGGGCAAGAGGCAATGGTAGCTAGCTGACCATAATGGACAGACAGGAGAGTAAGCTGCAGCATAACAGACCATAAAGGGCAGGAGGGATGGATCAGGGGCATTACAATGGAACAGACAAGCCAGGAGGGAGGGAGTAGGGGTCTGCACATGTAAACAGAGGGCTGGGGGCAAGGGGGCAGGGCAGGAGCAGCACGATAGCCATGGAGGTCAGGCAGGATGGGCACTAGAAGCAAGACACACCGTGAAGAGCAACAGTTAGACTGTGATGGCATACACACAGACCATGGAGGGAAGGTGGGAGGGGGTCAGGGGCAGCTAACTGACCACACAGGGAAGGTGGGAGGGGCCATGGCAGCACAGAAGACCATGCATGGCAAGTGGGAGGGTTAGTGGCAGCACAATGGCTATGATGGGCAAGAAGGAGGGTGCAGGGGCATGCACAAAGGACGATGGAGGATAGAAGGGAGGGTCAGGACCTGTCCACAGACAAGAAAGTTCAGGGGAAGGGGCCTCACAACAGACCGCACGGGGCAGGCAGTTGCAGCACAACAGACCAGGGAGGGCAGAAGGGTGTGGCAGTACAATGGACCATGTAGGACAGGAGGAAGAGGATAGGGGCATGGCATGTGGACAGGCAGGGTGGAGGTGGCAGAGACAGGTTACAGTCATCTGACAATGCTAGGCAGGTGGGAGGGGAGTGGCAGCTCAACAGAACACTCAGAGTAGATAGGAGTGGCAGGTCCATGGAACATGGTGGGCAAAAAGGATGGAGCAGGGGCATGCACAAAGACATCGGAGGGCAGGGGGAAGGAGAATAGGGGCAGCAAGCTAAGCACAGAGTTTAAGCAGGAGGTCAATGATGGGGCATAGAATTGGGCAATGGAGGGCAGGAGGAGTGGACTGGTACATCATACTAAATTGAGGGCAGTGGCAGCACATCAGACCATGCATGGCAGGAGGGAGGAGGCTAGTCCATGGATTCATACAACAGAGGATAGGGAGGAGGGGGATGGGGCAGCAAGCTAACTGTTCAGAGAAGGCAGGTATTAGGAACTTTATTGTTTTTAAAACGTGTGTCTGTGCGAACTACTTAAAATATGAACAAGTATGCAGCATAATCTCACTTTTATTTAGGAAGAAGAGGACGTTTGTGACTGTGACTCCGGGCTCACTTGGCAGAAACACCCCCTGACCCTCCACCCCCTATCGCAAAATGTAATGCCCGTGATAAGGGTAGGTGAACACAGTGTTATGTAGAACATAGTCCTGAGAGCACGATTGAAAATGAAAACTAGATATAGTGTATGTTATAAACTATGCACCAAAAAGTGTGATATAAAATGAACCGGGCGTGAAATATAATATGCAATACATTGTGCGCAATGACAGATTCATTGGAGAGCGCGAGATACAACATGCACTAGCGCGTGCTATGCGATATGCGCCTTGGAGTGTAATATGCACAGGGCAGTGTTGTGTAACCTAACTAGTCTCTAACGTTGTAATATAAAATATGTGCTGGGGAGTGTAACGTTGCATATGCACTGTGACAAAGATATGGATCTCAGATTGTAATATGTATGGCATAGCACTGTGCATTATAACATAGGCATCGAGGAAGGCACGTTAGATGGAGCAATATAACCCGTGCAAAGACAAGTGTGGCATGACATATTCACGGGGTGGTGTTACAGTGCACATGGGCTAGAGAGTGTCATAGCATATGCACTAGCTGGTGGAATACAACACAGAGGTGTGTGGCACTCGGCAGGCAATGGTGGGTGTAACACAGAATTGGGCTCTGCCAGGAGCGCGCTGTGACTCTTAAGTGATGTTCGTCCCCTTTCCAGAGAGTAAAATAAAAAGTATTACACATCCGGCAGTGGATGTGTGTTTTATTAACATGTCAAATCCCCTTTGAATGGCTTGGTGTGCATGTGTATTAAATGTGCCCGTCAATAGCTACCCATGTTCGTATAAATAAACGACAAGGGTGTCTACCGGGATTAGGCACGGTAGGGCATCAGACATGTCAGAGCTTCACTAGTGGTGTAAATACATTCCACGTGGATTCATTGTATGCATAGTCGCCTTTTAATGAATATCACGCAAATCGTCATGGTGATAGGTATGTACGGTTTGTCCAGCATGTCCTAGGTGTGTCTATAAATATATATTTTTTAAAAATAATAAAAAACGGTGGCCGGCCCTGGGGATTGGGGTCAAAAAAATATAATTAGGAGACAGGCCCTGGGGGATGGGGTCATCAGGGCCAATAAATTAGAATAAGAAGGGGAACCACACAGCCCCCCTTCTTAAAAAATTTAAATAAATAAAAGACTGGCATCGTGCCGGAGGCCACGCCCCCTCCTTGCAGCACTCTGCAAACGCGCCCCCTGGCGAGTTGTAAGTTGGGGAATTAATTCCTCTACAATACTGAGGGTCCCTGAGGGCCAACTAGCCCAACAGGCATCTCCAGTATACGCCAGGGAGCTGCGCTGCAGACAGGTGTTCTGAGGCCAAGCCCCTTTTTACACCTCTCTGCAACGCAGCTCTGTGGCGCTTACTGGAGGTACCTAGTGGTCTAGTTTGACCCTAGGGACCCTTAGGATGCAAGGGGACTTAATCTCTCAACTTAGAACAGCCACAGGGCGCGTTTACACAGTGGTGAAGGGAGGGGACGGGGCCTGAGGTGACGTGTGCAAACACGCACTATGGCACGTTTTAAATTGGGGATATAATTTCCCTTCAATACTGAGGGCCCCTGGGGGCTAACTAGCCCACCAAGTGCTTCCAGTAAGCGCCACTGAGCTGCATTGCAGAGAGGTAGTCCAGGCCGTGCCACTTTTTACACCTCTCTGCAATGCAGCTCTGTGGCACTTACTGGAGGTACCTAGTGGGCTAGTTGGACCCTAGGGACCCTCAGGATTCAAATGAACTTAATCTCCCAACTAAAAACAGACACAGGGCGTGTTTACACAGTGGTGAAGGGAGGGGACGGGACCTGAGTTAACGTGTGCAAAAACGCCCTGTGGCCTGTTTTAAGAGGTAGTTTTAATCCCCCTGCCCTATTATATACTAGGGCAGAGCTTTCCAAACTGTGTGTCCCGAAACAGTACTGTGTCGCCTGCAAATGGTGGGTGTGTAGCGGGATGACACTGGTATTAACGGGCACTTAGCACATAACTGCTGCTAATTAGGAGGCATTCCTTTGAAAGCTTTGTTCTCACTATGCCTAATCTATTGCATAACTTCTCCCAGTAAATGTTCTTTTAAAGACCTGCAAAGTACTGGGTGCGGCTGTGTGTGTGCCCAGGAAGCTGGGGTGAGGTGACAGACAGGGGGAGACAGACAGAGACAGAGAGGGAGGGAGACAGAGAGAGGGAGACAGAGGGAGGGATACAGAGAGGGAGGGAGACAGAGAGGGAGGGAGAGAGGGAGGGAGACAGAGGGACGGAGACAGAGGGCGACAGAGGGAGGGAGACAGAGGGAGGGAGACAGAGGGAGGGAGACAGAGGGAGGGAGGGAGGGAGGGAGACAGGGAGAGAGGGAGAGACAGAGGGAGGGAGACAGAGAGAGAGGGAAAACGTGGGAGACAGAGAGAGAGAGGGAGACAGAGAGAGAGGGAGACAGAGAGAGAGGGAGACAGAGGGACGGAGACAGAGAGAGGGAGGAGGGTGACAGGGATGGAGACAGAGGGAGGGAGAAAGATAGAGGGAGACAGAGGGAGGGAGGGAGACAGACAAGAGGGAGACAGACGGAGACAGAGAAAGGGAGGGAGACAGAGGGAGAGAGAGGGAGGGAGACGGAGAAAGAGGGAGGGAGGGAGACAGATGGAGAGAGAGGGAGGGAGACAGGGAGAGAGAGGGAGGGAGACAGAGAAAGAGGGAGGGAGGGAGACAGAGGGAGAAAGAGGGAGGGAGACAGAGGGAGAGAGAGGGAGAGAGGGAGGGAGGGAGACAGAGGGAGAGAAAGGGAGGGAGACAGAGAAAGAGGGAGGGAGACAGAGAAAGAGGGAGGGAGACAGAGAAAAAGGGAGGGAGACAGAGAAAAAGGGAGGGAGACAGAGAAGGAGGGAGGGAGACAGAGAAGGAGGGAGGGAGACAGAGGGAGAGAGAGGGAGGGAGACAGAGAAAGAGGGAGGGAGGGAGACAGAGGGAGAGAGAGGGGGGAGACAGAGGGAGGGAGACAGAGAAAGAGGGAGGGAGGGAGACAGAGGGAGAGAGAGGTAGGGAGACAGAGGGAGAGAGAGGGAGAGAGGGAGGGAGGGAGAGAGAGGGAGAGAGGGAGGGAGGTAGGGAGGGAGACAGAGGGAGAGAGAGGGAGGGAGACAGAGAAAGAGGGAGGGAGACAGAGAAAGCGGGAGGGAGGGAGACAGAGAAAGAGGGACGGAGGGAGACAGAGAGAGGGAGACAGAGAGAGAGGGAGACAGAGAGAGTGAGGGAGACAGAGGGATTCAGAGAGATAGAGAGAGGGAGGGAGACAGAGAGAGACAGGGACAGACAGACAGAGGCAGAGACAGGGACAGACAGAGACAGATAGAGGGAGACAGTGGGAGAGAGAGGGAAGCAGACAGAGGGAGAGAGAGGGAAGGAGACAGAGTGAGACAGGGAGACACAGGGAGGTAGGGAGAGAGGGAGGGAGGGAGACAGAGACGGAGAGAGAGGGAGACAGAGGGCGACAGACAGAGGGAGGAAGGCGACAGAGGGAGGGAGACAGAGAGAGTGGGAAACCATGGTGGACAGAGAGAGAGGGAGACAGAGGGCGACAGACAGAGGGAGGAGGGCGACAGAGGGAGGGAGACAGAGACAGAGGGAAACCGTGGTAGACAGAGAGAGAGGGAGACAGAGGGAGACAGAGAGAGGGAAGCAGAGGGAGGGAGTCAGGCGGAGACAGAGGGAGGGAGACAGAGGGAGAGAGAGGGAGAGAGAGAGGGAGACAGAGAGAGGGAGACAGCGAGAGAGATAGACACAGAGGGAAGGAGACAGAGGGAGACAGACAGAGGGAGACAGACAGAGGGAGAAAGAGGGAGAGCGAGAGGGGGAGAGAGGGAGGAGACAGAGGGAGGGAGACAGAAGGATGGAGACAGAGGGACAGAAACAGAGGGAGACAGAGAGCAGGAGACAGAGGGCGACAGATAGAGGGCGACAGACAGGGAGGGAGACAGACAGAGGGAGACAGAGGGATGAGGGTGCCAGAGGGAGCAAGGCAGATAGAGGGAGACAGAGGGAGGTAGACAGACAAAGGGAGACAGGGAGGCAGAGAGAGGGAGACAGAAGGAGGGAGACAGAGAGAAAGTGAGACAGACAGAGGGAGGGAGACAGAGAGAGGGAGGGAGAGAGAGAGAGAGGGAGAGAGAGAGATAGAAAGAGGGAGGGAGAGAGAGAGGGAGGGAGGGAGGGATACAGAGAGAGGGAGGGAGAGATAGAGAGAGGGAGGGAGGGAGAGAGAGATGTGTGTGTATGCCCGGTCTGGTGTCTCAGTGGACGAAGGCATTCACTGCTGGGGCCTGTGTTCAACCTCATGGTCTCACATTTGCTTGAAAATGCACAATTTGCCCACTTTTATAAAAAACAAATTAAAAATCCGAGTAGAGAACCCCCCCCGAACCACCCTTAAGTGGTTTGGGCTCGCTTGCTACGCTCGCTCGCTGCACTGCCTTACTGTGTCCCAAAATGATGCAACTCCAAAAAGTGTGTCACCAACATGAAAAGTTTGGAAAGTTGTGTACTAGGGGCTTACAGAGGAGGTGATGCTAATCACAGGGGGACCCCAACGCATAATGTTCCCTAGTGTATGTAGGTGTTTTCACTGTATTCTAAGTGTCTTTTAACATAGCACTGGCTCTAGGACTGGGTAGTCAGACTCAGTTACCACCAGTATCCGTCTGAAAAAGCTGAGGGTACAGGATGATTTTGCAACAAGGATTCTTTCTGCTCCTCTTTTTGTTCTTTCTGCACGTTATCCTTCTTCCTGCACTTTTCTTCGTCTTTGAGGACTTCTGTTGCTTCTTTCTGCACTTCAGTTTTTTTCTTTCTGTGCATTTTTTCTTCTTTCTTCACATGTCCTATCTCTGTAGGCATAGTTAGAAATTAGCATTTAAAAAACCTTTGAAATTCACAGAAAAAACATAGGTTTCAGGCACGTTATAGTTAGGAATTAGCATTTAAAAAACCTCAGAAATTCACTGAAAAAACCACAGGTTTCAGGGGTGTTATAGTTAGCTGGACTTTTCACTTGTACAAAACCATTGAAATTCCCCCGTTATAGTTAGTTCAGCTAACTATAACTCGCGCGCCCGCAATGCACTGCTGATGACGTCACATATTACATCACTCATGACATGGTCAGTGACATCACTCATGACATCACTGATGACATCTCAAATGACATCAATGATGACATCATCCTTGTGATAGAGTGGCAGACCTCCTCTCACCCTAATATAACCTTTGATACACACATTCAAAAATAGAGACTACAATTTTCAAAACAATGGACATACCAATACCAGTCACAACAACCTCTTCAGTAATCTAAGATCCACATACACATCCACTCATTCACCAACAGTCCTATACAGTCACTCATACATGTACTCACTCATCATATGTACTCATACACCTATACATCCTGTTACACAATGCCACTCATCCGTAGAGTTACTCACACACATAGTCACTCATGCTAATAAAGAATCAAACATACATTTACTTGCATATACAGTTATACACACACCACCACACTTACTTCTAGGGAAACTTACACATAGTTAGTCTTTTAAACAATCACTTATAGAAACACATACTTATTCATCCAGGAACTCTTTCAATCTCTCACTCTCACATATACTCACTTATATACATCAATAGTCACATATACTAGTTTAAAACATATGTAGTTACTCATAAAGACATTATTGAGACAGTCATTCACTCACTAACACACCCATACACACACGCATCCACCCATATAGTCCTGCACACATGCTGTCTTCAACACATACAAACAGTGAGTCACTCATTCATGCACCTATGCACTACGTAATACCCCCACCGAACCATGCAGACACTCAGACTGATACTCAAAAAACCAACTAATAATCTATATAGACACCCATGTAGCTACTCACCAACCCATGCAGCCACTTATACACAAAGTGAGAGACTGATACAGATATTTACATATTTAAACATTACTCTCTAAGCCATGTATTCACTATGATACACTTAATCAGTCAGTTACACAATCAATTTTTCAAAAACAAATCATCCATTTAGACACTTATATACCCATTTATTCTTCCATCGACCTTGAGATATACATATATAAAACATACTTAATTTTCAGAAAAACACACTTTCACTGGGTGATGTCATCAGTGATGTCATCAGTGATGTCATTTGAGATGTCATCAGTGATGTCATGAGTGATGTCACTGACCATGTCATGAGTGATGTAATATGTGACGTCATCAGCAGTGCATTGCGGGCGCACGAGTTATAGTTAGCTGAACTAACTATAACGGGGGAATTTCAATGGTTTTGTACAAGTGAAAAGTCCAGCTAACTATAACACCCCTGAAACCTATGGTTTTTTCAGCGAATATATATATATATATATATATATATATATATATATATATGTTACTGATAGTGTATTTTGAGTGTTTGTAAAATATCATCAATGGTGTCTATTAGTTTTGCAAGATGTTGTGTGAATGTTAGTTTGTGTTGTAGAGAAAAGGGATAGAATGTGTGAAGCATGTGATTAGCATGTGTGGGTCGAAGTAGCTTAATCACAGGGTACATCGGTTGAAAAAGACCATTTAAAATTTGATAGAGGATTGTTTGATGAAGTTTTCTAAATGTTTCACAAACTCGAAACCTCAAGGTAGACTCAAGATATATGTGCTGCAGATGTGGAGGCAGGTTAGGTATAGTAGCTGTGGTAGGTAGATACGGCATGTATGGCAAGTAGGAAGATATAACAGATTTATAAGGTAGATTAGGTATTGTAGTATAAGTCTCGTATGGTAAATAGTTGTGTAGGTTAAGTATGGTAGGTATGATATTGCAGATAGATATGGTAGGTAGGGTGGTTTGGTAGATATGATAAGCTAGGTGTGGTAGGTAGGTGAAGTGGGGTGGGTAGACATGGGATTTATGATAGGTTAGGTATGGTAGTTTGGGTGTAGTTCAAATAAAGGAGGGGCCAGGAGCCCTGGATCCAGGTTTTGCATTGTACTTAGCTACCACTATGTGTCCCGCTTCAGTCAGACAGGCTATTATAAAATCTAACATATGCTGACACAGGGCGTCCATGCAAGAAATGCTTCTTATCACCAGTTTGGCTGAGGGCAAAAGTCGCTGTGACTGGAACACTGAGGATTACCCAAAGTCAATCTCAGTAGCATCCTAAGAACTCACTGACTGACTAAATTCCTGAAATGTAGTCAGTTTCAATTGATGCAGATGATACCAATAATTCTCATGATTCTGTAATTGACTCAGAATTGATATCTGGCTCTATTAAAATCTATTTTTCTGTAATAAATCAAATGTCTTCTACAAATTCTACCCGTAGTGACAGCAATGAATCGGCAACTGAGTAAAATGGAGATACTAATCTCACTACTAGTTAAAGGTGCATTGACTGTTGTTAAACTAGATGAGAAGTGATGGTATCTTGGTACAGAATAGCTCTTTGACTACCTTTAAGGGAGCACGTTCCACCAGTAGTGATTTTGGAAATGGAATTGATACAATCAAATCTCAAAATGGGTTGGTTAATCTACCCCTGTCAAGTTGGATACTAATACTGAAGAAGGCCTGGTACTTGATTTAACATCTAAGTCACTTGTGTCAAGGACTACATTAGATACAAAACAAACATTAATGGATTTCACTTCTAAATTACTGTGAAACTCCTTACTTAATAGCGAAAACTGTGACTTAAAACTAGAAAACACTTATACTAGTGGTCCAGACTTAGGAAGTGGGCAGAAATATTCAAAAAGAAATTGAAAACAATTTTAGAGAAATGTAGAAAATACTTAGTCTATTTACAAAAATAAACAAATTCAAAATCAATTCACTTCTCGCTAAGATTCAAGCTTCTATAAGTATTCAGTCGAACAAACCCAATAATAGTAAAACCTATTATACAAAATATAATTCACAGGTTAGTAGATCATCTGGTAGACTTTACAAATATGCAATAAAAAAGAAATCAGTGAATTTAAGAGATACTCTAGACATGGACTACTTGCATCTGTTGATACATCAAACTTAAGCCCTTAAATGTGTTGTGCAGTATTAAGCTTAACAATGGATAACAACACAGCAATATTAGGTTCTTTTACTCAAAGGCACAGGGGAAACAGCCTTTGCAACGCTAGCATTACGTCGCAATGCCTTTCCCACACAAATTTAAACCATGAATATGTCTTTATGATGCATGGTAAGTATATATAGTTAAGGTAAGTATATGTGTGCGTGCAGTGTGTGTGTATATATATATATATTCACTGAAAAAACCATAGGTTTCACACATGTTATAGTTAGCTGGACATTTTACTCATAAAAAAACAATGAAATTCCCCCGTTATAGTTAGTGCAGGCAACTATAACTCACGCGACCGCAATCCTCTGCTGATGCTTATACTGTATTTAGACACTTATTTGCCCATGTCTTCTTCCATTAAATTTTAGCTATACATATATTACAAATATTTTTTTTTCATAAAGACACATATGTCATCAGCAGAGGATTGCGGTCGCGTGAGTTATAGTTGCCTGCACTTAATATAACGGGGGAATTTCATTGGTTTTTTATGAGTAAAATGTCCAGCTAACTATAACATGTGTGAAACCTATGGTTTTTTCAGTGAATTTGCAAGGTTTTTTAAATGCTAATTCCTAACTATAACGTGTGTGAAACCTATGGTTTTTTCAGTGAATTTGTACGTTTTTTTAAATGCTAAGTTACTTTACGCCGTTTGTGGCGTGCGCGCCCACTTAACGCAGTTCGTTCCGTGCGCGCACGGTGCGCTTCGCGCACCGTGCGCGCACAGTGAGCACTCGGTGCGCTTCGCGCACCGCGCGCCCACTTTACGCAGTTAGTGCCGTGCACGCACGATGGGCACGCGGTGCGCTATGCACACCGCGTGCCCACGTTACGCTGGATGGGCCATGTACGCACGAAGCGCTTCGCGCACCGTCCACACACGGAGGACATATTATGCGCTTCGTCGTGAAAGTTAAACTATTACATGTTCCGTTTATGTGATATGCCAAGCACAAAAGGTGCCCTAAGGGGACCTTTTGCACACGGGGGGGGGATAATGTGGATATTTTTATTTAATAATTAATTTTTACCGTACGCGTACGGTAAGCGTAATCGCCGTTTTTTCGAAAAAATTTAAAAATGAATTTTTGGCCTTGGGGGTTCTTTTGGGACACCTTAATCAAGGCTAGGTGGTTAGGAGCTGTCTAACCTGCCCCTTTACATGTTTTCAACCTTTGTTTTTCCTCCCCCTCTCAGAGTGCGAGAGAGAAAATGTCGTCCGCCGCTTCCTGGTTTCGACCGATTCGAATGTTTACTAAGATCTAACAGCCAATCAGAATCGCGCTCGCGCACGGCACCCTACGCGTACGGTAAGCTTACCGTAAGCGCACGGTAAGCGCACCGTAAGCTGCCACAGATATATATATTGATTTAAATGCTATTTTCTCAGGAACTACTGAACAGATTTACACCAGACCTACAAAAGGCACTTCCTTGACCTGTAGACTACCTCTCTGCCAAATTTCAAGTAACTCTGTTCAGCCGTTCGGGCTGTAGCTGTGTCTAAAGGTCCTATGGAAAAATGCATGGGAAAAACGCGTTTTGGGACCCCCCTTTTTTCTCAGCCCCCGCTTGACGAATCCCCCCGAGACTTTCAGGGTAGGAGCGGAGTGTAACGCCCCATTAGTTTTGAAAATTTCGCGAGGATTCGTCGACCGGCGCCAAAGTTATTCCAAATAGAATGTTGTGGTTTTCCTATGGAAACAGGGTCCTAACTATAACTACCTACTGGCGACCGCCAGTAGGTAATATATGTATGTGCATATATATATATATATATATATTTTTTTTTTATCCTTCTTCAAAAAGTAACACGCACTCTCGAAGTTTAATGCTTAACAGGAAGCCAATTTATTATTTGCTACGCGTTTCGACAACTGAATGTCTTGTTCACACAAAATAAAAGCAAAATAAAGACGTGTTTAAGTACATATGCAAAACCAAGGAAGGACTAAAATTCATTCATGCTATGTGCTATCATTGACAAGTGTCGGCCATCTTATAATAGTAAACATAAACCTATGTAGCATTTGTAATTCGATAAATATCGTGCTAAATGCAGTGTTTCTTACAAAAGAACAATTTTGACTTTTTACATTATTTCTATCTCGCACTAGTGGCCCAAGAGAAAGTGAGAATGAAAAAATATAAAAAAATATAAAAAATATATTTTTATATTTTCATTATGTAGGGTATATTCCGTTTGAAAATTCATTGTATATAGTAAAGAATACATCATATCGCACTAGTGGCGTTTGCTTCATTCAATATTTCAACTGTAATTACTCCATGAAATACATTCAATAACAGAATAATTCCCTGTACTATATTTCATTAAACTCTCTATACATATACTGTTTTTCACAAGAAGGCCTAGTTTGTATCTATTAGACAGTAGCAGGACTAAGAGACAAGTGCACACCCTATTAAATATAAGTCCAAAAGTAATAAAGGTTATCATAAATTATTAACCCAATCCCTAAAAAAGTGACAAAAGTGCAAAAAATGATCAGACTTTTTTACGCATATTCAAACTTAGAATAAGATTAAAATTGTTCTCTTATCTTGTTTCACATATAGTTCCGAGCCCGGTGGAAGAAAAGGGTAGGGTGCCCATGCAGTGACCATCTAATACGGTGGGTCCCTTCCTTTCTTCCTGTAAATGTGAAAACAAGAAAGAAAACAAAAAACTTAAAATACGATAAAGACTGAACTTTATCATAACAAATTGTCCAACAAAAAGGCAAAACATCGAAAAGTTATAGTTTCTCACTCATTTTACGATTTTTGCGGAGAGCCAATTCTCTATTGCCCCCCCTATTGCTAAGGACAATCTGTTCAATCGCATAGAAGCGCAATAGGTCACTGTTTGAATTATGAAATCTTTTGAAGTGTCTGGCAATCGGATAATGAGCGTCAGTATTGGTAATTGCTCTTAGATGTTCCATAACTCTCTTTTTGTCCTTAGCAATAGGGGGGGCAATAGAGAATTGGCTCTCCGCAAAAAAGAATCCAAATGGATACTTGAATTGGAGACCAAATTCCCTGGTGGCCACAATATTGATGATGAACTGGCAACCCATTTGTATGAAGAATGAATGCTAGTCAGTGTAACTCTATTTGATTACATTGTAAAATGAGTGAGAAACTATAACTTTTCGACGTTTTGCCTTTTTGTTGGACAATTTGTTATGATAAAGTTCAGTCTTTATCGTATTTTAAGTTTTTTGTTTTCTTTCTTGTTTTCACATTTACAGGAAGAAAGGAAGGGACCCACCGTATTAGATGGTCACTGCATGGGCACCCTACCCTTTTCTTCCACCGGGCTCGGAACTATATGTGAAACAAGATAAGAGAACAATTTTAATCTTATTCTAAGTTTGAATATGCGTAAAAAAGTCTGATCATTTTTTGCACTTTTGTCACTTTTTTAGGGATTGGGTTATTAATTTATGATAACCTTTATTACTTTTGGACTTATATTTAATAGGGTGTGCACTTGTCTCTTAGTCCTGCTACTGTCTAATAGATACAAACTAGGCCTTCTTGTGAAAAACAGTATAAGTATAGAGAGTTTAAAGAAATATAGTACAGGGAATTATTCTGTTATTGAATGTATTTCATGGAGTAATTACAGTTGAAATATTGAATGAAGCAAACGCCACTAGTGCGATATGATGTATTCTTTACTATATACAATGAATTTTCAAACGGAATATACCCTACATAATGAAAATATAAAAATATCTTTTTTATATTTTTTTATATTTTTTCATTCTCACTTTCTCTTGGGCCACTAGTGCGAGATAGAAATAATGTAAAAAGTCAAAATTGTTCTTTTGTAAGAAACACTGCATTTAGCACGATATTTATCGAATTACAAATGCTACATAGGTTTATGTTTACTATTATAAGATGGCCGACACTTGTCAATGATAGGACATAGCATGAATGAATTGTAGTCCTTCCTTGGTTTTGCATATGTACTTAAACCCGTCTTTATTTTGCTTTTATTTTGTGTGAACAAGACATTCAGTTGTCGAAACGCGTAGCAAATAATAAATTGGCTTCCTGTTAAGCATTAAACTTCGAGAGTGCGTGTTACTTTTTGAAGAAGGATAAAGATTATTCACCGGTGAGGGCATACTGGCAAACGCACCACCTGACTTCGGGCTCAATCCCGGAATGACCCACTCGGAAGATTGAAAAAAAAAAAAAAATATATATATATATATATATATATATGTATATATTCACTGAAAAAACCATAGGTTTCAGGCACGTTATAGTTAGGAATTAGCATTTAAAAAACCTTAGAAATTCACTGAAAAAACCATAGGTTTCAGGGGCGTTATAGTTAGCTGGACTTTTCACTCGTACAAAACC
Source organism: Triturus cristatus (assembly GCF_964204655.1). Taxonomy (NCBI): domain Eukaryota; kingdom Metazoa; phylum Chordata; class Amphibia; order Caudata; family Salamandridae; genus Triturus; species Triturus cristatus. The sequence goes on along the minus strand of NC_140590.1, from coordinate 552,617,004 downwards.
ATTGAAATTCCCCCGTTATAGTTAGTTCAGCTCACTAGAACTCGCGCGCCCGCAATGCACTGCTGATGACGTCACATATTACATTATTACATCACTCATGACATGGTCAGTGACATCACTCATGGCATCACTGATGACATCTCAAATGACATCACTGATGACATCATCCAGTGAATGTGTGTTTTTCTGAAAATTACATATGTTTTATATATGTATATCTCAAGGTCGATGGAAGAATAAATGGGTATATAAGTGTCTAAATGGATGATTTGTTTTTGAAAAATTGATTGTATAACTGACTGATTAAGTGTATCTTAGTGAATACATGACTTAGTGAGTAATGTTTAAATATGTAAATATCTGTATCAGTCTCTCACTTTGTGTATAAGTGGCTGCATGGGTTGGTGAGTAGCTACATGAGTGTCTATATAGGTTATTAGTTGGTTTTTTGAGTATCAGTCTGAGTGTCTGTATGGTTCGGTGGGGGGTATTACGTAGTGTATAGGTGCATGAATGAGTGACTCACTGTTTGCATGTGTTGAAGACAACATGTGTGCAGGACTGTATGGGTGGATGAGTGTGTGCATGGGTGTGTTAGTGAGTGTATGACTGTCTCAATCGTGTCTTTATGTGTAACTACATATGTTTTAAACTAGTATATGTGACTATTGGTGTATATAAGTGAGGATATGTGAGAGTGAGAGATTGAAAGAGTTCCTGTATGAATAAGTAAGTGTTTCTATAAGTGATTGTTTAAAAGACTAAGTATGTGTAAGTTTCTGTAGAAGTAAGTGTGGTGGTGTGTATAACTGTATATGCAAGTAAATGGATGTTTGATTCTTTATTAGCATTGAGTGACTATGTGTGTGAGTAACTCTATGGATGAGTGGCGTTGTGTAACAGGATGTATAGGTGTATGAGTACATATGATGAGTGAGTACATGTATGAGTGACTGTATAGGACTGTTGGTGAATGAGTGGATGTGTATGTGGATCTTAGAATTACTGAATAGGTTGTTGTAACTGGTATTGGTATGTTCATTGTTTTGAAAATTTTAGTTTCTATTTTTGAATGTGTGTATCAAAGGTTATATTAGGGGGAGAGGAGGTCTGCCACTCTATCACAAGGATGATGTCATCACTGATGTCATTTGAGATGTCATCAGTGATGTCATGAGTGATGTAATATGTGACGTCATCAGCAGTGCATTGCGGGCGCGCGAGTTATAGTTAGCTGAACTAACTATAACGGGTGAATTTCAATGGTTTTGTACGAGTGAAAAGTCCAGCTAACTATAACGCCCCTGAAACCTATGGTTTTTTCAGTGAATTTCTAAGGTTTTTTAAATGCTAATTCCTAACTATAACGTGCCTGAAACCTATGTTTTTTTCAGTGAATATATATATATATATATATATATGTTCCAAAAAGTTGCTCCTTCTGACTGCTGGGGACCCGAGGGAGGTGGCACACACATTGGCGGAGCACGCCGGTAAATCAATCCAAACAAATAAGACACTGACGTGCGCTCTCAGAAAAACGGACTCCACGTTAATTCCAAAGTTCAAGGGTGTTTATTCACTATGCGTTTCAGCTTACTGCGAAGCCTTGTTCACGTGAATAGCAGTGCAAATTAACATGACTGATAAAGCATTAGGCAATTGACATAAAAAACGGACATTTAAAGTGAAAAGATGCATCAATTAATGACGAGCAGCAGACATCTTTAAATGTCATGTTGCCCTAAGTTATACAAGTAAAATACTGTGCGTAGTAGTAATGGTACAAATTAAATATTGCATAAGTCATTGTTTTGCAGTGAAAAAACTCATGATCTACATAAGACTATGTGGCATAGTCTTATATATATATAAATATGGGATTCTGCTGCTGCTGCATTTTACGAATAATTATGGATTTGCCTCATTTGCCATACAATCTATTATCTGCTACATAATTGGCATATCTTAACAAAAAGGTAAAATTACACATCTAGATGTACTCTTACACCTAGGAGTAACTTTATACTTTTTGCTATTCATCATTTCTGAGTGTAAAGTTACCTCTAGGTGTAGTCTGACATGTTCCACCCCTCGAATTGAAGGCGTGGAATCAGTATAGATGAAGCTATGACTGTAAAGCAACTGTTAGTGGCTTTATAACTGTATTTCATGCTCTGCATAATTGGTGGAGACCTCCGCAACCAGGCTGGAAACTGCTGCTACCGGGCCAGAGACCGCCTCAAAAAGGAGGGAGACATCTGCATGGAAGGGAAGTGGAGTATTACATACACCTGACCCAAACCACACACACCTAACACCCACACACTTACAACCTAAACACTGCCAACACTATATGCTCTGCTTTATTCTTATTTGTATTTCAGCAAAAGTAAATAAAATGGAGTCTTGATTCAGAGGGGAAATGCAAACTTGGTGGGGGGGGGGTGGGCAAATAATAAAAACAAGTCAGGAAATGCCAAGGGAGCATGTCTACATACAAAGGGACAGCTTATAAAGAATGTACCCATAAAAGAGTCCATACATTGTTTGGAAAAAAGTCAAAGTATGAAAACAAATTTGACTGTTCAAAACAATAATCAAATCATACCCCAAGCCTGAAAGAGTACAAAATGCATGGGTAGCAGGGAGAACAGGTATCACAGATGAACTGGGAAAGGTAGCAACAGTAAGTAGGGCAAGTTGTGGAGGCATCTGAGACACTAGGCCTGTTATAAATGAATCATGAAGCTACGTACGTTTTGTACTGTTCAATAACCAGTTTTGGGAGTATCCTCACCTCTCTAACTAAGTGCCTGATTTAAATATTGGCGTATTGGTTACTCCATCACAACTGATAACGCCAGATTCTTATCTTATCTTATCTTATCTTATCACTCCTACGAATCCTCGGCCGACTGGACCTTTTTTTCTGCTGTGAAGTGTGAAGGGGAGAAAAACAATACATTCAACAAACCAATGGACTAATTAATTTAGACACGGAAAGGATCACTGACTCCGAATTAAAGTTTAGGGGTTTATTACAAAGCCAAAATAACTGAACATACAAACACATCATGACGAGGTTAAAAAGATACATGGGCACTAATACAAAATTAATCCTACGTACTATTCTAATACGATAAAGCATGAAAAGAATAAGCAACTCCAAAAAGATTAAACTAGCAATGACTGCTCCTACATCTAAGTCAGTCTTCATTTGCCTACAAAAGAAAATGGTTAGTCTGTCCCTCCACTATCACTAAAGTCACATCCCTACTTCGCATTTTCCAAGACCATTCAGAAAAGGTGTTAGCTCGTGAAGACTTCCTAAGAAGTACACTCACGTTGAAAAGGGTCAGTAGCTAAAGCAAAGAATTCGCTCTAAGTCTCCTTCCTCCGTATCAATTCCTTCCTTCTACCCTCGAACGACTCTCTACTCTCTCTCTACCTTCATCTGCTCTCATCTCCTGCTCATCTGCTCTTCCCTCTTCTCATCTGCCTCTCTCGCCTCTCATCTAACTCTCATCCTTCGGGGCACTGTCCCTAATACAAAATGCACAACATGGAATACACGCCTTCGAAACACCTCTTCTGGCTGGACACCTCTCGGAGGTAAATTTCCACTGAAACCTGTACTTCGTCCAGCAACGGTTGAAACGTCCTTGGCTCCCAGGCTCCTTCAGCGTCAAAAGTATCATCCTCTATTTATCAGCGTTCCTGGAGACTCTTGTAACAACTCTCCTCCATACCTAACTTCAAGACAAAGGATTAGTCTTAGATAACGAAGACTGTGTCCTTGCACCTGCAACAGAAGCTTGAGAATTGAACATCCTTGCAGGCACATGATTTTCGCTGACTACCTCTAAATGAGAGCTCTACCAGGGAAATATTTCAGGCCTACAAATCCAGCTAACATAAGAAATACAAACGGGCTTTCAATTTAAAACTTGAATGAGGCCTTTACACATCACAAATTACACAAACATTACATTTGGAAGCTCTATATTTCATCACATTTAAAGCACAATTAATCACTTCTACATATGCAAACTTTAATATGGTGCACGTTTAAATCAAATGAATTTCATTACACGTGAACTACTTCATTTAACATTTGGCATTTTACTCTTACAGATTATCACAAAATACTTTTCTAACATAACATTTACACAATTCATTAGGACTTCCCATTTCTAATATTCACTCCTTTAGTATAGCACATGAATATAGATATGCGGATGTGGACTATTCGTGATTACAATGCACCCCTACAATTTTCAGAATATTATGACGCTCTATCAGTTTCCCCCCTTTGAAGACTAGTGTCATCACCAAATTCACAACTCCCTGGAGAAAGAGCCGACCTAAACAGAGCTCGTAGCCATTCTTCCCTGTCGGAACTTCTCTAGATTCTTGATATTTTCATAGTGACTGTCCTGCAGTCTAGCCATCCTTATCTGTTGCTCCCTAAGGGACCTTTCAGCTTGGTTCACCTTGTACCACTGATGAGCTCTGGCAAATCCCCACAAGCAAACCACACAAACCACAATGATAATGATAGGCTTCAGAATATAACCAAGAATACCCTTTCCCAAATTTGCAAACCAATTTCCCACTTTGCCAAATCCTTTACCAACTTTTTCCCAAACACCCTCTTCAGTCAGATCCTGGATCTCATGATGGATCACAGTGATGTTACTTATATACTTCTTCAAATCCTTGCTGTTATCTGGTATATAAGTACAGCACTCTTGAACCTTCAACATTTTACAGACTCTGCCCTTCTTTTGCCAATAAGACATCTAAAGCAAGACGGTTCTGCATCACCATCATCCTTATCGACAACATCTCTTCATCTACAAGTATCAATGACTTAGCTGTCTTCATTGACAATTCTAGTTGTGGTCAATTGTGCACTGCTGGGGTTAAAAGAATTTTCAAAAGTCTGTGCCGTGCTCCAGGGTATCACTCCCTGCCGGAGAGTGTGTAGAAATCAAACAATAGGTAACGACCCCACCCCTGTGGGGTGTATCCCCGGGCACTGGACTGGAGTAACACATTTTTTCGTGGTTGTCAATGAATAATTTACTCAATTATGCAGTTGAAAGTTTTTTAATTTTTCACTTGATTTTTCATTAATCCGTTGGAAAACTTCATTTCCCAAAATGCAACATGTTACTTTCACAAAGTTGTCTCAATCACTGTTCCAATGCATTTCGGCAAACTGCCTTCATCAGGGAACATCTAAAACAAAAAATTTTAACTGTCTGTAATGATACCAGATAAATATATACAATACACAATACTAGTCACATACATTGTAACAAATGTTAAACAAATGGCGTGTAAATGTATCAAGCGTGGTTTTAGACTCGAGAGAAGGGCTGTAAGGGGACCGTGTAGGTGAACCTCGTGCCGGATGGCGGTTTAATCACTTAGAAAAAATGTGTGGGGGTTATAACTGAAATCGCTATGTGAAAGTGACTAAATAAATATAATACGGGCGTTGAAAAGTAAATAAGCAAACTGGAGGGAACTACGGAGGTTAATATCAAAATCTTACCGGAGCTGAGACCGTCAGTTAACTCAGGTGCCTTCCATGAGTGTGCTGCTAGTGCGTGACTCGCTGTGTGGTGTGGTATTTAAACGTAATTAACATGCTACTAAAAGTAAAAAGCGGACTGCTGAAGTGTATGTGTGGAAAGAAAAAAGTTCCTAAAAGGGAATTAAAATAAACTCACAGGACGTGCTATTTGTGTGGTATGTAATGACAAACGTTTATCGACAGTCTGTATTGTGGATGTAGTTAATCAAATCTGAAACATTGTCAATCAATAAGAGAACGGCAGCCTTCCGATATGGTACCCAAGGCTAATATCACAGTCAGTATGGTCTGTTTGGGTTGAATATTTATAAATAACAAGAAAATTCGACCCTGTCATTCATTCCATGCGGCTGTAGAGAGTTCAAATTATAAATCCAATGATTTTCTCTTTGCAGTAATGCTGTACGGTTATCAATTCCTTCTCGTTTTTGCACTACTTCTAAAATGCAAGCTTTTAACTGGCTGTTGTGATGTTGAGCTTCAATAAAGTGATGAGCTACCATTGATTTAGTTTGTTTGGTTCTTATGTTGCTTTTGTGTTCGTTCAATCGGACTTTTAGTTTGCGTTCTGTTTGTCCGACATAGACTTTTCCGCATGGGCATTTTAACATGTAGATGATATTTGAAGTGTCACATATAGCTGTCACCTGTAGTTTGATTTTGTGTCCTTTCATGGGGTGCATGATGTACGTCCCCTTCATGATGTTGTGACAGTTGCTGCAATTTAAACATGGTATCGTGCCTTTGTAGGTAGCTTGTTGAGATTTTGTGGGTGAGTATTTAATGAGCTCTCCGAGGTTTTTGCCTCGTGTGTAAGCAAATATCGGTTCGTGGATGAAGGTTTTTTTGAAATCCTGCTCTAGTTGTAACACTGGCCAGTGTTTTTTAACAGCCTTTTTCAAGTGTTGGCTCATGGTAGAGAATTTGCTGACGCATGTAATTCTTTCAGCAGTGGTTTTGGGTCTTGTCAAAAGTAGTTGTTGTCTTGAAAAGTTGCTGACACGTTTTTTAGCTTCTGTTAGTATATGTTCTGGGTATCCTCTCTGTCTAAATCGCTGTAGCATGTCTTCTTGTTGTTTGGAGGATTCAGCACAGTCTGAGACAATCCTTTTTACCCTCATTAATTGTGAATATGGTAGATGTTGTTTGAGTGGTTGGGGATGGAAGCTGTCATATGTTAAGGTGTTGTTTCTGTCAGAAGATTTTCTATATAGGTTGGTTTCAAACCCTCTCATGGTTTTAGTTACTTTTACATCCAAGAAGTTGATCGTATGTTCACTGAGGATTAGTTTGAACTCCTCAGTGGGATTTGAAGTCAGTTCCATGTAGGTGTTCTCATCTTTTAGATGAGTTTCAACTTGTTCTTGATAGTAGGTGGTGTTTAGGATTACAAGGGCTCCCCCTTTGTCGGCCTTTTGGCAGATGATCTTGGAATTATTGGATATAGATCTTAGGGTAGCAAACTCTTTGGTGTTTAAGTTACGACGTCGCGGTCTTTTTTGAAAGTTGATTTTGGCTAGGTCTTGTTTAACCAATTGTTCAAATAAGTCGATGGTTTTGTGACTAATGGGGGCTACATATGTGCTGGTAGCTCTCAGTCCTTTTAGTGGATCTTCAATCTCTGTGATTGGTGTGACAATGATGTTTTCAAAAAAATGCCGTAGGCGTATCTTTCTCATAAGCTTGTAGAGACTGATATGCGATTCTAGAAGGTTAGATTGTGTGGTTGGCACGAACGAAGTTCCCTTTTGCAATGTTTTAAGTTCAAATTCGTTGAAGTGGTGATCCGATATGTTGATCACCAAACTTTCTATTGGGTGCCTTTCTTGTGTTTGTCTCTTTTGGCTGCTGTGACATTCCTCGTTTGTGGTGTTTCTTTCCCTTTTGTTTTGTCCTTTTCTTTTTGCCCGCCTGGGTCGTCCTGTTCTTCGCGGCCTGCGTCTAAAAAAGGCGTTTCTTGTGAGGTTGAAGCTGATGTCTCTGGTGTGATTGAGGATGTCTGATGTAATCTTGTCGTGGTTTCGTTCTCAGAAGATGAGGTATCGGTTTGAGGAGTGTATGGGCGGTTTTGTCGTCTTCTGGCATAGATGTCAGCCCACGTGTAGACTTCCCCCATTTTATAGTCCACCGTATCTCTACGGTATTTGCGGATTTTTCTTTCATTGACCTCTTGTGTATGTTTGGCAAGCTGGTTATTGATGTCATCCAGTACTTTCGTGAGTTCTTCAGTGGTCATGGTTTTATCTAGCTCACTTTTTATTGTTGAAATTTCCTGGTTTAATTCTTCCAATATATTTGACAATTCCTCGATGATGAGGAGGATTAAATCCAAGGAACACTTGTTTAGAATGGCATACCACCTTTCTGTGAATTTCTGTGCGTTCTTGCATAATGAGGGTTTTAGGGATATTCTCAGGCCTCTAGGAATTCTTTGTGCTTTGTGATACCGTCTCATCGTGCTGGCATGTAGTCGTTGATTGATAACTTTTCTGGATAGGTAGAGTAGTTGCTTGATGTTCTGTTCTTTTCTGCGGCTAGTGGTGTGTATGGCGGTTTCCTCTTGTATCAATGCATAAATTCTGGAAATTTCTTCATTGGCGAAAGCAAAGGTTTCCGCCCTCGATTCCGTGAGGTTTGTTATCTCATCATATGACATGGTTTTAACTTGCGTGCTACAATTGTGGAGCAGGAAAATTAGACGAGACTAGTTGTGGTCAATTGTGCAATGCTGGGGTTAAAAGAATTTTCAAAAGTCTGTGCCGTGCTCCAGGGTATCACTCCCTGCCGGAGAGTGTGTAGAAATCAAACAATAGGTAACGACCCCACCCCTGTGGGGTGTATCCCCGGGCACTGGACTGGAGTAACACATTTTTTCGTGGTTGTCAATGAATAATTTACTCAATTATGCAGTTGAAAGTTTTTTAATTTTTCACTTGATTTTTCATTAATCCGTTGGAAAACTTCATTTCCCAAAATGCAACATGTTACTTTCACAAAGTTGTCTCAATCAGTGTTCCAATGCATTTCGGCAAACTGCCTTCATCAGGGAACATCTAAAACAAAAAATTTTAACTGTCTGTAATGATACCAGATAAATATATATAATACACAATACTAGTCACATACATTGTAACAAATGTTAAACAAATGGCGTGTAAATGTATCAAGCGTGGTTTTAGACTCGAGAGAAGGGCTGTAAGGGGACCGTGTAGGTGAACCTCGTGCCGGATGGCGGTTTAATCACTTAGAAAAAATGTGTGGGGGTTATAACTGAAATCGCTATGTGAAAGTGACTAAATAAATATAATACGGGCGTTGAAAAGTAAATAAGCAAACTGGAGGGAACTACGGAGGTTAATATCAAAATCTTACCGGAGCTGAGACCGTCAGTTAACTCAGGTGCCTTCCATGAGTGTGCTGCTAGTGCGTGACTCGCTGTGTGGTGTGGTATTTAAACGTAATTAACATGCTACTAAAAGTAAAAAGCGGACTGCTGAAGTGTATGTGTGGAAAGAAAAAAGTTCCTAAAAGGGAATTAAAATAAACTCACAGGACGTGCTATTTGTGTGGTATGTAATGACAAACGTTTATCGACAGTCTGTATTGTGGATGTAGTTAATCAAATCTGAAACATTGTCAATCAATAAGAGAACGGCAGCCTTCCGATATGGTACCCAAAGCTAATATCACAGTCAGTATGGTCTGTTTGGGTTGAATATTTATAAATAACAAGAAAATTCGACCCTGTCATTCATTCCATGCGGCTGTAGAGAGTTCAAATTATAAATCCAATGATTTTCTCTTTGCAGTAATGCTGTACGGTTATCAATTCCTTCTCGTTTTTGCACTACTTCTAAAATGCAAGCTTTTAACTGGCTGTTGTGATGTTGAGCTTCAATAAAGTGATGAGCTACCATTGATTTAGTTTGTTTGGTTCTTATGTTGCTTTTGTGTTCGTTCAATCGGACTTTTAGTTTGCGTTCTGTTTGTCCGACATAGACTTTTCCGCATGGGCATTTTAACATGTAGATGATATTTGAAGTGTCACATGTAGCTGTCACCTGTAGTTTGATTTTGTGTCCTTTCATGAGGTGCATGATGTACGTCCCCTTCATGATGTTGTGACAGTTGCTGCAATTTAAACATGGTATCGTGCCTTTGTAGGTAGCTTGTTGAGATTTTGTGGGTGAGTATTTAATGAGCTCTCCGAGGTTTTTGACTCGTGTGTAAGCAAATATCGGTTCGTGGATGAAGGTTTTTTTGAAATCCTGCTCTAGTTGTAACACTGGCCAGTGTTTTTTAACAGCCTTTTTCAAGTGCTCCACAATTGTAGCACGCAAGTTAAAACCATGTCATATGATGAGATAACAAACCTCACGGAATCGAGGGCGGAAACCTTTGCTTTCGCCAATGAAGAAATTTCCAGAATTTATGCATTGATACAAGAGGAAACCGCCATACACACCACTAGCCGCAGTAAAGAACAGAACATCAAGCAACTACTCTACCTATCCAGAAAAGTTATCAATCAACGACTACATGCCAGCGCGATGATACGGTATCACAAAGCACAAAGAATTCCTAGAGGCCTGAGAATATCCCTAAAACCCTCATTATGCAAGAACGCACAGAAATTCACAGAAAGGTGGTATGCCATTCTAAACAAGTGTTCCTTGGATTTAATCCTCCTCATCATCGAGGAATTGTCAAATATATTGGAAGAATTAAACCAGGAAATTTCAACAATAAAAAGTGAGCTAGATAAAACCATGACCACTGAAGAACTCACGAAAGTACTGGATGACATCAATAACCAGCTTGCCAAACATACACAAGAGGTCAATGAAAGAAAAATCCGCAAATACCGTAGAGATACGGTGGACTATAAAATGGGGGAAGTCTACACGTGGGCTGACATCTATGCCAGAAGACGACAAAACCGCCCATACACTCCTCAAACCGATACCTCATCTTCTGAGAACGAAACCACGACAAGATTACATCAGACATCCTCAATCACACCAGAGACATCAGCTTCAACCTCACAAGAAACGCCTTTTTTAGACGCAGGCCGCGAAGAACAGGACGACCCAGGCGGGCAAAAAGAAAAGGACAAAGCAAAAGGGAAAGAAACACCACAAACGAGGAATGTCACAGCAGCCAAAAGAGACAAACACAAGAAAGGCACCCAATAGAAAGTTTGGTGATCAACATATCGGATCACCACTTCAACGAATTTGAACTTAAAACATTGCAAAAGGGAACTTCGTTCGTGCCAACCACACAATCTAACCTTCTAGAATCGCATATCAGTCTCTACAAGCTTATGAGAAAGATACGCCTACGGCATTTTTTTGAAAACATCATTGTCACACCAATCACAGAGATTGAAGATCCACTAAAAGGACTGAGAGCTACCAGCACATATGTAGCCCCCATTAGTCACAAAACCATCGACTTATTTGAACAATTGGTTAAACAAGACCTAGCCAAAATCAACTTTCAAAAAAGACCGCGACGTCGTAACTTAAACACCAAAGAGTTTGCTACCCTAAGATCTATATCCAATAATTCCAAGATCATCTGCCAAAAGGCCGACAAAGGGGGAGCCCTTGTAATCCTAAACACCACCTACTATCAAGAACAAGTTGAAACTCATCTAAAAGATGAGAACACCTACATGGAACTGACTTCAAATCCCACTGAGGAGTTCAAACTAATCCTCAGTGAACATACGATCAACTTCTTGGATGTAAAAGTAACTAAAACCATGAGAGGGTTTGAAACCAACCTATATAGAAAATCTTCTGACAGAAACAACACCTTAACATATGACAGCTTCCATCCCCAACCACTCAAACAACATCTACCATATTCACAATTAATGAGGGTAAAAAGGATTGTCTCAGACTGTGCTGAATCCTCCAAACAACAAGAAGACATGCTACAGCAATTTAGACAGAGAGGATACCCAGAACATATACTAACAGAAGCTAAAAAACGTGTCAGCAACTTTTCAAGACAACAACTACTTTTGACAAGACCCAAAACCACTGCTGAAAGAATTACATGCGTCAGCAAATTCTCTACCATGAGCCAACACTTGAAAAAGGCTGTTAAAAAACACTGGCCAGTGTTACAACTAGAGCAGGATTTCAAAAAAACCTTCATCCACGAACCGATATTTGCTTACACACGAGGCAAAAACCTCGGAGAGCTCATTAAATACTCACCCACAAAATCTCAACAAGCTACCTACAAAGGCACGATACCATGTTTAAATTGCAGCAACTGTCACAACATCATGAAGGGGACGTACATCATGCACCCCATGAAAGGACACAAAATCAAACTACAGGTGACAGCTACATGTGACACTTCAAATATCATCTACATGTTAAAATGCCCATGCGGAAAAGTCTATGTCGGACAAACAGAACGCAAACTAAAAGTCCGATTGAACGAACACAAAAGCAACATAAGAACCAAACAAACTAAATCAATGGTAGCTCATCACTTTATTGAAGCTCAACATCACAACAGCCAGTTAAAAGCTTGCATTTTAGAAGTAGTGCAAAAACGAGAAGGAATTGATAACCGTACAGCATTACTGCAAAGAGAAAATCATTGGATTTATAATTTGAACTCTCTACAGCCGCATGGAATGAATGACAGGGTCGAATTTTCTTGTTATTTATAAATATTCAACCCAAACAGACCATACTGACTGTGAAATTAGCCTTGGGTACCATATCGGAAGGCTGCCGTTCTCTTATTGATTGACAATGTTTCAGATTTGATTAACTACATCCACAATACAGACTGTCGATAAACGTTTGTCATTACATACCACACAAATAGCACGTCCTGTGAGTTTATTTTAATTCCCTTTTAGGAACTTTTTTCTTTCCACACATACACTTCAGCAGTCCGCTTTTTACTTTTAGTAGCATGTTAATTACGTTTAAATACCACACCACACAGCGAGTCACGCACTAGCAGCACACTCATGGAAGGCACCTGAGTTAACTGACGGTCTCAGCTCCGGTAAGATTTTGATATTAACCTCCGTAGTTCCCTCCAGTTTGCTTATTTACTTTTCAACGCCCGTATTATATTTATTTAGTCACTTTCACATAGCGATTTCAGTTATAACCCCCACACATTTTTTCTAAGTGATTAAACCGCCATCCGGCACGAGGTTCACCTACACGGTCCCCTTACAGCCCTTCTCTCGAGTCTAAAACCACGCTTGATACATTTACACGCCATTTGTTTAACATTTGTTACAATGTATGTGACTAGTATTGTGTATTGTATATATTTATCTGGTATCATTACAGACAGTTACAATTTTTTGTTTTAGATGTTCCCTGATGAAGGCAGTTTGCCGAAATGCATTGGAACACTGATTGAGACAACTTTGTGAAAGTAACATGTTGCATTTTGGGAAATGAAGTTTTCCAACGTATTAATGAAAAATCAAGTGAAAAATTAAAAAACTTTCAACTGCATAATTGAGTAAATTATTCATTGACAACCACGAAAAAATTTGTTACTCCAGTCCAGTGCCCGGGGATACACCCCACAGGGGTGGGGTCGTTACCTATTGTTTGATTTCTACACACTCTCCGGCAGGGAGTGATACCCTGGAGCACGGCACAGACTTTTGAAAATTCTTTTAACCCCAGCAGTGCACAATTGACCACAACTAGTCTCGTCTAATTTTCCTGCTCCACAATTGTAGCACGCAAGTTAAAACCATGTCATATGATGAGATAACAAACCTCACGGAATCGAGGGCGGAAACCTTTGCTTTCGCCAATGAAGAAATTTCCAGAATTTATGCATTGATACAAGAGGAAACCACCATACACACCACTAGCCGCAGTAAAGAACAGAACATCAAGCAACTACTCTACCTATCCAGAAAAGTTATCAATCAACGACTACATGCCAGCACGATGATACGGTATCACAAAGCACAAAGAATTCCTAGAGGCCTGAGAATATCCCTAAAACCCTCATTATGCAAGAACGCACAGAAATTCACAGAAAGGTGGTATGCCATTCTAAACAAGTGTTCCTTGGATTTAATCCTCCTCATCATCGAGGAATTGTCAAATATATTGGAAGAATTAAACCAGGAAATTTCAGCAATAAAAAGTGAGCTAGATAAAACCATGACCACTGAAGAACTCACGAAAGTACTGGATGACATCAATAACCAGCTTGCCAAACATACACAAGAGGTCAATGAAAGAAAAATCTGCAAATACCGTAGAGATACGGTGGACTATAAAATGGGGGAAGTCTACACGTGGGCTGACATCTATGCCAGAAGACGACAAAACCGCCCATACACTCCTCAAACCGATACCTCATCTTCTGAGAACGAAACCACGACAAGATTACATCAGACATCCTCAATCACACCAGAGACATCAGCTTCAACCTCACAAGAAACGCCTTTTTTAGACGCAGGCCGCGAAGAACAGGACGACCCAGGCGGGCAAAAAGAAAAGGACAAAACAAAAGGGAAAGAAACACCACAAACGAGGAATGTCACACCAGCCAAAAGAGACAAACACAAGAAAGGCACCCAATAGAAAGTTTGGTGATCAACATATCGGATCACCACTTCAACGAATTTGAACTTAAAACATTGCAAAAGGGAACTTCGTTCGTGCCAACCACACAATCTAACCTTCTAGAATCGCATATCAGTCTCTACAAGCTTATGAGAAAGATACGCCTACGGCATTTTTTTGAAAACATCATTGTCACACCAATCACAGAGATTGAAGATCCACTAAAAGGACTGAGAGCTACCAGCACATATGTAGCCCCCATTAGTCACAAAACCATCGACTTATTTGAACAATTGGTTAAACAAGACCTAGCCAAAATCAACTTTCAAAAAAGACCGCGACGTCGTAACTTAAACACCAAAGAGTTTGCTACCCTAAGATCTATATCCAATAATTCCAAGATCATCTGCCAAAAGGCCGACAAAGGGGGAGCCCTTGTAATCCTAAACACCACCTACTATCAAGAACAAGTTGAAACTCATCTAAAAGATGAGAACACCTACATGGAACTGACTTCAAATCCCACTGAGGAGTTCAAACTAATCCTCAGTGAACATACGATCAACTTCTTGGATGTAAAAGTAACTAAAACCATGAGAGGGTTTGAAACCAACCTATATAGAAAATCTTCTGACAGAAACAACACCATAACATATGACAGCTTCCATCCCCAACCACTCAAACAACATCTACCATATTCACAATTAATGAGGGTAAAAAGGATTGTCTCAGACTGTGCTGAATCCTCCAAACAACAAGAAGACATGCTACAGCGATTTAGACAGAGAGGATACCCAGAACATATACTAACAGAAGCTAAAAAACGTGTCAGCAACTTTTCAAGACAACAACTACTTTTGACAAGACCCAAAACCACTGCTGAAAGAATTACATGCGTCAGCAAATTCTCTACCATGAGCCAACACTTGAAAAAGGCTGTTAAAAAACACTGGCCAGTGTTACAACTAGAGCAGGATTTCAAAAAAACCTTCATCCACGAACCGATATTTGCTTACACACGAGGCAAAAACCTCGGAGAGCTCATTAAATACTCACCCACAAAATCTCAACAAGCTACCTACAAAGGCACGATACCATGTTTAAATTGCAGCAACTGTCACAACATCATGAAGGGGACGTACATCATGCACCCCATGAAAGGACACAAAATCAAACTACAGGTGACAGCTACATGTGACACTTCAAATATCATCTACATGTTAAAATGCCCATGCGGAAAAGTCTATGTCGGACAAACAGAACGCAAACTAAAAGTCCGATTGAACGAACACAAAAGCAACATAAGAACCAAACAAACTAAATCAATGGTAGCTCATCACTTTATTGAAGCTCAACATCACAACAGCCAGTTAAAAGCTTGCATTTTAGAAGTAGTGCAAAAACGAGAAGGAATTGATAACCGTACAGCATTACTGCAAAGAGAAAATCATTGGATTTATAATTTGAACTCTCTACAGCCGCATGGAATGAATGACAGGGTCGAATTTTCTTGTTATTTATAAATATTCAACCCAAACAGACCATACTGACTGTGAAATTAGCCTTGGGTACCATATCGGAAGGCTGCCGTTCTCTTATTGATTGACAATGTTTCAGATTTGATTAACTACATCCACAATACAGACTGTCGATAAACGTTTGTCATTACATACCACACAAATAGCACGTCCTGTGAGTTTATTTTAATTCCCTTTTAGGAACTTTTTTCTTTCCACACATACACTTCAGCAGTCCGCTTTTTACTTTTAGTAGCATGTTAATTACGTTTAAATACCACACCACACAGCGAGTCACGCACTAGCAGCACACTCATGGAAGGCACCTGAGTTAACTGACGGTCTCAGCTCCGGTAAGATTTTGATATTAACCTCCGTAGTTCCCTCCAGTTTGCTTATTTACTTTTCAACGCCCGTATTATATTTATTTAGTCACTTTCACATAGCGATTTCAGTTATAACCCCCACACATTTTTTCTAAGTGATTAAACCGCCATCCGGCACGAGGTTCACCTACACGGTCCCCTTACAGCCCTTCTCTCGAGTCTAAAACCACGCTTGATACATTTACACGCCATTTGTTTAACATTTGTTACAATGTATGTGACTAGTATTGTGTATTGTATATATTTATCTGGTATCATTACAGACAGTTACAATTTTTTGTTTTAGATGTTCCCTGATGAAGGCAGTTTGCCGAAATGCATTGGAACACTGATTGAGACAACTTTGTGAAAGTAACATGTTGCATTTTGGGAAATGAAGTTTTCCAACGTATTAATGAAAAATCAAGTGAAAAATTAAAAAACTTTCAACTGCATAATTGAGTAAATTATTCATTGACAACCACGAAAAAATTTGTTACTCCAGTCCAGTGCCCGGGGATACACCCCACAGGGGTGGGGTCGTTACCTATTGTTTGATTTCTACACACTCTCCGGCAGGGAGTGATACCCTGGAGCACGGCACAGACTTTTGAAAATTCTTTTAACCCCAGCAGTGCACAATTGACCACAACTAGTCTCGTCTAATTTTCCTGCTCCACAATTGTAGCACGCAAGTTAAAACCATGTCATATGATGAGATAACAAACCTCACGGAATCGAGGGCGGAAACCTTTGCTTTCGCCAATGAAGAAATTTCCAGAATTTATGCATTGATACAAGAGGAAACCGCCATACACACCACTAGCCGCAGTAAAGAACAGAACATCAAGCAACTACTCTACCTATCCAGAAAAGTTATCAATCAACGACTACATGCCAGCACGATGATACGGTATCACAAAGCACAAAGAATTCCTAGAGGCCTGAGAATATCCCTAAAACCCTCATTATGCAAAAACGCACAGAAATTCACAGAAAGGTGGTATGCCATTCTAAACAAGTGTTCCTTGGATTTAATCCTCCTCATCATCGAGGAATTGTCAAATATATTGGAAGAATTAAACCAGGAAATTTCAACAATAAAAAGTGAGCTAGATAAAACCATGACCACTGAAGAACTCACGAAAGTACTGGATGACATCAATAACCAGCTTGCCAAACATACACAAGAGGTCAATGAAAGAAAAATCCGCAAATACCGTAGAGATACGGTGGACTATAAAATGGGGGAAGTCTACACGTGGGCTGACATCTATGCCAGAAGACGACAAAACCGCCCATACACTCCTCAAACCGATACCTCATCTTCTGAGAACGAAACCACGACAAGATTACATCAGACATCCTCAATCACACCAGAGACATCAGCTTCAACCTCACAAGAAACGCCTTTTTTAGACGCAGGCCGCGAAGAACAGGACGACCCAGGCGGGCAAAAAGAAAAGGACAAAACAAAAGGGAAAGAAACACCACAAACGAGGAATGTCACAGCAGCCAAAAGAGACAAACACAAGAAAGGCACCCAATAGAAAGTTTGGTGATCAACATATCGGATCACCACTTCAACGAATTTGAACTTAAAACATTGCAAAAGGGAACTTCGTTCGTGCCAACCACACAATCTAACCTTCTAGAATCGCATATCAGTCTCTACAAGCTTATGAGAAAGATACGCCTACGGCATTTTTTTGAAAACATCATTGTCACACCAATCACAGAGATTGAAGATCCACTAAAAGGACTGAGAGCTACCAGCACATATGTAGCCCCCATTAGTCACAAAACCATCGACTTATTTGAACAATTGGTTAAACAAGACCTAGCCAAAATCAACTTTCAAAAAAGACCGCGACGTCGTAACTTAAACACCAAAGAGTTTGCTACCCTAAGATCTATATCCAATAATTCCAAGATCATCTGCCAAAAGGCCGACAAAGGGGGAGCCCTTGTAATCCTAAACACCACCTACTATCAAGAACAAGTTGAAACTCATCTAAAAGATGAGAACACCTACATGGAACTGACTTCAAATCCCACTGAGGAGTTCAAACTAATCCTCAGTGAACATACGATCAACTTCTTGGATGTAAAAGTAACTAAAACCATGAGAGGGTTTGAAACCAACCTATATAGAAAATCTTCTGACAGAAACAACACCTTAACATATGACAGCTTCCATCCCCAACCACTCAAACAACATCTACCATATTCACAATTAATGAGGGTAAAAAGGATTGTCTCAGACTGTGCTGAATCCTCCAAACAACAAGAAGACATGCTACAGCGATTTAGACAGAGAGGATACCCAGAACATATACTAACAGAAGCTAAAAAACGTGTCAGCAACTTTTCAAGACAACAACTACTTTTGACAAGACCCAAAACCACTGCTGAAAGAATTACATGCGTCAGCAAATTCTCTACCATGAGCCAACACTTGAAAAAGGCTGTTAAAAAACACTGGCCAGTGTTACAACTAGAGCAGGATTTCAAAAAAACCTTTAATCCACGAACCGATATTTGCTTACACACGAGGCAAAAACCTCGGAGAGCTCATTAAATACTCACCCACAAAATCTCAACAAGCTACCTACAAAGGCACGATACCATGTTTAAATTGCAGCAACTGTCACAACATCATGAAGGGGACGTACATCATGCACCCCATGAAAGGACACAAAATCAAACTACAGGTGACAGCTACATGTGACACTTCAAATATCATCTACATGTTAAAATGCCTATGCGGAAAAGTCTATGTCGGACAAACAGAACGCAAACTAAAAGTCCGATTGAACGAACACAAAAGCAACATAAGAACCAAACAAACTAAATCAATGGTAGCTCATCACTTTATTGAAGCTCAACATCACAACAGCCAGTTAAAAGCTTGCATTTTAGAAGTAGTGCAAAAACGAGAAGGAATTGATAACCGTACAGCATTACTGCAAAGAGAAAATCATTGGATTTATAATTTGAACTCTCTACAGCCGCATGGAATGAATGACAGGGTCGAATTTTCTTGTTATTTATAAATATTCAACCCAAACAGACCATACTGACTGTGAAATTAGCCTTGGGTACCATATCGGAAGGCTGCCGTTCTCTTATTGATTGACAATGTTTCAGATTTGATTAACTACATCCACAATACAGACTGTCGATAAACGTTTGTCATTACATACCACACAAATAGCACGTCCTGTGAGTTTATTTTAATTCCCTTTTAGGAACTTTTTTCTTTCCACACATACACTTCAGCAGTCCGCTTTTTACTTTTAGTAGCATGTTAATTACGTTTAAATACCACACCACACAGCGAGTCACGCACTAGCAGCACACTCATGGAAGGCACCTGAGTTAACTGACGGTCTCAGCTCCGGTAAGATTTTTATATTAACCTCCGTAGTTCCCTCCAGTTTGCTTATTTACTTTTCAACGCCCGTATTATATTTATTTAGTCACTTTCACATAGCGATTTCAGTTATAACCCCCACACATTTTTTCTAAGTGATTAAACCGCCATCCGGCACGAGGTTCACCTACACGGTCCCCTTACAGCCCTTCTCTCGAGTCTAAAACCACGCTTGATACATTTACATGCCATTTGTTTAACATTTGTTACAATGTATGTGACTAGTATTGTGTATTGTATATATTTATCTGGTATCATTACAGACAGTTAAAATTTTTTGTTTTAGATGTTCCCTGATGAAGGCAGTTTGCCGAAATGCATTGGAACACTGATTGAGACAACTTTGTGAAAGTAACATGTTGCATTTTGGGAAATGAAGTTTTCCAACGTATTAATGAAAAATCAAGTGAAAAATTAAAAAACTTTCAACTGCATAATTGAGTAAATTATTCATTGACAACCACGAAAAAATTTGTTACTCCAGTCCAGTGCCCGGGGATACACCCCACAGGGGTGGGGTCGTTACCTATTGTTTGATTTCTACACACTCTCCGGCAGGGAGTGATACCCTGGAGCACGGCACAGACTTTTGAAAATTCTTTTAACCCCAGCAGTGCACAATTGACCACAACTAGTCTCGTCTAATTTTCCTGCTCCACAATTGTAGCACGCAAGTTAAAACCATGTCATATGATGAGATAACAAACCTCACGGAATCGAGGGCGGAAACCTTTGCTTTCGCCAATGAAGAAATTTCCAGAATTTATGCATTGATACAAGAGGAAACCGCCATACACACCACTAGCCGCAGTAAAGAACAGAACATCAAGCAACTACTCTACCTATCCAGAAAAGTTATCAATCAACGACTACATGCCAGCACGATGATACGGTATCACAAAGCACAAAGAATTCCTAGAGGCCTGAGAATATCCCTAAAACCCTCATTATGCAAGAACGCACAGAAATTCACAGAAAGGTGGTATGCCATTCTAAACAAGTGTTCCTTGGATTTAATCCTCCTCATCATCGAGGAATTGTCAAATATATTGGAAGAATTAAACCAGGAAATTTCAACAATAAAAAGTGAGCTAGATAAAACCATGACCACTGAAGAACTCACGAAAGTACTGGATGACATCAATAACCAGCTTGCCAAACATACACAAGAGGTCAATGAAAGAAAAATCCGCAAATACCGTAGAGATACGGTGGACTATAAAATGGGGGAAGTCTACACGTGGGCTGACATCTATGCCAGAAGACGACAAAACCGCCCATACACTCCTCAAACCGATACCTCATCTTCTGAGAACGAAACCACGACAAGATTACATCAGACATCCTCAATCACACCAGAGACATCAGCTTCAACCTCACAAGAAACGCCTTTTTTAGACGCAGGCCGCGAAGAACAGGATGACCCAGGTGGGCAAAAAGAAAAGGACAAAACAAAAGGGAAAGAAACACCACAAACGAGGAATGTCACAGCAGCCAAAAGAGACAAACACAAGAAAGGCACCCAATAGAAAGTTTGGTGATCAACATATCGGATCACCACTTCAACGAATTTGAACTTAAAACATTGCAAAAGGGAACTTCGTTCGTGCCAACCACACAATCTAACCTTCTAGAATCGCATATCAGTCTCTACAAGCTTATGAGAAAGATACGCCTACGGCATTTTTTTGAAAACATCATTGTCACACCAATCACAGAGATTGAAGATCCACTAAAAGGACTGAGAGCTACCAGCACATATGTAGCCCCCATTAGTCACAAAACCATCGACTTATTTGAACAATTGGTTAAACAAGACCTAGCCAAAATCAACTTTCAAAAAAGACCGCGACGTCGTAACTTAAACACCAAAGAGTTTGCTACCCTAAGATCTATATCCAATAATTCCAAGATCATCTGCCAAAAGGCCGACAAAGGGGGAGCCCTTGTAATCCTAAACACCACCTACTATCAAGAACAAGTTGAAACTCATCTAAAAGATGAGAACACCTACATGGAACTGACTTCAAATCCCACTGAGGAGTTCAAACTAATCCTCAGTGAACATACGATCAACTTCTTGGATGTAAAAGTAACTAAAACCATGAGAGGGTTTGAAACCAACCTATATAGAAAATCTTCTGACAGAAACAACACCTTAACATATGACAGCTTCCATCCCCAACCACTCAAACAACATCTACCATATTCACAATTAATGAGGGTAAAAAGGATTGTCTCAGACTGTGCTGAATCCTCCAAACAACAAGAAGACATGCTACAGCGATTTAGACAGAGAGGATACCCAGAACATATACTAACAGAAGCTAAAAAACGTGTCAGCAACTTTTCAAGACAACAACTACTTTTGACAAGACCCAAAACCACTGCTGAAAGAATTACATGCGTCAGCAAATTCTCTACCATGAGCCAACACTTGAAAAAGGCTGTTAAAAAACACTGGCCAGTGTTACAACTAGAGCAGGATTTCAAAAAAACCTTCATCCACGAACCGATATTTGCTTACACACGAGGCAAAAACCTCGGAGAGCTCATTAAATACTCACCCACAAAATCTCAACAAGCTACCTACAAAGGCACGATACCATGTTTAAATTGCAGCAACTGTCACAACATCATGAAGGGGACGTACATCATGCACCCCATGAAAGGACACAAAATCAAACTACAGGTGACAGCTACATGTGACACTTCAAATATCATCTACATGTTAAAATGCCCATGCGGAAAAGTCTATGTCGGACAAACAGAACGCAAACTAAAAGTCCGATTGAACGAACACAAAAGCAACATAAGAACCAAACAAACTAAATCAATGGTAGCTCATCACTTTATTGAAGCTCAACATCACAACAGCCAGTTAAAAGCTTGCATTTTAGAAGTAGTGCAAAAACGAGAAGGAATTGATAACCGTACAGCATTACTGCAAAGAGAAAATCATTGGATTTATAATTTGAACTCTCTACAGCCGCATGGAATGAATGACAGGGTCGAATTTTCTTGTTATTTATAAATATTCAACCCAAACAGACCATACTGACTGTGAAATTAGCCTTGGGTACCATATCGGAAGGCTGCCGTTCTCTTATTGATTGACAATGTTTCAGATTTGATTAACTACATCCACAATACAGACTGTCGATAAACGTTTGTCATTACATACCACACAAATAGCACGTCCTGTGAGTTTATTTTAATTCCCTTTTAGGAACTTTTTTCTTTCCACACATACACTTCAGCAGTCCGCTTTTTACTTTTAGTAGCATGTTAATTACGTTTAAATACCACACCACACAGCGAGTCACGCACTAGCAGAACACTCATGGAAGGCACCTGAGTTAACTGACGGTCTCAGCTCCGGTAAGATTTTGATATTAACCTCCGTAGTTCCCTCCAGTTTGCTTATTTACTTTTCAACGCCCGTATTATATTTATTTAGTCACTTTCACATAGCGATTTCAGTTATAACCCCCACACATTTTTTCTAAGTGATTAAACCGCCATCCGGCACGAGGTTCACCTACACGGTCCCCTTACAGCCCTTCTCTCGAGTCTAAAACCACGCTTGATACATTTACATGCCATTTGTTTAACATTTGTTACAATGTATGTGACTAGTATTGTGTATTGTATATATTTATCTGGTATCATTACAGACAGTTAAAATTTTTTGTTTTAGATGTTCCCTGATGAAGGCAGTTTGCCGAAATGCATTGGAACACTGATTGAGACAACTTTGTGAAAGTAACATGTTGCATTTTGGGAAATGAAGTTTTCCAACGTATTAATGAAAAATCAAGTGAAAAATTAAAAAACTTTCAACTGCATAATTGAGTAAATTATTCATTGACAACCACGAAAAAATTTGTTACTCCAGTCCAGTGCCCGGGGATACACCCCACAGGGGTGGGGTCGTTACCTATTGTTTGATTTCTACACACTCTCCGGCAGGGAGTGATACCCTGGAGCACGGCACAGACTTTTGAAAATTCTTTTAACCCCAGCAGTGCACAATTGACCACAACTAGTCTCGTCTAATTTTCCTGCTCCACAATTGTAGCACGCAAGTTAAAACCATGTCATATGATGAGATAACAAACCTCACGGAATCGAGGGCGGAAACCTTTGCTTTCGCCAATGAAGAAATTTCCAGAATTTATGCATTGATACAAGAGGAAACCGCCATACACACCACTAGCCGCAGTAAAGAACAGAACATCAAGCAACTACTCTACCTATCCAGAAAAGTTATCAATCAACGACTACATGCCAGCACGATGATACGGTATCACAAAGCACAAAGAATTCCTAGAGGCCTGAGAATATCCCTAAAACCCTCATTATGCAAGAACGCACAGAAATTCACAGAAAGGTGGTATGCCATTCTAAACAAGTGTTCCTTGGATTTAATCCTCCTCATCATCGAGGAATTGTCAAATATATTGGAAGAATTAAACCAGGAAATTTCAACAATAAAAAGTGAGCTAGATAAAACCATGACCACTGAAGAACTCACGAAAGTACTGGATGACATCAATAACCAGCTTGCCAAACATACACAAGAGGTCAATGAAAGAAAAATCCGCAAATACCGTAGAGATACGGTGGACTATAAAATGGGGGAAGTCTACACGTGGGCTGACATCTATGCCAGAAGACGACAAAACCGCCCATACACTCCTCAAACCGATACCTCATCTTCTGAGAACGAAACCACGACAAGATTACATCAGACATCCTCAATCACACCAGAGACATCAGCTTCAACCTCACAAGAAACGCCTTTTTTAGACGCAGGCCGCGAAGAACAGGACGACCCAGGCGGGCAAAAAGAAAAGGACAAAACAAAAGGGAAAGAAACACCACAAACGAGGAATGTCACAGCAGCCAAAAGAGACAAACACAAGAAAGGCACCCAATAGAAAGTTTGGTGATCAACATATCGGATCACCACTTCAACGAATTTGAACTTAAAACATTGCAAAAGGGAACTTCGTTCGTGCCAACCACACAATCTAACCTTCTAGAATCGCATATCAGTCTCTACAAGCTTATGAGAAAGATACGCCTACGGCATTTTTTTGAAAACATCATTGTCACACCAATCACAGAGATTGAAGATCCACTAAAAGGACTGAGAGCTACCAGCACATATGTAGCCCCCATTAGTCACAAAACCATCGACTTATTTGAACAATTGGTTAAACAAGACCTAGCCAAAATCAACTTTCAAAAAAGACCGCGACGTCGTAACTTAAACACCAAAGAGTTTGCTACCCTAAGATCTATATCCAATAATTCCAAGATCATCTGCCAAAAGGCCGACAAAGGGGGAGCCCTTGTAATCCTAAACACCACCTACTATCAAGAACAAGTTGAAACTCATCTAAAAGATGAGAACACCTACATGGAACTGACTTCAAATCCCACTGAGGAGTTCAAACTAATCCTCAGTGAACATACGATCAACTTCTTGGATGTAAAAGTAACTAAAACCATGAGAGGGTTTGAAACCAACCTATATAGAAAATCTTCTGACAGAAACAACACCTTAACATATGACAGCTTCCATCCCCAACCACTCAAACAACATCTACCATATTCACAATTAATGAGGGTAAAAAGGATTGTCTCAGACTGTGCTGAATCCTCCAAACAACAAGAAGACATGCTACAGCGATTTAGACAGAGAGGATACCCAGAACATATACTAACAGAAGCTAAAAAACGTGTCAGCAACTTTTCAAGACAACAACTACTTTTGACAAGACCCAAAACCACTGCTGAAAGAATTACATGCGTCAGCAAATTCTCTACCATGAGCCAACACTTGAAAAAGGCTGTTAAAAAACACTGGCCAGTGTTACAACTAGAGCAGGATTTCAAAAAAACCTTTAATCCACGAACCGATATTTGCTTACACACGAGGCAAAAACCTCGGAGAGCTCATTAAATACTCACCCACAAAATCTCAACAAGCTACCTACAAAGGCACGATACCATGTTTAAATTGCAGCAACTGTCACAACATCATGAAGGGGACGTACATCATGCACCCCATGAAAGGACACAAAATCAAACTACAGGTGACAGCTACATGTGACACTTCAAATATCATCTACATGTTAAAATGCCCATGCGGAAAAGTCTATGTCGGACAAACAGAACGCAAACTAAAAGTCCGATTGAACGAACACAAAAGCAACATAAGAACCAAACAAACTAAATCAATGGTAGCTCATCACTTTATTGAAGCTCAACATCACAACAGCCAGTTAAAAGCTTGCATTTTAGAAGTAGTGCAAAAACGAGAAGGAATTGATAACCGTACAGCATTACTGCAAAGAGAAAATCATTGGATTTATAATTTGAACTCTCTACAGCCGCATGGAATGAATGACAGGGTCGAATTTTCTTGTTATTTATAAATATTCAACCCAAACAGACCATACTGACTGTGAAATTAGCCTTGGGTACCATATCGGAAGGCTGCCGTTCTCTTATTGATTGACAATGTTTCAGATTTGATTAACTACATCCACAATACAGACTGTCGATAAACGTTTGTCATTACATACCACACAAATAGCACGTCCTGTGAGTTTATTTTAATTCCCTTTTAGGAACTTTTTTCTTTCCACACATACACTTCAGCAGTCCGCTTTTTACTTTTAGTAGCATGTTAATTACGTTTAAATACCACACCACACAGCGAGTCACGCACTAGCAGAACACTCATGGAAGGCACCTGAGTTAACTGACGGTCTCAGCTCCGGTAAGATTTTGATATTAACCTCCGTAGTTCCCTCCAGTTTGCTTATTTACTTTTCAACGCCCGTATTATATTTATTTAGTCACTTTCACATAGCGATTTCAGTTATAACCCCCACACATTTTTTCTAAGTGATTAAACCGCCATCCGGCACGAGGTTCACCTACACGGTCCCCTTACAGCCCTTCTCTCGAGTCTAAAACCACGCTTGATACATTTACATGCCATTTGTTTAACATTTGTTACAATGTATGTGACTAGTATTGTGTATTGTATATATTTATCTGGTATCATTACAGACAGTTAAAATTTTTTGTTTTAGATGTTCCCTGATGAAGGCAGTTTGCCGAAATGCATTGGAACACTGATTGAGACAACTTTGTGAAAGTAACATGTTGCATTTTGGGAAATGAAGTTTTCCAACGTATTAATGAAAAATCAAGTGAAAAATTAAAAAACTTTCAACTGCATAATTGAGTAAATTATTCATTGACAACCACGAAAAAATTTGTTACTCCAGTCCAGTGCCCGGGGATACACCCCACAGGGGTGGGGTCGTTACCTATTGTTTGATTTCTACACACTCTCCGGCAGGGAGTGATACCCTGGAGCACGGCACAGACTTTTGAAAATTCTTTTAACCCCAGCAGTGCACAATTGACCACAACTAGTCTCGTCTAATTTTCCTGCTCCACAATTGTAGCACGCAAGTTAAAACCATGTCATATGATGAGATAACAAACCTCACGGAATCGAGGGCGGAAACCTTTGCTTTCGCCAATGAAGAAATTTCCAGAATTTATGCATTGATACAAGAGGAAACCGCCATACACACCACTAGCCGCAGTAAAGAACAGAACATCAAGCAACTACTCTACCTATCCAGAAAAGTTATCAATCAACGACTACATGCCAGCACGATGATACGGTATCACAAAGCACAAAGAATTCCTAGAGGCCTGAGAATATCCCTAAAACCCTCATTATGCAAGAACGCACAGAAATTCACAGAAAGGTGGTATGCCATTCTAAACAAGTGTTCCTTGGATTTAATCCTCCTCATCATCGAGGAATTGTCAAATATATTGGAAGAATTAAACCAGGAAATTTCAACAATAAAAAGTGAGCTAGATAAAACCATGACCACTGAAGAACTCACGAAAGTACTGGATGACATCAATAACCAGCTTGCCAAACATACACAAGAGGTCAATGAAAGAAAAATCCGCAAATACCGTAGAGATACGGTGGACTATAAAATGGGGGAAGTCTACACGTGGGCTGACATCTATGCCAGAAGACGACAAAACCGCCCATACACTCCTCAAACCGATACCTCATCTTCTGAGAACGAAACCACGACAAGATTACATCAGACATCCTCAATCACACCAGAGACATCAGCTTCAACCTCACAAGAAACGCCTTTTTTAGACGCAGGCCGCGAAGAACAGGACGACCCAGGCGGGCAAAAAGAAAAGGACAAAACAAAAGGGAAAGAAACACCACAAACGAGGAATGTCACAGCAGCCAAAAGAGACAAACACAAGAAAGGCACCCAATAGAAAGTTTGGTGATCAACATATCGGATCACCACTTCAACGAATTTGAACTTAAAACATTGCAAAAGGGAACTTCGTTCGTGCCAACCACACAATCTAACCTTCTAGAATCGCATATCAGTCTCTACAAGCTTATGAGAAAGATACGCCTACGGCATTTTTTTGAAAACATCATTGTCACACCAATCACAGAGATTGAAGATCCACTAAAAGGACTGAGAGCTACCAGCACATATGTAGCCCCCATTAGTCACAAAACCATCGACTTATTTGAACAATTGGTTAAACAAGACCTAGCCAAAATCAACTTTCAAAAAAGACCGCGACGTCGTAACTTAAACACCAAAGAGTTTGCTACCCTAAGATCTATATCCAATAATTCCAAGATCATCTGCCAAAAGGCCGACAAAGGGGGAGCCCTTGTAATCCTAAACACCACCTACTATCAAGAACAAGTTGAAACTCATCTAAAAGATGAGAACACCTACATGGAACTGACTTCAAATCCCACTGAGGAGTTCAAACTAATCCTCAGTGAACATACGATCAACTTCTTGGATGTAAAAGTAACTAAAACCATGAGAGGGTTTGAAACCAACCTATATAGAAAATCTTCTGACAGAAACAACACCTTAACATATGACAGCTTCCATCCCCAACCACTCAAACAACATCTACCATATTCACAATTAATGAGGGTAAAAAGGATTGTCTCAGACTGTGCTGAATCCTCCAAACAACAAGAAGACATGCTACAGCGATTTAGACAGAGAGGATACCCAGAACATATACTAACAGAAGCTAAAAAACGTGTCAGCAACTTTTCAAGACAACAACTACTTTTGACAAGACCCAAAACCACTGCTGAAAGAATTACATGCGTCAGCAAATTCTCTACCATGAGCCAACACTTGAAAAAGGCTGTTAAAAAACACTGGCCAGTGTTACAACTAGAGCAGGATTTCAAAAAAACCTTTAATCCACGAACCGATATTTGCTTACACACGAGGCAAAAACCTCGGAGAGCTCATTAAATACTCACCCACAAAATCTCAACAAGCTACCTACAAAGGCACGATACCATGTTTAAATTGCAGCAACTGTCACAACATCATGAAGGGGACGTACATCATGCACCCCATGAAAGGACACAAAATCAAACTACAGGTGACAGCTACATGTGACACTTCAAATATCATCTACATGTTAAAATGCCCATGCGGAAAAGTCTATGTCGGACAAACAGAACGCAAACTAAAAGTCCGATTGAACGAACACAAAAGCAACATAAGAACCAAACAAACTAAATCAATGGTAGCTCATCACTTTATTGAAGCTCAACATCACAACAGCCAGTTAAAAGCTTGCATTTTAGAAGTAGTGCAAAAACGAGAAGGAATTGATAACCGTACAGCATTACTGCAAAGAGAAAATCATTGGATTTATAATTTGAACTCTTTACAGCCGCATGGAATGAATGACAGGGTCGAATTTTCTTGTTATTTATAAATATTCGAACCCAAACAGACCATACTGACTGTGATATTAGCCTTGGGTACCATATCGGAAGGCTGCCGTTCTCTTATTGATTGACAATGTTTCAGATTTGATTAACTACATCCACAATACAGACTGTCGATAAACGTTTGTCATTACATACCACACAAATAGCACGTCCTGTGAGTTTATTTTAATTCCCTTTTAGGAACTTTTTTCTTTCCACACATACACTTCAGCAGTCCGCTTTTTACTTTTAGTAGCATGTTAATTACGTTTAAATACCACACCACACAGCGAGTCACGCACTAGCAGCACACTCATGGAAGGCACCTGAGTTAACTGACGGTCTCAGCTCCGGTAAGATTTTGATATTAACCTCCGTAGTTCCCTCCAGTTTGCTTATTTACTTTTCAACGCCCGTATTATATTTATTTAGTCACTTTCACATAGCGATTTCAGTTATAACCCCCACACATTTTTTCTAAGTGATTAAACCGCCATCCGGCACGAGGTTCACCTACACGGTCCCCTTACAGCCCTTCTCTCGAGTCTAAAACCACGCTTGATACATTTACACGCCATTTGTTTAACATTTGTTACAATGTATGTGACTAGTATTGTGTATTGTATATATTTATCTGGTATCATTACAGACAGTTAAAATTTTTTGTTTTAGATGTTCCCTGATGAAGGCAGTTTGCCGAAATGCATTGGAACACTGATTGAGACAACTTTGTGAAAGTAACATGTTGCATTTTGGGAAATGAAGTTTTCCAACGGATTAATGAAAAATCAAGTGAAAAATTAAAAAACTTTCAACTGCATAATTGAGTAAATTATTCATTGACAACCACGAAAAAATTTGTTACTCCAGTCCAGTGCCCGGGGATACACCCCACAGGGGTGGGGTCGTTACCTATTGTTCATTGACAATTCGTCAACAACAGTCGCCAATCTCCTAATCTTCACATCATTCAGAATCACTCCCATACATTGGTATCGCTGCTCCAAAGATTTCTCCAATCACCGCTCCTGCACTCACACCTCTTCTTACTCTAGAGTGCTTTCCATCTTCCAAATGTTCTAATTTCTCTGCGTGGAATATTTTAAGAAAAATAATTCCCAAATAACAAGTACCATACCAATTCGCAGGCAATCGCACATAAGCATTCTTTCCACACACATAATATACCGTTGGTACCACTTGCACAGGACCCTGCAAAAAGTTCTTTGCTGACTCTTCCATAGTGAAAACATGATCACACGTACTTTGTCCTACATAGACCTTATCATAGTAGGTCTGCACACGTTTCACACACAACTTCCCCTTCTGCACAAGGTCCAATGCTATAGGGCCATAGCTCCCCTTCGCTCTGTGAGACTGCTCCTTCTCAGTCCAATCTACTGAACTCTCTCTAGTATTACGTGTTTGTGTTAGCTGTCTATATCTATCTTCTACTTGATCTACAAATTTCTTCTCTACTTCTGTAAGTAAGCAGGTTAGATTATGTCTATGGGCATATGCTGTATCTAATGTTGAAGTCGGTACTAAATACTTTCCAATCCTATCATCCTGCTTGTAATAATCATACTTATTCAAGTGCTTGTAAGCTGGTACCTCTGAAAGCACTGCATCATAATTGGAAAATAAATACTCATAATGACCTCTTCCATAGAACATACTAAGCAACAGACTACATGAAATCCCATAAGTCAGTGGAAGATGGTGATACTTAATCCCCTCATCCACTGAGGCAGGCAACTGCATACACACATAACAATCTTTTGCATCCATCACCTCCATGTATTCATATAGCAGCTTGGCATACGCATTAAGCTTAAAATCACCTCTAGACAAATCTACATGCAATCTACGACTATCCTGATCTAGCAAAGCCTTTTCCGCTCCTATGATGCCCTCTTTCTTGGTTGAAGTACTGGGTGTAGGTGTCCCGTTCACCTCTACGACTCCTACCTCATGTGGAATAGCAACTGACATTATAATAACTATAACTATTGAAACTATCACTCCTCCTATGAGTGTACCTATCATATATTTGGACATACGGTTTGGGTTTCCAGCCTCCATTCTCGTTGTTGGGTTAGTTTTCAGCAACAAACACTTAGAGTCCTCTCTCCACCAGAGATTGCTGTTTAACCAGTTCAAACACCACTCTGGAAATGCTGGAAATTCCCTTTACAGTACTTTAGTTCTCTATTTACACAGTCCAAAAAGACTTCCTTAGCCCTCTTTCTTCTTCTACGGAAAGTCCCAAAATTTCTTCTTCTTCCTCTCGGGCCTAGGTTATCTTCTCTTAAAAATTTTATTTACAGGATACAGTTCATTTACAATCAACAATAAGTTCAGATCCAATTGCAGCTAAAACGTGATGCAAAATTTCTAGACGAACATCTACCATTTGATGAGGTAGTGGTTCAAATCCAAACGTCTGGAAAACTAATCTGTGCAGTATCAAGATCCGCACCTTGCTCAAAACTGGAGGTTTCGGAACTGTGATCATCAATATCCTCTCGATCTCAAGACCTGGAACTAGCAGTCCCACATCGATTTACAGTAGAGGATTCCTGCCGACCACTTTCACAGACCTCAGTCTCCCGTAACTCACTACTCCCGGCATCGGTTACTGTATAAATCCACTCCGGGGTAGCGTATCTCTGGCAAGGTACTCTTGTCCTTCTGGATCTTCTCAAACCACCTTGAGCTTGTTCGTCTTCACTTGCTTCCGATTCCGAAGTCTCGGACACAGGGGCAAGATCTCTCTCAGGAGGCAGTCTCAGATTCAGCCTTTTCCGTCTCTCAGGCCACACTGCTTCTGCTCAGTTCACCCTTCTGCTTTCCTCTCGAATGCCCTGCGCACCACTTCCTTCCGCTGAGTCCGACTCTGTACCACTCTCAACGTCACTTTCTTCCTCAAAGCCGATATCTGGGTTGTGTATAGCGTAACCCTCCTCAGCTTGGTCTGGTGAACAACCAGCTTCGTCAGCAACCCTCACAGCTTGACTTGTCCTCTCTCGTGGCTCTGCCAGGGCAGCTGGATTTTCATTCGTGAGAAGAGCAGTTTCTTCCAAGGGTGCTGAAACTCTGCGGGTGTGAGAATCATGTACCAAGTTAGGCAATCCTCCGCACTTCACTGCTGTGTTCGTTACCAGTATCATCTGGTAAGGGCCTCTCCACTGAGCATCCAGGCAACTCTTCCTCCCGTGCTTGTGGACAAGTACCCAATCTCCCGGGCACAGGTCATGGCATAGGTCACTTGAAGATGGAACGGCTGCAGCTTGCACCTGAAACACAGAACGGACCACCACAGATAGTCCTTTGCAGTAATCAAAGATCAAGTCATCAGTGATGTTTATCAATGCTGTGGCCGGTGCTGCTGGTAATCGCATCACCCTCCCCATAAGTATTTCATGCGGAGATAAACCGGTCCCCCCATCTGGGACACTGCGAACACTCATCAACACCAAAGGCAATGCATCAGGCCACTTCAGAGATGTAGACAAACACACTTTTGCCATCCGGGCTTTCAAAGTCCCATTTATCTGCTCCACTGTCCCAGAAGCCTCTGGTCGATAGCTACAATGGAGTCTCTGATCAACATTCAAAGCAGCGCAAAGCATCTTCATGATCTCGCTGTGGAAGTGTGTTCCTCTGTCCGACTCCAACGAGGTTGGAAAACCGAACCTAGGTATCAGCTCTCTCAAAGCAGCTTCGCTACTACTTCGTGTTGGATAAGCTTCCACCCACCGTGAGAAAACACACACCTCCATTAGGATGCACCTCAATCCTTTGCACTTAAGCATTTCAATAAAATCTAACTGCATCCTATTGAAAGGTCCCCCCGACCTCCCAATGTGACTCAACGTAACCACAGTTTTCTTTCCAGCATTCATCTGTTGACAAGTAACACATCTCTGACACACTGCTTCAGCAACCACACGAAATCGTGGTTTGTACCACGTCTGTCTAAACACTCGCATCATCGCATCCCTTCCAAGGTGCACAGCACCATGAATCTGTCTTGCAATTGGACTCAGCAAATCATCTGGAAACACTGCTCGACCATCACTTGAAACCCAAATGTCAACATCTCCTTTCTCACATCCTGATTTGATCCACAGATCCTTTTCCTGCTCTGAGACAGGCGCTTGAGTTCTTCCCAAGTGTCTGCCATGGATAACATCATGTTGAGCTCGGCTCTTTCTTGACTCTCTCCTGTGTAATCTCCAGTAAATATACACCCTTGTTCAGCACAAAAACGTGCAACTTCGTCAGCATATTTATTGCCAAGTGTAACAAAGTCATTTCCCTTTCCCTGGGCTGCACATTTCACAACAGCAATTTCTCGCGTGCGTTGTAATGCTTCTAGCAGTAGTCCCATAGCTGTCTAAAGTCGTGAACCACACCAAACCCATTCTGGCTATCAATATGGATGATAATTCGGATCTGATCAGCTGCTAAACAGGCGCGAGTCAGGGCAATGATTTCAGCCACCTGTGCGGAGTATACTCCTTCTAAGCAAGCAGCTTTAACCACTCACGTAATGGTACATACAGCAAACGCTGCTCTCAACTGACCAGCATTGTCTCTTAAGCATGAACCATCGACAAAGAAGATCTCATCAGGGTCAGACAGAGGTTCATCAACAATGTCAGGTCTCGGTTTGGTCCAAAGTTCAGTCACATCGAGACAGTCATGATTTTCACAATCTTCATCATCTGTATTTGGCAAAGGCATCAATGTAGCTGGATTTAACACAGAACACCTTCTCAGAGTCACATTCTCCATGGCAAGTATAACTTGCTCATAGCTTGTGAGTCTGTTGTTTGTCAGGTGCTGTGTTTTAATCCTTGTCATCAACAGTTCAACAGAATGCGGAACATAAACAGTAAGTTGATGACCCATAACAATACTCTCACATCTCTCAATGCTGACACTGGTTGAAGCAATGGATTTGAGACATCCAGGCAACGCTGAAGCTACTGGATCTAAAGTAGCTGAGAAGTAGGCAACTGGTCTATGGGCACCTCCATGACTGAGTCAGGACTGACAATGCACAACCTTTCTCGTTCACAACAGAACAATGAAAAGGACTTGTTGTAGTCAGGCATCCCTAGAGCTAGGGCACGACACATGCCCTCTCTCAACTGCAAGAATGCCACAAAACAGTTGTGGTCTCATGGTACCGGATCGCTCACATCCTTGTGCCACACGTGCCTTTGCAAAGGCTTTGATTTCAGAAAGAAGCTGGGAATCCATTGGCGACAATAGCCAACCATCCCCAAGAACATTCTGACCTCCCTCCGAGTGGTAGGTACAGTCATATTCATGATCGCTTCAATTCAGTCTGGTGACACTTTCCTCTTGCCTTTCTCAATTCAATGACCCAAGTACTGTACCTCATTCAAACAGTACTGCAACTTGTTTGTTGACACTTTGTGTCCATTCTCTGCCAGATGATTCAGTAAGGCAATCGTGTCAATCCTACAAGCATCCTCTGTCTCTGATGCGATAAGGAGGTCGTCGATGTACTGCACGAGATCTGGGCTCTGTGGCAATACAAGACTCTCAAGGTTCTTTTTCAAGATCTGATTAAAGATCGATGGACTCTCTGTATACCCTTGAGGAATTTATTAACACACGGTTTTCCAGCCGGAAAGCAAATAAATACTAGCTCTCCTCGTGGAGAGGTATAGAAAAGAATGCTTGACACAGGTCAATCATAGTAAACCACTCGGCCGCGCATGGAATCTGGAATAGTATCACTGATGGATTCAGTACCACTGGGCAACATGGAACATTAATCGTGTTGACCTTTCGCAGGTCTTGCACGATTCTGAATTTCCCGCTTGGTTTCTGTAGTCCCTCAATGGGTGAGTTGCATGGACTGCCCATTATCTCCTTCAGGATTCCCTGCTTAATCATAGAGTCGATTACAGGTTTGATCCCTGCAATCCTCTCTGGTGACAGATTATACTGAGGTGTTCTCGGGAATTCGACATTCTGCTTAACCTGGATCTTAACTGGTTCAGCACCCTTGATTAATCCAATCTCTTCTCCCGTGAAATCCCACACATTCAGTAAAACAGAGTCTCTTAGGTCAAGTGGAAGTTCTTCCACCATCAACACAGGATACATCTCTATGCACAATTGTTGATTTGCAACCTTAAAGGTGGCATCATCATCCTTGGTCAGTACCTCCACTCCCTTAGGTGTGCAATAGATGGTACAATTCAGTTTGCACAAAAGGTCTCGTCCTAGCAAGCAGACTGGACTCGAGTCGCACACCACGAAGTGGTGTCAATCTCAGAATGTTCCTATTTTCACAGGAATTGGCTCAGTCAATGGGTTAGTAATTTTCTTGTTTGCTACTCCTACGACTTGGATTGATTGTCCCGAGAGGGGTATGTTTGGAACTACTGCGGATCTCACAGTAGAACGGGTAGCACCAGTTTCAACCAAAAGGGTGGTGGGATGACCGTCAACATCTGCCTCAACAAACGGTCCCCTCTGGTCAACCTCCAAGACTGTCCCAAGAGTGTAGTCTTCCTCCCCCCTCAGACACCGTCATTCTAACGGGTCTGAGGTCTACTCATTATAATTCTCAAAAAGGGGCATCTGCTGGTATGTTCAATTCCCCTGCGGTATTCTCGGAGGTTGCGGAACTTGCACCTGTGTAATCATCGTCCCCCCTCAGGTACCTGCACTGTCTCTACCTCTTGTTGCACCTGGTTTGCTGGGTTCAACCTACACTCACGCTTCCAATACCCGATCTTGTGACAAAGGTGACACACAGTGGTCTTTTTTAGTGTTGTCACATGCATCCCTGTCTTGGAATCTACAGGCTTCCCTTTCCCTTGACCCTGCACATTCTAGTTCCCTCCTTGATTGTTTCCCTGTCTTATCCCTAATGTCCCTCCATTTGGCTGTGTCTGAAGCTCCCTGTCAGCGGTTTGCATTTGGACCAGCATCAGCTTATCCTTAAGCTTCCTATGTTTCGAGTCCACTTCATCGCTGCAGTATCTGGCATACCGCAGTATCTCATCCACCGACTTGTTCTGCCAGCAGATCAGATGTTGCTGAATCATGAAGCTAATTTCTGGTCTCAAACCCAAAACGAACTTGGAAACAAACTGAAAACTTGGAAACAAACGTTTCGACACTTTCCCCTAGTGGGCCTGCACCCTACTTCACCCCAATCCCTACCTCTTTACATAAGATTATACTCTGTACAACATCAAGAACCAGAAAAGTACTTTTGAATCCATGAGATACAGGCCCCATTGTAAAACTGGTGCTACTGTAAACCACGACCAGTTTACTAAGGACATTACTATGTGTAGTTGATTGTTTTAACTACTCTCTGATTTCCCTCCCTATATATCTGTTCTATTCTCACGAGCACAACCCTTTTTCCACTCTCCCCCTGGAGCAACCCTCTTTTCTGTTTTGAAACGTTCCCTACAGTGATCTGTTATAATAACTGTGAGATTAAACAGTCACTATTGAATCTATTTATGGTGCTTATGTGTCTTTTTGAGGATATACTTAATTGAATTGAGAAACTACTGGGGTACACTTATGATGTAACTTGAGTTCTATGTGTACCATGTTCATCGATTTTGACTTAATGAATACCTTTCTAAGGGAATTAGTCTAGGACCATTGTTTTCTATACCGAGCATTACCCAGGTCCATGGATTAGTATTGGCCACCCCATTATTTTGTAAGGCTTATCCATGCATGTAGCGCCTCAAACTGTGTTGGTCTGGGTAGAGGTCTCAATGAAGACATCACAGATTTCAACTGGTACAACACTTCCAACCTGAAAGTACCATAATGCGGAAAAGCTAATTCTCCCTCCTTTCCAGTCATTTTATGCCAATTTTCAAGCCAAATTATAGTATGCAATCCCACATTCGTACCCATATAATGAGCTGGGGTATCCTCAGGCGGGGCTTCTTCTCCTCCCCGTGTAACCACCCTTCTATCTCCTCTACACATATCCCGTAAAACATTAAAACATTTCATGATTAAATCGACTTTCTTTTACACACAGCGTTTCATTTTACTTCCTGATGTCAATCCACCAATACCAGCGCGGCTTCACACCAACCGACCTATCGCAGCGCGGCACCTCCTGACGTCACTCTTCCTCCGCATGCAGCAGTCCCCCTCCTTTACAGCTCGTCTCTCACACACTCACGCGTCTCTTTCACACTCTGAAATAACTGTTTGTCCACCAAACCACTGAACAGTCACTTCTCTGTCTGTCTACCAAACGACCGGACAGTCTCATATAATTGTCGACCTCAACTCTGCAATTGTCTGTCCACGAAAAGACCGGACAACTGCCTCAGGCTATCTGCCCATGAACAGCCGGACAGCCATGTACTTAATCGATAGGATCCACTTGCTCAATAATCCACATACAGTAACCCATGACCTGCGTCAGTTACTCACACACTTGCACATACGTTCCCTATCACCGGTGGGTTAGTCAACGACATCTCATGACTCCCACAATCACTAGTCAGACAATTCCAATTCTGGGTGTCTTCTACACCACAATCTCTTATCCCAGGATATAAAAATCAAATCTCATGGACCTCGCGCGCTCACAGTCCGAAACCACAATCGCTCTACTCTCACTCCAACTCTGCAAGACATCACACAATCAAAATACCACCGCAATCTAACAGACACACAATCCCTGTTCATACTCACTCTCCCACGAACTGCTGCTTCAGCCGATTTCCATCGACCACCGTCGTCCTCCGCTCACGATTCGCCAGATCACCATCACTCGGACTCTATTGGGCTCAATGACTCTACTTCCCCCCTTACTACAGAGATAACCATCCTACTCTGCTACCAACTGATAACGCCGGATTCTTATCTTATCTTATCACTCCTAATAATCCTCTGCCGACTGGACCTTTGTATCTGCAGTGAAGTGGAAGGGGAGAAAATCAATACATTCGACAAACCAATGGACTAATTAATTTAGACACGGAAAGGATCACTGACTCTGAATTAAAGTTTAGGGGTTTATTACAAAGCCAAAAATAACTGAACATACAAACACCTCATGACAAGGTTAAAAAGAAACATGGGCACTAATACAAAATATATCCTACGTACTATTTTAATACGATAACGTATGAAAAGAATAAGCAACTCCAAAAAGATTAAACTAGCAATGACTGCTCCTACATCTAAGTCAGTCTTCATTTGCCTACATAAGAAAATGGTTAGTCTGTCCCTCCACTATCACTAAAGTGACATCCCTACTTCGCATTTTCCAAGCCCATTCAGAAAAGTTGTCAGCTCGTGAAGACTTCCTAAGAAGTACACTCATGTTGAAAAGGGTCAGTAGCTAAAGCAAAGAATTCGCTCTAAGTCTCCTTCCTCAGTATCAATCCCTTCCTTCTACCCTCTAATGACTCTCTACCTTCATCTGCTCTCATCTACTGCTCATCCGCTCTTCTCTCTTCTCATCTGCCTCTCTCACCTCTCATCTAACTCCCATCCCTCAGGGCACTGTCCCTAATACAAAATGCACAACATGGAAGACACGCCTTCGAACTACCTCTTCTGGCTGGACACCTCTCGGAGGTAAATTTCCACTGAAACCTGTACTTTGTCCAGCAACGGTTGAAACGTCGTTGGGTCCCAGGCTCCTTCAGCGCAGAAAGTATTAGCCTCCAATTATCAGCATTCCTGAAGACTCTTGTAACAACTCTCCTCCATACCTAACTCCTAAACAAAGGGTTAGTCTTAGCTAACGAAGACTGTGTCCTTGCACCTGCGACAGAAGCTTGAGAATTGAACATCCTTGCACGCACATGATTTTCGCTGACTACCTCTAAATGAGAGCTCTACCAGGGAAATATTTCAGGCCTACAAATCCAGCTAACATAAGAAATACAAACAGGCCTTTCAAATTAAAACGTGAATGAGGCCTTCACACATCACAAATTACACAAACATTACATTTGCAAGCTCTATATTTCATCACATTTAAAGCACAATTAATCACTTCTACATATGCAAACTTTAATATGGTGCACGTTTAAATCAAATGCATTTCATTACACGTGAACTACTTCATTTAACATTTGGCATATTACTCTAACAGATTATCACAAAATACTTTTCTAACATAACATTTACACAATTCATTAGGACTTCACATTTCTAATATTCACTCCTTTAGTATAACAAACGAATGTAGATATGTGGATGAGGACTATCCATGATTACAATGCACCCCTACAATTTTCAGAACATTATGATGCTCTATCACAACAGTGAAAGATATCCCGTCCCTCAAAATATAAATTCCATTATATCCTTTGGGATTTATATTTCGGCGGACAGGAGTAACCCATCTGCAGTGTCCGCCGACTGCTGTTGCTGTTCTGGGTGGGTATTGGAGGAGGAGATGATGTCTTTACAAGGGGTGCACCGGAAGGCCTCAATGGTACGGGAGCCTCTGGAATTATTGGGAGTGGGTGCAGGCCCAGATGGCAATAGAGCCTGCTCTTCCGTCACCACAGGTTGATCATCTTCAAGGCCAGGAGCCTCCTTCTGGTTGGTGGTGTCTACTTCTCACCCCCAATTTTTGGCTGTACAATCTCCAGCCTATGCCATCAGTCTTTTGGTAACAGATCGTGTTTGTTTCTGGGTGAGCGCACTGTTCCTGCTAGTGTCTGCTTCTTACTCCTTTCAGGTGGTTGGTAATTCTTGTGCCTGTCTTGCAGCCGAGGATCTTCTTCTGTGTCTCAGGTTCTGCTCTGAAGATTGTTGGACAGCCTGGTCTACTGAAAACGAATGTGTAAAATAAATGAAAAATGTAGTACTTAAGTTCCATTCTGCATATCAATTCCAACCTTTTTTAAAAAGGGATCGTATATAACTAATACAAGAAATGACATTGTGCGCTTTTTAGCGAACCTTTACCAT
Source organism: Triturus cristatus (assembly GCF_964204655.1). Taxonomy (NCBI): domain Eukaryota; kingdom Metazoa; phylum Chordata; class Amphibia; order Caudata; family Salamandridae; genus Triturus; species Triturus cristatus. The sequence continues at coordinate 552,576,645 of NC_140590.1, read as the reverse complement.
GCCAAAGTGTGGTTACCGATTTTTGTAAAAGAGTCAGTTTGTAAAAAGGTTAATTTAAAATTATTTAATTGTATTGAGCATTTAAAAGAGGAGAAAGGGTTGTAGAAAAGGGATGGGTTATTTACATAATCCTGTCCTCAAAATTCTTTATGTTTTTGGCAACATCTTTAAGACGCTGCCTATCTTAGAAATGAGTGAATTTTTTAAAAGGAAAAACTGTTGTTAAAAGTTTATGATTTTTTCCAATGTTTTTACTAAAGTTTTGTAAAACATTTGAATAATTGTGTGATTTATCTTTCTTTTAAAACAAAAAATATGGTGGCTCAAAAGTATAGTAAAGTACAAAATGTTAGCCTTCAACAAAAAACATTGGACAAAGTAGAAACGTTACCTTTCCCAAACGTTATAGTTCTGCTTGAAATGTCATGTTCTTATAAAATGTAAAATGTGAAAAGCATTTTCATGTGTCATGATTAGATGATTAGGAAATCAAGAGAAAAGGAAAACATAACATTCACATTTGTATTTGTAAACTTGTATTACATTCATGATCTAAAACTAACAAAGGTTAGATACAACATTGAACATTCGAACAGACCTCAGACTTGACTTCATTATCAAAACATATGTTCATAAAATATTATAAAAATAATACACCTACTGCCTGTGTTGTGTAGTTCCTATAAACCTATACAGGATCTGCACGTTTAGACAGCATAGACTGTGGGATTGGTGTCCAGACTGATTCCAGACACCCCCACCGGGTATGTTTGACTGTATACCAACTAGCTCACAGTGCCACTAGAAACCCCTCTTACTAAGGACACAATAGTTCTTGGCAACTATCGAACAGGACAAGCATGTCCCATCAGGGATCGGGGGAACAGTGTGATACTTTTCACTCAGTCACTCTCGTGCTCTCTTTGTCTCAGAGAGATACACAGAATAATAAACAGGGAAGTTTTCAATAAGTATTTATTGAACCAGCGTAATTCTAGTGTAAAATAGGTGTGCTGAAACCACCATTAGACAGAAAGAGATATAAATAATTATAAGCACCAACAGAGTAAAAGGAGGGTAGATTTATACCATAGTGCTAGAATGATGAATACAGGCAGGTATAAAAATACATGACAATAAAATGCGTTTTCCTACTATGCGACCCTAACTAGATGTGTTACCATAGGAAAGGCAAGTTTTGTGTTGCTAATAAGTTAGGCCTCATTTAACAAATCTCCATGAAATTTTCCTTGAAAAAGTGTTACTTTTGACTAGTTTGCGCATTGAAATGTGGAGGTGGGAGTGATCCGTCAAGCCCCCCCCCCCCTCATTAAGAATAAAAAAGTATCTAGGGGATGGGGTACCCAGGTCCTAATAAGGCTCAGGGAAGGTGGCCACTCGCCCCCCCCACCCTTTCAAAATATACAGGGCCCGGTGGAAGGAGTCCCCAGGGCCATATTAGGGTTGGGGAGGGGATCTACACATCCCCCCTCCCCTTTTATTAAAAAAGACCATGGGGATGGGGTCCCTAGGGCCTAATATGGCTCAGGACGGGGCCACATGGCACACCTCCCCTTTACAACAAATAAGACCCTGGGGGTTTGGGTGTCAGAAGCCTCATGAGGCTTGGGTAGAAGGGCCACATATCCCACCTCCCCGTTAAAATATTATTGGCCCTGGGGGATGGAGTCCCCAGGGCCATATTAGGCTGAGAGGGGGGACTCATGGCCCACCTCCCCTCAAAATAATGGCCATGGGGGATGGGGCCCCCAAGGCCAGGCCATGGGGCCAGCCCCCTGCCTCCCACGGTCTATGTCCATGCTCAGCTTTGGGGTTGGCCACAAGGCCTTGCCACGGGGAGGGGCTTGGGGGACGGGCAAGCAACACTGGGACATTAATTTGAAGAAGTAAACAGGCACCCTTGGAAAACTGCATCTGACATTGACCTCGGTCTTTGAATGCACAGCAAATGTGACTAGAAAAGGACAATATTTACAGGCCTGTTTACAGAAACGGAGCATCAGAGCAAATGAAAACTTGAGCGCTCATACGAAGTTCTCTTAAACAAAGAAAAAGTAGTTCCTAAAACAGTTCTTAAAATGGGAGCAGTGAGTGCATAGTAGTAATTGGCCCATGGTCTTGGGATAGGCTTAAAACAGGAAGAGGCATGATGTATGCATGTCATGAACACATGTGGAAAAAGAATTTGAGAGCGACAATGGAGCCAGCAAATGAGAAGCCTATGGGCAGGCTGAAGCCCACATATTAAATACAACAGTCTCATTGAGGCAGCGCATGCGGTGTCTAGCCGTGACCTAAAAGGGATCCGCACATAAGAGGAAAAACTTCTGCACTCAAGGGGTTAATATAAAAAGCATGGCAACGAGGCAGTATCACTGCGTTATCGCTCCTTTATATCTTTCCCATGATTTATGTTACTCGTTTATAAATTATAATGCTTCGATTTTTTTAAGTCTCGCGACCTGCGTTGCACTGCGCAGCAGTGCTCGCTCAGGTGAGAGTCCTTTTGTCCGGGGTTCAGAAATGGACCCTGGAATCGCACACGCTCGTGCGTGTGTTTTTTGTCTGCTCTTCTGTGATTGGGCTTTGAGTGCGTGTATTTTGTTAACAGAGCACGCAATAGGCCAAAGACGGGCGCATTGCTCCGCCCACGGCCTATAGGTGTCTGTTACGCGCACCAAAGCCCATATGTTTTCAATTATCGTGTCCAGACACGGGCGCGATAATTGAAAACATATGCCTCGCAGTGGCATGCGCGCGCGCACCACTCGCGGGCGTTTTTTTTTTTTTACATTTCACTGCTGCTTGTTTTCTTAGCATGTGCTGCTTCGTATTATGGTACCTGCAGCTCTCTGCATTTGCAATTGGAAACTAAAATTACATAATAAAAGGCAAAAGCACAGATTCGCTCTGAGTGAAAGTTTCGAACTGGACATAGGACTCTGGCCATGTTTTTATTTTGTAGTGGAGAAAGCCCAGCTGCCTGTCTTTACTTAAAGTTTTGTATACTGAGGGGCAGCCCTGGTCTGCAGAGAATGTTCCAGAGCTATGTAACACGAGAGCTCTTCTCTCCACCTGCTCCCTCGGGAGTTACTATGAGCGATGTAGCGGTCGACAGACGTCACTTTGTCTTATTACTGACAAATCTGTATCGCAATAGGTTACTCTGCATCTGCCCGGGTTATCAGCAGAGTGCTTCACATACTTTACGAGACCCGAGGCACTTCTTTGTGATCGGGTAAGAGGTGTGAAATCTCTCCTCGTGGAGCGACTCTTGGGAAACCAGAGCAGGGGACCTGGATGAAACGGGGCACATTTCTGCATCTTAAATGTAGAGTTTTATTAACCCCCCTCTGATTTATACAAGCTAAGTGACAGAACACGAGACAGAGGGGGCACGGGTGCTGGCAACTCTGGGGAAGAAGGGGTGGGGAGGTTTAACAGGTGGCGGAAGGGGTGGGGGGTAGACCGAACTAGTGCCTTGGTTAGTTTAATGCACTGGGATCCGCCCATCTATCCACAGACTGGAAGCTGCTGGCACATTCCCGATACGTTGGTTATGTCAAAGGGGGAGGTGAAAGTGCTTATCTCCCGTTTGTCTGCAGTCCACTCAATGACATATGAGGAACAAGCATTTGTAATGCAATAGGTCTCGCATTTGTGAGAGTTTAAGCTATTGGCATTGTAGATAACAATGCATTTTATTTATGTTTTAAAAATCAACAAGTAAATAAAAGGCATTGTCATTTACAATGCCAATAGCTCAAACTCTAGCAAATGCGAGACCTATTGCATTGAAAATGCTTGTTTCTTATTGTTCTCATATTCACTTCATCTCAGCCTCGTACAATAGCGTCCAATACATTTACTTTTTCAGCATTCTGTTCTGCATTTTATTTAAACGTATTCCTTCCCTCCCCTATTGTTTTAGCTACTTTAAACTCAATTCATGCTCTCTCAGAGAACCTTGTTCCATGCCCTCATGGTATTTAGCTTCACCTCCGGGACCAGATGCTCAATAAAGATTTTGAATGTTCTCTCTGCTGGCCCCCGAAATATGAAATTCGCATTAAGCACTCTACTATGGTTACATCGACCTCAACACTCTTTTAAATAAATCTCAAGAAATATGTGTCATCTAAATTATTTCCTCAAAGGTCTGCCACAAGCAGGCAAACAGACAAACATAAGCAGACAATCACACAAAAGAATCAGGTGGGATTAAAGACCTTGTTCGAGGCATATGAGCTGCAGATTACCCACTGTGCATAGATCGCCATCTGGTGTTGGGCCCGGATGTTGCAGTTGTTTTTCTCTTAGAAAGTCTTTGGAAGTCACGAGGTATATGACTCCTCCTTTGGATCATATTGCGCATGGGCTTCGGCTCCATCCTCAGATTGTTTTTTTCCTCCATCGGGCTCGGATGTGTTCTTCATGCTCCAGTTCGGAACCGTTCCAGTTTTCCTGTTCGGCGCGCAATCCTTCCTCCTTCGACGGTATTGTCTCGATCGCGTTCTCCACACTCGACGCGACTCAACAATCGAAGTGTTCGAATCCGGTCGTCAACGAAGGCCTTCGGGCCTACCTGGGCTCCGGTCGTGGCTGATGGAAAGGACGCCATTTAAAAAGTGTCCTCGATGTGGGTCGAAGTTTCCCCACATCGATCTCCATGAGGTGTGCAACCTCTGCCTCTCTCCAGAACACGAGGCGAGGGACTGTCCAACTTGCGCCTCATTCCGGTCGAAGAAGACGATCTGGGACCGGCGAGCAAGGAGAACAATGGCTCACTCGTCGACTTCGATCCCCGACGACATCTTCGAAGAAGGCGTCGATGTCCCGGAACAACAGCACACCGAAGAGGGCCTCGTCAGCGCCTCCGAAGCGGACGACTCCGACGTCGAGGACATCACTCCGCACAGAGGGGCGTGAGTACAAACGTTGACCCCGACCCTAAACTCCCCTCCACGCCATTGAATAAGGCTTCGGTCACGCCTTCGCCTTCAGGCCTAGGTATGCACCAAAAGACTGCTTCCCATACCTCACTTCCGGGCCCGGTTAAGAAGCCCATCAAGCCTTCAGGCAGCTCGAGCCAGCCTACCCTCGGTGCCGAGCTTGACACCGAAGCACTCGGCGCCGAAGACTGACACCAGCTCCTCAGCACCGATAACATCCTCGGAACTGAGCAAGAAGCCGAAAAGCCTTGACTCCCAAACCTCGAAGCCGAAACCCACCTCGAAACCAAGGAAGTCAAAAGACACTTCTAAACCCCACGGTTCCAAACCAAGAACCAGTGCCGAATCGACGCCTAAAAAACCCACGGCTCCGACACCATCAGCACCGAAGGATCTGCCCCTTACAGAGGAACTGTTTCGACCAGATCCTTACCAAAAATCCCTCCTAAAGGATCCAAAGACTGGGCATTTGACGCTTAGCACCAGAAAAAGATCACTGGACAAGCCTGCACCAGCTCCACCACCAAAAAGGAGAGACTTTGACACCTCCCCTTTGAGGATTCCTTCACCCCCTCCTCCTCCACCTCCTCCACCTCCTCCTTATTCTCCCCCACCCCATCATTCTCCCACACCATCTCCAGATGAGGATGATGATGATGACATTATCTACGACACAGGGGACGGGGCGGACAACCAACCAACAGGGGAACCTACTGCTACAGGCTCCCCAGACCCATGGTACGACTACAACATCCCAGACGTCCCTAACGTCCCGCAGGACGATCTTTACCCTTCTAGACCCTCCCCCCCAGAGGACACAATGGGCTTTAACCACCTACTCCATAGGGCTGCCCACTACCACGGGGTTGATCTCCACACAGACCCCGTAGAGGAGGATTTCCTCTTAGATACATTTGACACTGCACAGAGGTCCACCTCAATTCTTCCCATGCTTAAGGGGGTTATTAAGCACGCACCAGAGGTCTTTAAAGACCCGGTTAGGGCCAGGGTCATTAACCCTCGCATTAAGAAAAATATAAGGCCGCCCCAACAGATCCAGTGTACATTAAAGGCCCCGCACCACTAGACTCCCTGGTAGGCTCCAATGCAAGGAAACGTGCCAATTCCCAGGCATCAGGTGAGGCTCCACCGCCAGATAAGGAGTCTAAACTCCTGTACGCCTCTGGCAAGCGGACAGCGTCCCAAGCGGCCAACATATGGCGCATTGCTAACACCCAAGCGCTCCTAGCCAGATATGACAGGGCACATTGTGATGAGCTGGAGTCAATAATGCAACACCTCCCTGACAAATATAAACATAGGGCCAACGAACAAATTCAGGAGGGTAAAACTATCACTAATACCTCCATCCGTTGTACCCTCGATGCAGCTGACACCGCCTCCAGGGCAATAAATACCAGCGTCCTTCTGCTTAGGCATGCCTGGCTACGCATTTCAGGGTTCAAACCTGAGGTTCAGAGTTCCATCCTCAACCACCCCTTTGATGAGAAATACCTGTTTGGCCCAAACGTCGATGTAGCCCTCGAAAAAATGAAAAAGGACACAGACACAGCAAAATCTATGGGAGCCTTACAGTCGCAAGCTCCCAGGCGCTCCTTTCGCCGTACCTCCTTTAGAAGCACCACCAGAGGCTACTCCTCCAACAGCGCCTCTACTTCCTCCAAGGCCCCTACCCAATTCACCTTCACTAGGGGTTACCAAAGAGGCAGTTACAGGGGTAACAACAACAGAGGCAGAGGCAAAACTAACACCTCACGCTCTGCCTCCACCCCCACCCAGTGACTTCCCTCCACTCCCCCCAGACTATTCCACTCCAGTCGGGGGCAGACTCCACAATTTCCTTCCTGTCTGGGCTACCATAACCTCAGACAGATGGGTGAAACAGATAATTCAATCAGGCTACTGTCTAGAACTAACATCTACCCCCCCCCCAACCATTCCACACAAACAGCGCCAAATGTCACAGGAACATTTGTCACTTTTAAAGCAGGAGGTAATCTCCCTCCTACAAAAAAATGCAATAGAACCAGTTCCTACCCACCAACAAAACAAGGAAGTTTACTCCCTATATTTTCTCATACCAAAAAAGGACGGCTCTCTAAGACCCATTCTAGACCTCAGACCCCTAAACCAATACATACACTCAGACCACTTTCACATGGTCACACTCCAGCAGGTGCTTCCTCTGCTCTCCCAGAATGACTTCCTGACCACCATAGACCTCAAGGACGTCTATTTCCACATTAACATTCACAACGCTCACAGGAAGTTTCTCAGATTCGTAGTGGACGGTCACCACTACCAATTCAAAGTACTCCCCTTCGGAGTCACCACTGCGCCACGAGTGTTTACCAAGTGCCTAGCGGTAGTGGCAGCTCACCTCAGAAGACAACACATCCACGTCTTCCCATATCTAGACGACTGGCTCATAAAAGCCAGCTCATATAACCAGTGTGTACAACACACTCACGCCACTATCCAACTACTTCACGACCTGGGCTTCACAGTAAACTACACCAAGTCCCATCTACATCTGTCCCACGTACAACAATACCTTGGTGCCACCATAGACACCCCAAGAGCGTTAGCCTACCCCAGTCCCGCCAGGATAGCAAGCATACAGGTTCTTCGCGCCAAATTTCAACCACAACACTCCCTTCCAGCCCGAGTGTTTATGCAACTTATAGGGATGATGGCCTCTTGCATATTCATAGTACATCATGCAAGACTCCAGATGCGTCCTCTCCAAGAGTGCTTAGCATGCCAATGGAACCAGGCTCAGGGTCAATTATCAGATCTGGTGTTGGTAGACGGTCGTGCCCATCGCTCTCGGCAGTGGTGGACCACCAAAAACCTTTCCAAAGGGCAACCGTTCCTAGAGCCTGTTCCTCAAATAGTTCTAACTGCGGACGCATCGCTCTCCGGCTGGGGAGCTCACCTAGTACATCACACCATGCAGGGCAGGTGGACACCTCAACAAAAGTTACTCCACATCAACCATCTGGAGTTACTGGCCATATTTCTAGCCCTAAAAGCCTTTCAACCACACATCTCAGGCAAGGCTGTCTTAGTCCGCACAGACAACATGACAGCAATGTACTACATCCAAAAACAGGGCGGCACACACTCTCTGCAGCTCTCTCAGCTACCACAGACCATATGGAGGTGGGCCATACCTCAAACCATTTTTCTCCTACCCCAACATGTCCCAGGAGTCCAAAACACCATTGCAGATCTGTTGAACCATCAAACACAACATATCCACGAGTGGGAACTTCACCCACAAGTTCTTCAACCATTCTTTCAAATGTGGGGGCAACCACAGATAGACCTCTTCGCCACCCACAAAAACGCCAAATGCTCAAACTTCGCCGCCAGATATCCACACCCATTGTCCAAAGGCAATGCAATATGGATGAACTGGTCAGGCAGATTTGCGTATGCTTTTCCGCCTCTCCCACTCATTCCATTAGTGGTGCTCAAACTACAGCAACATTCCCTAACTCTCATCCTAGTTGCTCCGACTTGGGCCAGACAACCCTGGTACACCACATTGCTGGAACTCTCCGTAGTTCCGCACCAAAAGTTACACCTCTCTCCATGCCCCTTAACCCAGAACCATGGAGAGATCAGACACCCGGACCCAGCTCAGCTCAACCTTGCGATCTGGCTCCTGAAATCCTAGAATTTGGTTACCTTAATCTTTCCCCTGACTGTATGAACGTCATTAAAGGAACCAGACGACCTACCACTAGAGGTTGCTACGCAGCCAAGTGGAAACATTTCGTGATTTATTGTCACAAAAATAATGTCAATCCCTTAGATGTGTCTATCCAACACATCATAGGCTACTTACTACACCTACAAAGATGCAACCTAGCCTACACCTCTATTAGACTACGCCTTGCTGCCATAGCAGCGTATCTATAAAATAGACAGCATCTATCACTCTTCAGAGTACCTGCCATAAAAGCCTTCATGGAAGGCCTTAAGAGAATAATTCCCCCCAGAGTGCCACCCTCACCGGTGTGGAACCTAAACATCGGTCTCACAAGACTAATGGGGCCTCCATTTGAACCTCTACATAAATGTGAGCTTCAATTTTTAACATGGAAAACGGCTTTCCTTGTAGCCATTACTTCCCTCAGAAGGGTCAGTGAGATACAAGCACTCACCATTCAAGAACCTTTTCTGCAAATGCATCATAATAAGGTTGTTATCCGCACTAATCCAAAATTCCTTCCTATAGTCATTTCTCCCTTTCACCTCAATCAATCTGTGGAACTGCCCGTATTCTTCTCGCAGCCACAAACCATTGCAGAAAGAGCTCTACACACCCTAGACGTCTAAAGAGCTTTACTCTACTACATCGAGAGAACACAACCTTTTCGCAAGACCAAACAACTATTCGTGTCTTTCTCACCACCACACAAAGGAAACCCCATCTCCAAATCTGGGATAGCTAGGTGGATTGTTAAATGCATACAGATTTGCTACCACAAAGCAAAATGAACACTATCTGTTCCCCCTAAAGCCCACTCTACACGTAAGATAGGGGCTTCCATGGCATTTTTAGGTAACATCCCCTTAGATGATATCTCGAGAGCAGCTACATGGTCTACACCGCACACATTCACTAAACACTATTGTGTAGATGTGCAAACTAAGCAACAGGCTAGTGTGGGCCAGGCTGTCCTCAAAACACTGTTTCAAACAACTGCAACAGATACTGGTGGTCACCGCTAGGAGGGGGGTACTGATACACAATCTATGCACAGTGTGTAATCTGTAGCTCATATGCCTCAAATGGAATATGCTACTTACCAGTATGCATCTGTTCTTGGCATGTAGAGCTGCAGATCTACTCACGCCCACCTGCCTCCCCGGCTACCTTTAACTGTTCGAGTTTTATCTTATTTAGATACAGCACACATGGGCATCTTTACTGTTTATTACAAAGCTCCATCATTTCCCCGCTGGCGAAAAACAATCTGAGGATGGAGCCGAAGCCCATGCGCAATAAGATCCAAAGGAGGAGTCACATACCTCGTGACATCCAAAGACTTTCCAAGAGAAAAACAACTGCAACATCCGGGCCCAACACCAGATGGTGATCTATGCACAGTGTATAGATCTGCAGCTCTACATGCCAAGAACAGATGCATACTGGTAAGTAGCATATTCCTTAACCTCGTTACCTCCCATGGCTTTCTTCATTGCTCTGTCATTGGGCTGTCTTGATTCCTTGCAACACAGCATGATGGTGAACACCAGGATATCATGCCAATGAGTCCACACTGGCTAGTACAGTGGGGGCTCAGCTCAGGGCTATAAAAGTGCTTTGGCTGTCAAAGAGACAGGCTACCACCACTAGCAGCCAATGCGCTTACCCTTTCATGAGTACCGGTTCTCTCCACAGCAGTAGATAAGTGCCGGTATTCAGAGTGATGAAAATAAGAAGTGCAGGTACTCAGTACCTGTGAGCACTGGCCCATTTAAAGCACTGATCCTGGTACTATGTAGCATGCAACACCAGCACAACAGTTGCACTGCTTCTCCCTGTACTTCCACAGTTCTAAATGCACCGTTGTTCCACATTCCATAATTAACAAGGACTAAGGCATATGGTATCCCGTCAGGTACAGTGCAGCATCACAACATTCTACAGCATATAATACAGCTCTACAACAACATCAAACACCCAGTACAACACAACACCTTAGATGAGGGCCGTACTGGCTATGGAGTGTTCCGGTGGGCTGGCAGTGCATGGGCCCATTTTGTTGCTGGGGACCTGCCAGCGTTGTTCCTACTTGTAGTACGTTTAAATGCAAAACAAATGGTTTGTAGCAAAATCATACTTTAAATCCATTTGTTGTTCTATTGTTTATCTGGAAGCACTGCAAGTAGGAACGTGGAAAATAACTTATTTACATGTGCCAGAATTCACAAAGTGATGCCTAACAGGTATAAATGAATTCACTACTTCTGATTTCCCCATCATATGTACGGAGAAATAGGGAGTAGTAAATCCCACTCAAGGGTGAATGGGCGTTCCATCTTGTGGTTTGCCTTGAAATTTTGGGAATGACCATAAACCTAAATGTATATATGTGTGGGAATTTCCAGACTCCACTCTGACCACTATGCACCCTGCAAATGGTCAGAGAGTTTCCTGAGTCAAAGGTTGGAGAGTAACTCCCTTTCCAGCATGACTAGGGAATGTCTCATCAACAGATTTGCTGCCCAGTGTGGGGGAACAGCTTTCTTCATGGTGCAAAATGTTTTCCTCGTGGAGAAAAAATATTGCACCAGGAGCTCCCCTGTGCAGACTTTTATACTATGCAGAACGCCGCACAGTGTGAACAACCGCATGCTGGAACAAGAGCCAATAGGAGTAGCCAGAAGCCATCTCTTTGCATGGCATATTTCAAGTATTCCTGTCTCACTTGTTCAGGTCCAATTTATAAGTCCAGTCTGCTCACCATTTAAGGTCTCGCCTAGGCAGCACATATGCTATCTCTTCAAGACATTTGGTTTACTATCAGTGGGCTTGGAGGCCACCCATTACTTACCATTGGTTGGCTTCATCGTCACTCTCAATTGCTTGCTTCCCGCAGCTCAGCGCTGTGATTGCCACTTCCTCTTTTTCTGTGTGGCCCTTCTCTGGAGCATGGCCAAAGTACTTGTGTCCTTTCACTGCTCGCGCTTCTGAGAGCTATTTTTTACTTTTTGTTGAAGGACTCTACTGAGTGCATATTTCTGCTTCCCCACCCCTCCCACTCCTCTTCATCGCTTTCCCTGCCTCACCATAGCACTTTCACAATTGGTCCCGGTCATTTCTTACGGTCCATTGCTTTCTTATTTCACATTCTGTCATTCGTATTATCCTGTATTTCCTTTCCATCTGTCCTTTGATTTTACTGCCTATGCTTTTCTCTCCCATACACCGCTTCCCTTATCCACTGTGACTGCATGTGGCTTTGAGGGCTGCCCTTCATGGTAAAAATCTAGATTATTCCATTTATAGTGTCCATTCTCAGAGCATATTTTATGCTTGTTTTACTTCATGAAAACTATTTGTCCCCTGTCTGTCTGCTCCCTTCAACCCTCTTGTTGTCTGTGTTTGCTAGTTCCCTCACACCCATTTTCCATGTTTCCTCTTCCTCCCGTTGTCATATTGGCTCCCCACCAACCATAACAAAAAAAGTGATATGACGTGAACAGCGCTGGCTGGGTCATAGCGCTTTTTTACATTCTCCCCACCTGCCCTATGTCCTTTCATAGTTTGTGTTTCTCCTCTAGCCCCATCCACCTTGCCTCCATTCTCTGAGTAGAACAACAACAGCAACACAAGCATTGGCAAAGACAAGATGTCTTGTCTATGTGAAAGCTATTTGCTTTAGTAATATGTTCTAGCAATGTTGTACACTAGTGTGGCTGCCGTTCAGCATGGCTAGAGTTAGTGGCGTGGAGTGTGTGGGGTAGATTAGAGTGGGGTAGAGTGGAACAGGGTAGATTGGGGTAGAGTGGAGTTGGGTACGATGAAGTGGGGTAGATTGGGGTGGATTGAAGTGGGGTGGAGTAGATTGGATTGGGGTAGGGAAGATTGGAGTGTTGGAGTTGGGTTGATTAGCATGGTAGATTGGTGTGGGGTAGATTAAATTGGGGTAGCTTGAGGTGGAGTGGGTAGATTGGGGTGGAGCGTGGTGGACTGGAGTAGACTGGGGTAGATTAGAGTGGGGTAGATAGGAGTACAGTAGATTGGGGTTGAGTGCAGTGAGATATACTGAGGTGGATTGGAGTGAAGTCTGGTAGAGTGCAATGGAATATATAGGGGAAGATTGGAGTGAAGTGGGGTAGATTGGGGAAGAGTGGAGGGGTGAAGTGGGGTAGATTGGAGTGGAGTTGGGTAGACTGGAGTGAAGTTGGGTAGATTGGAGTGGGGTAGATTGAGTGACTTGTAGTAGGGTAGAATTGAATGGATTGGGGTAGTTTGGAGTGGGGTAGATTGGGATGGAGTGGAGTGGGGTAGATTTGAGTGGTGTGGGATAGATTGGGATGGGTGAGGTAGATTGGAGTGGAGTGGGTGTGGTACATTGGGGTATAGGGGTAGATTGGGGTAGAGTTGAGTACATTGAGGAAGACTGGAGTGGGGTACATTGAATTGGGGTCGATTGGGGTGAAGTGGAGTAGACTGGGGAGAAGTGTGGTAGATTGGATTGGAGTGGAGTAGATGGGGTAGAGTGTAGTGAAGTGGATTGGGGTAGATTGGAGTGAAAAGGGGTAGATTGGAATGGAGTGTGGTAGACTGGCGTGGAGAGGAGTAGATTAGAGTGGAGTGGGGTAGATCAGGGCGGAGTGGGGCAGAGTGGGGAGAGGTAGATTGGAGTGGGATAGTTTGGGTAGATTATGGTAGGGTAGATTGGAGTGAAGTGGGGTAGTTTGGAGTAGAGTGGAGTAGGTTGAAGTGGAGTAGAGTTGGATAGAGTGGTGTGGGGTAAATTGGGTTAGGGAGGGATAGACTGGGGTAGATTGGAGTAGGGTAGTTTGTGGTGGAGTGGGGTAGGGTAGATTGGAATGGGGTGGATTGGGGTTGAGTGGGTTAGATAGGACTAGAGTGGGGTAGATTTGAGAGGCATGTGGTAGATTGGAGTGGGGGGGAGTGAGGTATCTTGGGTAGAGTGGAGTGAGGTGTGGTAGATTGAGGTAGACTGGAATGAGGTAGACTGGAATGAAGTGGGTGAAGTGGAGTTGGATAGATTGGAGAGGAGTGGGATAGATTGGGGAAGAGTGTAGTGTAGTGGGGTAGATTTAATTTTAGTGTTGTGGAGTAGATTAAGGTAGAGTGGGGTAAATTGGATGGATTAGAGTAGGGTAGATTGGAATGGAGTGGAGTAATTTGGAGTGGGGTAAATTGGAGTGGAGTGGGTTAGACTGGAGTGGAGTAGGTTGGACTGGAGAGGGGTAGAGTGAAGTGGGGTGGAGTGGGGTAGAGTGGGGTGGGGTGTATTGCAGTGTAGTGGGTGGTGTAGGATAGATTGGAGTAGAACTGGACAGATTTAAGTGGAGTAGATTAAAGTGGAATAGATATGGGTAGATAGGAGTTGGGTAGATTGGGTGGGTAGATTGGGGAGGGGTAGATTGGGGAGGGGTAGATTGGAGTAGGGCAGATTGGGTGAGGCAGGTTGGATTGGGGTGGTCTGGGTTAGATTGGAGTAGAGTGGGTTAGATTTGAAGGGAGTGTGGTAGATTGAAGTAGAGGTGGATTAGAGTGAAGTGGAATGGGGTAGATTTGGGTAGAGTGCAGTGAAGTGTGGTAGAGTGGAATGGGGTAGATTGGGGTGGAGTGGGGTAGATTGGGTGGATTGGAATGTGGTAGATGGAGTGGAGTGCAGTAGATTGTGGTAGATTGGAGTGGGGTAGATTGTTGAAGTTTAGAGTGGGCAGATTGTGGTGGAGTGCGGTAGATTAGAGTAGACAGGAGTTGGATAGATTGTAGTTGAGTTTAGAGTGGAGTGGGGTATATTGCAATGAGTAGGGTAAATTGGGCTGCGGTAGATTGGAGTGGAATGGAGTAGATTATGGCAGATTCAAGTGGGGTAGATTGTGGCAGATTGGAGTAGGGTAGATTGTGGTAGAGTGGGGTAGACTGGAGTGGACTGAAGTGGAGTGGTGTACACTGGATTAGATTGGAGCAGAACGTGGGGTAGATTTGAGTGGAGTGCAGGAGATAGGGGTGGAGTGGTGTAGGTTGGATTGGGGTAGGGTTGATTTGGTTAGATTAAGCAGAGTGGGGTAGATTAGGATAGAGTAGAGTGGAACTGAGTAGATTGGGGTGGGGTAGATTGTAGTGGAGTGGGGTAGATTAGATCATAGTGGAGTGGATTGGGGTAGATTGTAGTTGAGTTGGGTAGTTTGGTTCAGAGTATGGTAGGTTGTAGTGGAGTTGCGTAGACTGGATTGTAGGGGAGTGGTTTGGGGTAGATTGAAGTGGAGTTGGGTAGATTGGTTTAGAGTGATCTAGATTGGAATGGACTGTGTGGAATGCGGGTGGTGAATTGGAGTGGGTACATTGGAGTGGGATAGATTGGAGTGGAGTGGGGAAGATTGGGTGGAGTGGGGTGAAGTGGAGTAGATTGGGGTATATTGCAGTGAAGTGGAGTTGGTTGGGGTACATTGGAGTGGGATAGGTGGTGTGGATGGGAATAGAGTGGAGGGGGTGTTGTATAGTGGCGGAGTGAGTGGCATAGATTGGAGTGATGTGGAGTCGAGTGGCATGACGTTTCGTAGAGTGTCTTAGAGTAGAGTGTCTTAGGGTGGCGGGGCATTGAATGGAGAGGCAAGTTGTGGAGTGAAGTATAGTAGAATGGAGTCGTAGAGCATAAGTTGAGTTGAGTGATGGAGTGTGGCGTATGCATGGTGTGGTTGTGCAATGCCATTACAGACAACAGTGGCGGTGCGTCCATTGGGGGCGTTGGGGCGTTGCCCCCCCGCCCGCAGCTCCCTCGGCATCTCTGAACTTAAGTAAACTCTCAGTTTACTTAAGTTCAGAGACGCCGAGGGAGAACTGACAATTATGTCAGTCAGTATGACGTCGGACCGCCCACCCCCTTCAGAGTCTAAAGGGGGTGGCCGGTCTGGCGTCATGTTGACTGACAGGCATTGTCTGGGGCAACAGGCAGCAGCACACATGTGCGCATGAGTGGGGACGAAGGGCGAATTTTTGGGCCGTGGCCAGTCATGCGCACTAGTGTTTCCACAGGCTGGCGCATGCCCATTAGGAGAGCGAGGGTTGAGCCAAGGCTCAAACCTCGGTCTCCTAATGGGCAGGCGGGTGGAGCATAAGCCTGCTCTAAGCCAAACCTGGCGCTGCTCCAGCGCCAGGATTGGCTGAGAGGGGTCTTGCCAGCAGTGATGGGCTGTTCCAGTGTAGGCGCCAGAACGGACCCGAGGCGGCACGGACCTGCTCAGGTAGGATTGATTTTATTACGTTACTTAAAAAACCCCACCCCCGCACGACACTCCCCCTCCCCCCCACACGAGCCGCGACTGCTGCTGACTAACTTAACCCTTTTTCCCACCCCTTTAAGCCACGTTGAAAGATCTGACTTCTGAAACTCTAGTGGTCTCCGTCCCCTGACCCCCCCTCATGTTGCTTGCATAACGCTGTCTCTTCATCTCCCTTAATTAGAACCTGATGGCTGCGCTCCTTTCTGTGTTTTGTTGTTGTGGGTGCAGTGCATGGCAGATAATACCCCTGCTGTTTTTGTAAATGGTGATCCCTGCTGGACTTCAAAGCCAACCCCAGGACTCTTTCACTATCAAAGGTGGATGCTTTTTAGTTATTATGCGATTAATATTGCATGCGCTAAATGTTTGCGCCCAAATACAACATTCTACAGAAAAGTGTATTTTTGCGAACCAGGCCTCAGGTTATAAGTTATTTGAACCGAGCTGGATACGCGGTCGGGATGCCGCCAACTCCCTTTTCATCCTTCCATGGCCGTTAAAATGAGTATCAAAGAGTGGGGAGCAGTAGGTTTCCAGAGGCAGCTCCGTTCGTCTTCTCGGTGCAAATATTCAAGGTTGTCGGTGTTTTGCTAAAGATGGGCTTCTCTGCCCACAATCTGTGCTCTGGGCACGTGGGTGGCACGCACGGCACGAGAGCCACGGAGTGCAGGTTCTGGTCGTGCAGATGGCTCTTTCCCTTTCTCTGTAGCCTTACCGCCCAACCCATTAAGCGCATTAGTGCCCGCTGCGTCATAGCACTTTTAAAATAATTATTTGCAGTCATGCTGAACAACAGCGGCGCAGTTAGTTGTACACCATGGCTAAAATAAGATGATAGTGTTTGTTTGAATATTTAAAACGAGCTTTTTCGTAGCCTCTTGGCAGTGGTACTTCCAGCCAGGCCGGAATGATGGACCTGCAGCGCAAAGGTGTCCGGAGCAATATATGTATAAACACATCTACATTTAGAGATGCCAACAAGGTGCATCGACGCACCTATGTGTTCGTGGCGTGACTTGAACAGCAGAGTGAGGTGGGTGCAGGACAGGATGGGGGGGGGCAGGGGGCAAAGACAGAATGAATAATGGAGTGCCAAAGGTTATGGGTGACATGTGCTGGCACAGCTCTGTGTTGTAACTGTACTTGTTTACTTTCCATTTTTGATATAGCGCCGCATAGCAATAGTGGATTAAATAAATTCCAGATATTTACAGTGGAATAGTGGGAGCGCTGCTGATCACCAGTGGAGGAACGAATCAAAGGGACGCTGTTACACAGAACTGAGGTGCATTGTCAGCCATGTGAGGGGTCAGATACGGAAATAGGACGAGGAGGTGCATTTCTGGATTGAGCTGGTTTGACTGGCTTTATGTAGGTAACAGCAGTGGAAAACCAGAGAATGCATATAGTTAGGCCTCTCTTCTCAAACAGCTGGTACTTATGACGTCAGGATTCAGGTGCACTGACGGAGCTGTGATTGGGTCCCATAGCAGGAGTGCTGCTGGGCTGACTTGTGTTCATTAGGAGGGCTGTGCCTTGGTCCCAGTATCGGAATTTAAGAGGTCCTGCAGGGGAGGATTGAGGTACACTGATAGAGCTGCATGCAGGCCTCAGTACTGGAGTAGCAGGTGGTTACTGGGGTGTCCTGGCCGAGCTGTGTGCGGATCCGTCCCTCTATTTGATCAGATGGGCGCAGTGCTGGAAGGGTTGGGGTGCACTGTCAGGCCTGTCTGTGCGAGTCCAGACCACCACAATTCCAGACCACTGGTCTGGAATTGTAGTGGCGCTGCACATAAGGTCTGGGGTGCTGTGGCAGAGCAGAGTGTGATATCTGGGGTGATTGGTGGTTCTGGCACACCTGTGTCTGCACGGATAGATGTGCACATTCCCCTCCCTCCTGTGGTTTTGTTTCTTCCTTTTCAATGAGATATATTTATATTTTCAGGCTCAGACCTGCCCGGAGCTCTGGTACTGTCCTAGATCACGCACACCAACCTGGCAACAGACATGCAGACCTTCAAAGGAAACACTACAGGCACGCTTGGGGGTGGACAACAAACGTCTAGCTGTGAAAACACAAAAGGCAACTCGCATGTAACAAGTACACACACGGCACACAAGGGTAAAACACACAATCGACACATCTGTATCCTCCATAAAAGTGCACGAAACAGTTAAACAGCACACTACCAACAATGCAGCTAGGCACACACACCAGGCTGATCCCAAAAAACAACATATACATGGGGACAAATAATACACATTCATAAGTGTCTTGTCCCTGAATCATTTCAAGTGCTGTTACATCCTGTTGCACATTCAGTTCTATTTGCTGCCATCCGTGCTTGGGAATAAACAGGGTTGCACTTCCACTGACACCGAGTAAGGTTCCTTCTCAGGTTCACAGAAACAAAACCTGTTTTTATTTACAGAACCAACAAGGCGCTTTCTAAACAATTATTATCTTAATATACATTTTGGAAACAAGTAAGTAGATTTTGGCCAGCTTGATCATAGTTAAATGTCAGAAAAAATATCTTTATGGTAGCAATGACGGCGGTTGTTTTCCCGAGTCACAAAGGTTATATCTGAAGATCATTTTGCCTGCATGTTGTAGAAGTACATTTATATCCTTCTTGCTTTCTCAAATTTGCTTGAAAATGCACCATTTGTCCACTCTTTTTTCAAAATTTTCTCGGGGGGGAAAACCTCCCCGAACCCACCTTAGGTTGTTTGAGCTCGCTCGCTCGCTGCGGAGCAGTATGACAATAATTTTACGCCCTACCACTTTCAAATGTCACCAGCCACCACTGACAGACAACCAGGGCCGGACTGACTACCGGGCATTTTGGAATGCTGCTGGGCTGGGGGCTGATTTTGTTGATGGGGACCTGCGTGTACTGAACGAAATTCGTTTTGCTTTAATTATTTCGAAGTACACGCAGGTCTCCATGAACGAAATCAGCCCCCACCGCAGTGAAATCAGCTCCCTGCTCGGCAGAATTCCAAAACGCCCGGTAGTCAGTCCAGCCCTGCAGACAACACATTTTCTATTGAAATGACTTACATTTGCACCAAAATACAGTTTTACTGTACAAAAAACAATAATGTGTGCAAATGTCATGACCTAGTGTATTGATGTGTTTTGATCATATTCAAATATTTGTTTTCACCTCACTTCAGAATTACACAAAAATGTGCTTCATTTATACTAATTCTGGTATAGTCTGAAACATCATCACAGTTCTTTTTTTTCTAGCACACATGAAAAACAAAAACCTACAGCCTTTCCTCTTACATGGATTTTCAGCAGAATTGTCACATACATTCTCTCATTTGAAGTTTGAGAAAGAAAAGTAAACAACAATCTGAAGACACAGCTCAACATTTGACCTCTATCTTTGAAAGTACAGCAAATGTGACAAGAGAAAAACAAGGTTTAAAGGCCTGTTTCTCGAAAGTGGGTTTGTGGAAGAATACAGTAAACAAGGTTTGGGCAACAGGAGGCACAAACTCAAGTTAGACAGCCTAAAGCAAATAAAGCCAGCAAATAGAAAGCCAGAAAACGTGAGTTTCAAATCACAAAGTTAATGGTAAACAACAGGTGGAATGCAGTCCTAGGTCAGCTTTCTGAATGTTCCCAAGATGTCTTTAGGAAACCAGACACCTGTGCTGTTTGGTAGGCTTCCGCCTAAAAAAGCATCATGCCGCAGACAAGTCGTAGTGCTTTTTTAGGTCTCGCCTGAGCCAGCGCTTTAGCGCTGCTCTGGCAAGAGTTTTAGTAAGCAGATTTGAAGTGCAGACTAGTGGCTTTTCAGGCCTCCAACTACAGTGCATGTGTGCCGGGTGCGCGCACCATTTGTCAGCCTGCGTGATCATTATCGCGGCCGCTTTGATGTTCTCAGTGAGCCGCGTGGCCACTGAGAACATCAAAGCGGCCGCGAAAGTGCACACCATTTGTCAGCCTGTGTGCCTCTCTCTGCCTACCCCCCTCCCCTATCCCACTTCCTGCTTGTTCAACTAATGCCGTGGATAAACAAACTTTCTTTTGTTGCATGGCATAAGTTTCCAAACAAATACCTTGTGCAAACGAACTTTCATTTGTTTCACAGTGGCTCTTGTTTTACTGTTGAGTTACCAGATATTTAAACAATCATTGCCTGCAGCAAGCTGAAATCCACGCAGCCTTCCTTACCTTGCAAAGCACTTTGACTGTATGTATCTACATATTCAAAACGACCCCAAGTTGCAAACATGGACCACTTTTTTTTACATATCTAACACACTAATTAATGGGGGCCACTTTGATTTTGGTACCCCCCGAGCCTATTTTCTGTCCCAGTCCGACTTGTAGGAAAAATGGTTTCACTATAATTTTATCAAGGACTACATAGATATTTAAGGTTAGTCTTTTGAGAATTAAGTGGGCCGTAAAGGAATAAGTTTGAGAGTGGCGACATCTAGCGGACTATCTTGTGCAGTACGCTTTTCGATATGTATTTGTTTTAAAACGGCACACAAAATATAACCCATATTAAAAGAAAAATCTTCCAACTTTTCACAGTGGTTCACTTTCGTTTGTTGCAAACGAGGTGGTTAAACAAGATGATCCCTCTTTCCTTACCTTCCGCCTTCCACGTAACATGTAGCTAAGCTCGCCAAAGAGGAGAAACCTAAGTTCGGCTGTTCAGTGACAGTGCAGCTAAATAAGCAGCAGATTATTGTTCTCACCTATCTGCCCCTCTCAACTGACAGACTCAGAAGAGCTTCAACATATCCAAAGTGAACCCCAGTATGCTCTTCGCTCACTTTTCATTCTATATTTGAGGAACTTCTTAAGTGACTCTTTATCCATCAATTTGACCATCATTGCTGAGTCTCTCGCTATGTGTGCCGGCTCCTTCCGGGCTTTAATAAAATGCTCAGATTAATTACTAGTAATCTTCATAAATCCGATTCTTCCTTACACGTCCAATTCCTTACTGATGGAGTGAGTGTACCCATTCACACCCTGGTAGTAGTACTTGTTACGGTAAAGCTATTTTTCCATTCTTTCAAACGGTCAAAGGATAGAGCCATGAAACCCCTCCCCTTCCTCCAACTCTTCCTGTTTAATATAAAGCCCAAAAGCGGGGCTGATGAAAGGACAGGGAGGGAAGTGAAGGACATAAGGAATGGGAGGAGTAATGAAGAATGGGAGTAATGAAGTAATCCGAGCATTACCTCCTCTTCTTACTGCTGTAAAAAAAAAATTATTAGCCCCAGAAAGAACAAGCATTGGCATAGCCAATAGGTCTCGCCTATGGGACCTTATAAGTGTTTAGCCATGCAACAGTTGATGTAGTTGCACCAAGGATATTATGCTGCATAACTAAATACTTATAAGATCCCAAAGGCGAGACCTATTGGCTGTGCCAATGCTTGTATTTCATTTCTGATGATCTTGCTTCTTAAACCTTCCTCCACTTCCTCCATGTTGCTTCTTATTATGATTTGCCACTGTCCCTCTTTCTTCTCCCCCGCCAGCCACTGTTTCTTCTCTCCTTCCTCCTACCCGCCCCATCCTGTTTCTTCTCCAACCCCCCATCTGCCCCGTCCCTGTTTCTTCTCCACGTACCTATTTATTCCCCACCCCTCTCCCAGCAGACAGAAGGGGAAAAAAGCACAAGTAGCTTCAAGTCGCTTTTTCAAACCGTACCATTATCCACCCCACCAGGTCACCACCCCTGCCTGATTGCCAAAGCCAATAACTCGCTCTTGGGGAGACCTATTAGTTTTATCAATGCTTGTTTCTTGTTGATGTAAAAATATATACTGGAAGGAAGGCAGGGAATACAATTATGTTGTTTCTGGGGCCACAAATACCATAGTGAGGGTCCGGTGCCTACATGACAGTGTGAGTACTTTAACCACACACAGCCATCCTTTCACCAATTTCTTGCAAAACTCTAAAGAGTGTGCACGAGGCTCTCCCATGATGAAAAGAAAGCGAGTCTGTCTTCTCCAGATAACGATTCACGGCGCTAAACTTCGCTCTCTGTTCTTTTAAAGGGCTGCAGTCTCACCCCCATCCCCCCACAAACAGTTCACTCTATTGCGTATTTTCCTGCTTGTCTGTCTCCTTTCTGCTATTTCCACTTCTTCTCGCACTGCCCGTTTTCTGTCGGTGCTACTCGCCTCCCTGCTCTCCCCTGTTTTCTCTCTCTCTTCGCCCACCCGCCCTCCACTTCGTTTCCGTATTCCTCTCGTAGAAAATTCAAGTTA
Organism: Triturus cristatus; assembly: GCF_964204655.1. NCBI lineage: Eukaryota > Metazoa > Chordata > Amphibia > Caudata > Salamandridae > Triturus > Triturus cristatus. The sequence goes on along the minus strand of NC_140590.1, from coordinate 552,554,374 downwards.
ATTCAATTTTTGCAGCTGGGTTTCCCGGTTGACATTCCCTGCATGCACGGAGGCTGATACGGAGCGTGTTTCATTTTTCCGCTTTGATGTCAATTGGACTCCACACTCGAGGAGAATTTGTATTTATCTGTTAAACGCGTAGAAAGGTCCCACGCCCACCCAGCTTCGCATCACAGCAAGACTAAGTTCAAGCAGCCCCCGTGTCTGCGGGGGAGAGGGGCGCGCAGCCCCCGGCCTGGGAGCCCGTCTCTGCAGTCCCGTAGGGTTTAATTAAAACTCACTTCCAGGCAGGAAGGAGGGCTCGCTCCAGGCTGGCCCCGGCGCCGCCAACAAATGAACGGGGAAAGCCAGCCAGAGCCCAGCCCTGTGAATAGTTGGCATCTAAATCATGCAACTAAAATCACGTGAAAATTACGGTGCACTATTGGACTGGCCAGCATCAATATACAGAGAATTTGATGATTTAGCGACATGCCTGTGGGGTGGGTAATTGGAGGGAGGGAGGGGGGGGGGGGGGTTGTTGGGTGTTAATTGAGGAGCAGAACCCGGTTATGGTGCATAGCTAATAGTGCGCTTAACCAAGCACTACAGGACCAAAGAGCTAAGGGCTGCCTTAGAATTAGGGTGAAGCATCATTTCCTTGCGCAGGAGCAAGACTATTGACTATTTGCGGAGAGACATCCTGAAATTATTATGTGTAACTACATTATGATGTACAATGGAACTAGCACGTAATTACAATATGAGTTATGTGATGTTACTAACTGTTTTATTACAAACTAATAAAAATCTGTTTACAAAAAAAAACCGAAAATCATGTGAAAATATGGAGGTCTCTTTAAAATTAAAATAAAGAATTTCTTTAGCATGCAGAAGTGTTTCACCTTATTACGCCAGGTTATTTTACACACTATGAACTCACGTATTGCAAGTTGGTCTCATATCTGAGAACGAAAAAAAACAGGCTCTGTAAAATAAAATATTTGCCTAGGATCACACTCTGGTATTGGTCCCAGGTTTTCTGGTTCGCATTACGCTATTCACCTCTTTCTCTCCCTTTTAATGCCAAAAGTTTATGCTTTTTTTTTTATTTCTTGGTGCATTATGGCAGACAGTGGGCAGTAGGCAAAGGCCACATTAAAGCTAAGCTCGTTTTGGGCTCGAGGGTCCTAGAGGACCTCGAGCTGAGCCAGAGCCAGGTCTCTGCAGGGAGCCTGGCTCTAGCTTTAAGTGACTCACTCACCTCTACTCGGGCATTAATGAAGTCTCACACCTTGGAGCAGGCTCTACCCAGCGATCCTTGCAGCGCTGTATACTTTATTGGGGTCTCACTTCTGGCCAATGGCTGTGGCCCCTTGTAGCTTAGAATAAGATTCACAGTTTGGGGTCCAGTTTAACTCCTGGCCAATTAGCCAAATTAAGTGTGATCAACTGATTTCATGGAGTCTGACGCCTTGGGACACAATCTCACCCTTGGTCAACCTCGATGGCCCTATTAGAATTTAATGGAATCTCCTGTTATGAGGCTAGTAAAACCATGATGAGACTCAATAGATTTTTAAAAGGAGACTTACACGTTTTAAGGCCATGTGAACAATGACTAATCAGAGGTCCCAGAGCTTTTGACGTATAATAAAGTCCCACACGATGAAAAGTAGTCTCTCTCCTCATCAGCACCACATGAAACCTAAATTATTATAGCTCTGAGAATCATAATTTGTTGATTTACATAACATATTTTAAATAACAGTGGTGCTGAACAAGATGGCTGCATGTCCACTCTAACAATAGTCAATATCACATAACATACCACAACAAAAAGCCCTATCACCCACCACATATTGTATCAACAACACAAAAGCAAGCATGGAAAAGGCCAACTTACCTGTCTTTAACGTGCTATGGCTACGTTGATGGTAGCAATGGTCATTTTGGTGGTAGTGGCGGTAAAGGTGTAGCACTGGTTGTGGTGATGGTGATAATGGTGGCAGGTGCTAAAGGTAGTGCTAAATACAGGTGTATTTTTCAAAGAGAAATGAAACTTGGAACAAAGTACAAACGTGAAGAAAAACTGTGAAATTTTACTATCAATCCAAGAGACATTCAAGAGAACAACTTTAAAGTTAGGGTCCTTGAACCTGGAAGGCTATTATCGTAGGAAGCATTGGCAATATTTAACAGCATGAGAGGGTCTCTACAACTTCCAGGGGTACATGTTTCATCCTAACTAGCATTGGTCAAATGTCAAGGTTAGATCTCAGTGTCACAATGCAGAGCTCATAATCTGGGTGCATAGTGACTGGTCATTTGCTTGAACTCTGTGGGAGCTCGGTCTCCTCCATGATTCCCAAAAACTGAATAGATACTGGTGTTTTGGGGCCAATACCCTGCAGACCTTACCTGATCACATTGTCCTGAGAAGTTGCAAATCTCCCACGGGCTGAGACGAAGCTTCAAGAGATCCACCAAGGGTCCAGCTGCGGAGTATGTCTGTCTGCCAAGGGCGCTCCCCTTATAATTTGTGACACCGTCCCGGTTCGCCAATTGCGGTGGCGGGAGGGCAGGAACGTAACAAGAGATGCCCTAATGCTATACCTGATAGATGTCTCACCCGCAAGCCTAAAGGATGCACACACTCAACTACCCTCATCGTTTTTATTGGAAACTATAGCGTATTCAAGTCCACAGACATGGTACATGAAGGCCCCGACTTTTTGGGCCTGAACAGTACTACCACAGTTCCAGTGCCTGTGAGATTATCGTAAATTTAGAATTTAATTGGGAGCAGTATATGCAAATAGTGTTTCTGCATGGTTTCAAATGTATAAAGGGGTGGAGTTAACATAGATGGCATGTGCACAGTACAGGGAATATGACTTATCTCTGAATCCAAAAACAGAGCCGAGTGCATGGAAGCGGCTGTCTGCACATTGGACTCAGATGGGTTTTCACCTGGAGGCGGGGGCAATCTCTGACGGAGACCCTGGACCGTAAAGAGGTGATACTTTGCCTTTCCCCCTTTCATGTCCTTCTCTGGCCCTGATTACTCACGAGACCACCAAGGCAACGGCATTCATTACAGAAATGTAACAATCACGTAATTGATGACTCGCAGCTGTCAGAACTAATTAACAAACGAAATAGTTTAGAGATCTGTACCACGTAGAAGGGATTTTAGCAAAATTGCTATGCGATGGGTTGAAGGTGGTCCTGGGGGGCGGACTAATAAACCTCTTGCATATAAACAGAAAATCTAATGGAACACATTAGAGTCGAAGAAGCTTCGAGCGGTGGAGAGTAGAGACAAACTCTTGTGTACTACAAGAACATTATTAATTCGCGCACTGAAAAAGAAACGGGGAGGGGGTCTTTTTCTTGAATTAACTGACGTTGTTAAAAGAAAACGATCGGAAGGTACCCGTGACCAATTGGCAATAACACAAACCTCAGAAGACTCAAATCTCACAAGAAAATATGTAAAACTGACAATGAGATTACACCTAACTATTGATGAGCAAATACATCTTCTTTCGAATCCTGGACCATTTGCCTCTGTTTGCCCTATCTTTCTTTCAAATATCCAATATTGAATCAATGATTGGCAAATTACCGGGTGAATACAGATTCGCCAACACTTTGCTTAAAACGATAGGTAGTGGTGGGCAGTCACTTTTACTCCCTTGTCACGTGGCCTCTTATGCTCTAGTCATAAGCCTACAAAAAACCCATAGACTCCCCAGCAAATGTACCAAAACCATAGCTGTCCTACAGATAAACTATTCGCTCGTTTAAGGCAGTTGCAAAACTGCAAATTATTTTCTTCTTTTTTTTCTACATCAAAAACATTTTAACTGTGTAGACATCCCTTCCTCTGCACCTCCACAAAATATGGGGTGTTAAGGGTACCTGCTCACAGTAAATGCAAGCACCACAGCAGCCACGTCTGAATGCCGACCCACTGAGGCTACAAACCAATGGTTTCCAGACATGGCTACCTCTGTATTTATAAGGCCCTTAAACGTAAGCTACACCTCACTGATGATGCCCACTGACGAAGACTACATCTATTTGTTGATGAGAAACTCTTTATGGAGTGGGATGAGATTGATTTGCATATGTTTGGTCCTGCCTTTTTAGATTATCAGTGGAGCACCAAAGAAGCGACTATTACAAAGCTACAATGATATAAATGCGAGGTTGCATTGATCTTTAATTCCGATGAATGATTAATATACGCAAGCGAGCAGTCATTTTTGAATACACTGAGCCTAGACTGCCGCATCAGCTAAGATGTCTGGAAAAGTTATGACCCCCTGAAGCTCTTCGTCATAAATACGTCTAAGACCAAGGTTAAATCTTTCGCCACAGGCATGCATGCACAAGTTAATTGGTTTTTGAATGATAGGTGCCTTGATCAGATATCTGCGGGTTATTAGTTAAGGGTCTCATTTACCAAGTCATTGTTCCAGAAGCCTTAGATATTATATGCTAGCAAAGGCACCAAGAAGGCCCTGTCTGCCCTATTTCTGCACCAGGGTCCAATATGGTGGTTCATGCAGGGGTTGCAGCAGCCCTCTCACATGCATTTTGGCAGATTGAGACATCTCTTGATACCAGTGCTTTGCGTTTTTATCTTTCCTCAGAAGATTTTATTACATAATGCCACAACTAAAACCCTGACGAGCTGCTTCTTAGTCAAACAGTATACAGGGGTGTAAATTAGCCAGTGAGATTTGTGGGGGGGGGGGGGGCTTTGAGGTGGGTGGTAGAAGGACTGAAACTCAAATTTCCAAATGAAAAGAGCAGTGTGGCGCATGGTGGAGGGGTGAGATGACCAACGTTTGGGATGGACTGTTTCCACGAGGAGCAGAGTTGATACTGATTTGCATTAGGTGGGCCTCTCTCTAGAGTGACACACTGGGTGAAAAACTATGGGTTAGAATGCTACCCTGAGCGATTGCCACTGGTTAGACTATTTGCAAGCATTCGTCCCATCACCTTTAGGTTCTGTGATTGACAGTAGTATGCCTGAAAACTTGAGATTGGTGCGGCTTGCCAAGCCATCTACTGCCAATGTCTGTGAATTTCCAAAAGCAGAAAATTTGCAATCATTCAAAAAGTACTTATATGGGTGCAGATTTACTACGTTTTTGGTAAACCGGTGACTTTATATATTTAAGATCTCAACCCAAAAAATTACTAAGTTTAAACCTCTTAGTGAAATGAGTACGGCAAGAAAAACCGACACAGACATAGCAGACCTGACTCATGGTCACCAGAGTTAACTGCAAACCAATCAATCAACCGTAAGGGTCTCAAGGCGCTGGGGGGGAGGGGGTTATTGCTCGTACAGCCAGGTCTTGAGATGCCTTCTGAAGGAGAGGTGGTCCTGTGTTAAGCGGAGATGGCTGGGGAGAGAGTTCCAGGTCTTCGCTGCGAGGTAGGAAAAAGATTTGCCTCCGGCGGTGGCTTTGCGGATGCGGGGGACGGCTGCCAGGGCTTGTCCGGTCGATCGCAGGGTGCGGGTGGGTATGTAGAAGGAGACGCGGTGGTTGATGAGTTTGGGTCCTTGGTTGTGAAGGGCTTTGTGTGCGTGGGTGAGGAGTCTGAACGTGATCCTCTTGCTGACTGGGAGCCAGTGAAGCTTTTCCAGGTGTCCGGAGATGTGGTGGTGGCTCGGGACGTCCAGGATGAGGCGTGCGGTGGCGTTCTGGATTCGTTGGAGTTTCTTCTGTAGTTTGATCGTGGTGCCGGCGTAGAGGGTGTTGCGGTAGTCCAGGCGGCTGGTGACGAGGGCGTGGGTGACGGTCTTTCTTGTGTCGGTGGGGATCCAGTGGAAGATCTTGCGGAGCATGCGAAGGGTGTTGAAGCATGCCGATGTGACTGCGTTGACTTGTCTGGTCATGGAGAGGGAGGAGTCCAGGATGAAGCCCAGTTTGCGGGCGTGGTCGGTGGGTTGGGGAGTGCTGCCTAGGGTGGGGGGCCACCAGGAGTCGTCCCATGCGGTGGGAGTAGGGCCTAGGATGAGGACTTCCGTCTTGTCGGTGTTGAGTTTAAGCCGGCTGTCCGTCATCCAGTCCACTACTTCCTTCATTCCTTCGTGTAGTCTGGTTCTAGCAGAGGAAGGGTCGTTGGTGAGGGAGAGGATGAGTTGAGTGTCGTCTGAGTAGGAGATGAGGTTGAGTCCGTGTTTGCGTGCGATGTTTGCCAGGGGCGTCATGTAGATGTTGAAGAGGGTAGGGCTGAGGGAGGATCCTTGTGGGACGCCGCAGATGACCTTGGTCGCTGTTGATCTGAAGGGGGGGAGGCGGACTCTCTGAGTTCTTCCGGCGAGGAACGAGATGATCCAGTCCAAGGCCTTGCCTCGGATGCCGGCGTTGTTGAGGCGCTGTATCATGGTGCGGTGGCATACCGTGTCGAAGGCTGCGGAGAGGTCAAGGAGTATGAGGGCCACGGTCTCTCCCTTGTCGGTCAGGGATCTGATGTCGTCCGTGGCTGCGATGAGGGCGGTCTCGGTGCTGTGGTTGGCCCTGAAACCGAACTGCGAGGGGTCGAGTGATTCGTTGGTTTCGAGGAAGGTAGTCAGTTGAGTGTTGACGGTTTTCTCAATAACCTTTGCTGGGAACGGGAGGAGAGAGATGGGTCGTAAGTTCTTGGGTCTGTGGGGTCTGCTGTCGGCTTCTTGAGGAGGGCGTTGAGTTCGGCGTGTTTACAGCTCTCGGGGAAGGTGGCGGTGGTAAAGGATGTGTTGATGACGTCTCGGAGATGGGGGGCGATGATGTTGTCGGCTTTGTTGAAGATGTGGTGGGGGCATGGGTCGGTGGGTGATCCTGAGTAGATGGAGTTCATCGTGCGGGTGGTTTCCTTGGTGGTGATCGGGTTCCAGGTGTGGATGGTGGTGCTGTGGGGGGTGGGTTCTGGTGGTGGGTTCGCGTTTGTTGTGGTGAAGCTGTTGTAGATGTCGGTGATTTTGTGGTGGAAGAAGGCTGCGAGGGAGTCGCAGAGGTCTTATGAGGGGGTGATGGCGTTGTTTTCGGCGTCGGGGTTGGAGAGTTCTCTGACGATGCCGAAAAGTTCTTTGCTGTTGTGGGAGTTATTGTCAAGTCTGTCTTTGAAGGAAGATTTTCTTGCGGCACGGAGGAGTTGGTGGTGTTTCCGGGTGGCGTTTTTGAGGGCTGACATGTTCTTGTCGGTCTGGTCGAGGCGCCAGGTTTTCTCGAAGGTGCGGCATCGTTTTTTGGAGTCCTTGAGGGTGGAGTTAAACCAGGAGCTTCTTTTGTGGTTGGCTCCGTTCGCTCGGGTCTTCAGGGGAGCCAGGATGTTAGCGCAGTCGGAGATCCAGCTCGTGAGGTTGTTGGCTGCTTCGTTGGGGTCTGAAGTGCTGGTGGGCGGGTTCTGGGAGAGAGCTGATGTGAGTTGGTCGGCGGTGATTCAGTTCCATTGTCTTCTCGGTGGTTGTTGAGCGTGGTGGTGGGTTGTGGTTTTCCTGTAGCTGAAGTGGACGCAGCTGTGGTCCGTCCAGGAGAGTTTGGTGGTGTGGTTGAAGGAGATGTGTTTGCTGGAGGAGAAGATGGGGTCGAGCGTGTGTCTGGCATAGTGGGTGGGGGTGTTGACCAGTTGCTTGAGTCCGAGGTTGGAGAGGTTGTCCAGTAGGGTGGTGGTGTTGTTGTCGTTGTAGTTCTCCAGGTGGAAGTTGAAGTCTCCCAGGAGGATGTAGTCGGCGGAGGGGAGGGCGTGTGGGCTGACGAAGTCTGCGATGTCTTCGCTGAAATTGGTGCGTGGTCTGGGGGGTCTGTAGATGAGGGTTCCTCTGAGGGTGGTTTTGGGGTCGCTGTGGATTTGGAAGCGGAGATGTTCAGCGTCGGAGAGTGTGTGGTCGGTGTTGGTTGTGATGCGGATGGAGCTCTTGTGGACGATGGCGATGCCGCCTCCGGTGCGGTTGGTGCGGTCTTTCCTGATGATTTTGTATCCGTCAGGGATGGCTATGGCGATGTCGGGTGCCGAGGAGGGGTTCATCCAGGTCTCAGTGAGGAAGGCGATGTCCGGGGCTGTTGAGTCGATGAGGTTCCACAGTTCGATGGCGTGTCTGTGGATGGATCGCGTGTTGATCAGGATGCACTCGAGGCTGTGTCCGGGGGTGTTGTTCTTGTGGGGTGCGTTGGGGGTCAGTAGGCAGGTGAATCGGCAGTTGCGGCAGGTAAAAGGACCGTGGGTGCGTCTCGGGGTGGTGCGGCAGCAGCCCGGCGCTCTGCCGGGGTTGAGTTTGGACAGGGCGGCGTTGTCGTAGGTCAGGCGTGGGAGGTGTGGGTCGCGGGGGCCAGGGGTCATGGCGCTGGGCGCGGTCCAGGCGCGGACGGGCGCAGACGGGCTTGCCTTAGGCGCGCCTTATATGGGGTAGCCGGGGAGGAGGGGTCAGCTGGGAGGCGGACGGCAGGCGGGGGAAAAAACGGCGGGAAAAGCGGCGAGGGCAAAAAGCGAAAAAAGACGAGAAGCGAGAGAAACGAAGCAAAAGGGGAACTGGGCACTAAAAGGGGGGCACAACAACAACCGGGCACTCTGGGGGGGCACGCACTCGGGAAGCAAGGAAAAAAGGGGGCAGCACTCACAACAACAGCCGGGCACGCACTCGGGGAACAAGGAGAAAAAGGGGGCAGCAGTCAGAATCACACAGAATCGCACAAAAGGAGGCAGGCAAGCACTGGTGGCACTGCGGGGGCAGGGGAGCGACCTATCCTAAGGTCAAGGGTCGCTACCTCTGTCTCGCAGCGGCCGCCATATATGGGGTGGCCGGGGAGGAGGGGTCAGCTGGGAGGCGGGCGGTGGGAGGGTAGGCGGGGGCAAAAACGGCGGGAAAAGCGGCGAGGGCAAAAAAGCGAAAAAAGACGAGAAGCGAGAGAAACGAAGCAAAAGGGGAACTGGGCACTAAAAGGCGGGGCACAACAACAACCGGGCACTCTGGGGGGCACGCACTCGGGAAACAAGGAAAAAAAGGGGGCAGCACTCACAACAACAGCCGGGCACGCACTCGGGGAACAAGGAGAAAAAGGTGGCAGCACTCACAACAACAGCCGGGCACGCACTCGGGGAACAAGGAAAAAAGGGAGCAGCAGTCAGAATCACACAGAATCGCACAAAAGGAGGCAGGCAAGCACTGGTGGCGCTGCGGGGGCAGGGGAGCGACCTACCCTAAGAATGTATTTAAGGGTTCTTACACCCCAAACACCCTTGCTGAAGCTACACGCCTGCCAATCCCATCTGGGCCTGGTTGTTCTCCTTGGGAACTCGTGAGTATGGTCATGCAAAACACAATGGCCTTGATGGTAGAGTTGTCAAATTGGTGCATGTGCGCAGGGCTCCATGTTTCTAAGTGCCCGCCTTTTACAGATCATTTATCAATGACTAGCAGCCCCATGTACTAAGTTGAGCCGTGGGTCTGACTTGGCTCTATGAGTCCATGCACGAGCCAAGCCATGAAAATGTTTGGTATGTATATCGTGAAAGAAACAAAATGTATAAATGTGACACAATCTCTTCAAAATTCCATAAAGTGTAATTCTTTAACAAGCAGAAGTGTTTCTCCTTAGTACATCAGATTATTTCACTGCATAGAGGGACATTTATTAAAAGCGTTAGTTTTTAGAAACATTCACGGCTCGCCACCCAGCGACAATGCCATTAGTGAACCAAGGGGCAAGTCATTAGTCATATAAATCCTAAACGTTAACTGGATTCTTATTATAAATGGAGCAACTTTATAGTGTAATAAATCATACGCAAGAGGTGCTTGTACAGCGCATATCCAGAACTCAAGTATTTAAAAGTGTGCTCATATGTGAATATAAAGAACAAGCAGTGGCAAAGCCAATAGGTCTTAACTAAGGAAGAACTATTGCCTCTGTCAATTTTAGCAATGTTGTAGAGCAGCAAAATGTGACACAGACATGACCGGCGCTGGCCGCATCATAGTCCTTTTTTTCTTATGTTGGGTGCATGAGCAACAGGAGGGAGGGTGGGTTTGGGAACAGGCAACACTGATAACAAGAGGGAGGATGGGAGAGAAAGGACAACAGGACAAAAAAGCGCTATAATGCAGACAGCGCTGGCCGCGTCATAGCACTTTTTTTCTTATAGGAGGTAGGGGTGGGCAACATGGACAAGGGAGGGTGGGGGTAAGAAGCAACATGCACAGCGGGGGTGTGGGAAGGGGAAGAAGCAACATGGATAATGGGGAGGTGGGAGTAGGAAGAAAAAATATATACTTCAATCACAGAGCGATCAGCGAAAGGACAGCAATCAAGCTGAAGCACTCAGTACTTTAGCCTTTCTCCAGCTGAAAGAAAAGCAGGTGAAAATGACAGGTGTTGGCCAATTAGGAGTAGCAAATAAAGAGTGACAGTGAAGCCAATAAATTGCAAGCAATCAGCGGGCTCCACGCCCCCTGTATACAATATCTCTCGTAACATGCACTCCTGAAGGACAGACCTAAAACGGAGGCTCTTTGAAATATAATATTTGCCTAACATCAAACAATTTGGACAAGCAGTGAAGCTGGTATTGATTTCAGGTCATCTTCTTTCACATTTTGAAATTCAGCCTCCATATGGGCACCTCTGTCTCTCTTGCTCTCCCTCCCGTTTACATCATGCCTTGTTGTTCATTCTTGGCTCACAATGAGAAAAACCGACACAGAGATAGCAGACCCAACTCAGGGACTTCAGACCCAACTACCAAGCCAAGAATGCATTTATTTGGGGAAGTGTGACTCCCCAAATACTCCTGCTGAGGCTATGCCCCTGGCAGTTAAATTACTTCTCACATGTGGGGCAAAATCCACTCACTATTCATTAGAACTCTCAATTTCCCCAGCTCCATGTGCGAGCAGCTCAGCCATTCCAGCTTTTTTATTTGCATACTGGAACTTGTGGTCCAATATAAAATCAGGACTACAAGGTCCAGAATGCAAAGAAATATCCTGAATTATATGGGTTATTGGCGCATGACCCTTAAAAAAAGTAAAAAAAGCTCTGTGTTTGCCTCAGCATAGCAAAAAAAAAAGTTTAATTAACCCAAAAAGGGAAATGGGCGTGTGGTACCTGTCTCAAATGCGGGAGCCTTTCTGTTCATTTTTAAAAGCTAATAGGATTGGTCAAAGAGGTGACCCAAGTGCATTCTGGGATATGAATTCCATTTCTTCTGAGTGCATTTCAGGTTTTAAATTTCTCGGACCCTCTCTTGATGACAAGTAAAACCCTTGAAAAGTGATGGCTCAACAAAAGGTTTATAATGATAGAACAGTGCTGCAAAAGGCGTTGCTTCTGTAACCAGAATACATTGGAGTCACACAGATAAACAATACCTGTTAAATGATGTTTGTAGTGGCTGCAGGTGAGAGTAGTGCCACCACCCCCCCTGCTGCAATATGATGGTTGCCCGTCAGCAAATTCCCTCCATCCATCTGTGCATCCGTGTTCATCATCTGGTAGTGCTGAGCATCAAGCAGCGTGTGGAGGAGCAAGAACAGCTGGACAGAGCGCGCAGAGCTGAAGAGGTCTGTTGTTGGAAGTCAGTCTTGTGGTTCCCACTCCAACGCAGGCCCCTGGCAGATATGTAATAGAGTCTGGGAGTGTTAAAGGCGCAAAAGATACCACAAAGCAAAATCCCCTAAAATATCAATGAAACAACAAAGGTGCACGAGGTCTGCAGTCATGCAAGGGTGTTCTCCTCAGCCTGGCAGGGCGCCCATAGTGGAGCACAGCGGCTGCACTGTCCATGCCTCGACCTCACTGTCCGAGCTGAGGCTGGGGACGTCAGTCAGATAGGGTCCAGTTGTCCGTGTATAACTACCACTGAGTTTACCACTGGTTGTATTTTTGCATCTTCCTATTTTTCTTTTTGTGTGCTTATGCTGGCAGAGTGGTTTCTTTCGTGGTCCTGATGCCACACACCTTTACAGAGGTCTTTCATATAGGCAACAACATCCACTTCAGAGCTTCGAATGCATCCCCGCCTTTTAACCCCTTCCTTCTGGGGTCAAGATTAAACCTTTTTACAGGTCCACCAAGAGGTAGTCTCACTCACTTTCCTTATCCTCTGCACCCCTGATCCCACACTGTCAACGTCATAGGGTTCACTCCCCAAGGGCTCCCCGACTGCTTTACGGAGGATTGGAGCCAACGCCACTACATCTCCAGCTAGAGCTGAAGCATGCCACCCTGGGGCGGGCGACGGCCATCGTCTTAAAGTCAGACTAGCCTGCTCACTCACATAAAACTCTTTTCTCTTGACTGAATCAATTGCCCAGGTGCACCGGCACCTTTTGTGTTTACCTCACATATGTCTTCTTCGTCATGGAGCCCGCTTGCTAGCTCCCTGCGACAGGCACAGACGTCATCACCCCTCGCATGTTGCTTTGTCAGCCAGAGGAGGAAATATGTGCAGCCAGGAGTGAGGAGAAGCTCTTAGTGTGCGTCGAGGGATGTCAGCACAGGAGAATGAACGCCTGGGAGGGTCAGCGTGGGAGAGAGGCAAGGCAAGGTGGGATGTTGAAGGCTTCCCTTCATCAGGAGGAAGTAAGGCTGGCTTCAACTCATCGATTTCTCTGCAGCAACAAAGAGGTTTTAAGGCCTGACTGCCTATCCCGGCTCTCCAGGCCGATCTGTGAAAACAAACGAGAAAATGTCTCCCCAAGATCAATGTGCGGTTTTCAGGCCTCCTGCCAGCAGCGGTAAGTGAGCCGGGGTGCGGCTACTACTGTTGAGAGGGGACGCCCAACTGGTGTGGCACAGCCACTAGGGCACCCAAGGGCAGCGCCTGGACAGGTGGAGAGTGAGTGTTTGACTGCACAGGGTGGCCTACCTCCTAGAGTGCAGCTAGTGGCTGGCAGACGTGATACTACTGTGGCCAGTGGCGTGGCCATAGTGCAAGGAAGGAAATGGGTCCCCGCCCCTGCTGCTGGTTGAATTAAAAATACCCAGGGTTGAGTCGGCCCTTCAGGCCTCTGGGCCGGTGTTGCTGCACCTGCTGCACCACTGCAATGAACGTCCGACTGCGGCCTGGGATGAGCGGCAGCGGGTATTTGGAATGTTCATGATGCACAACAAGAGATAGTGTGTGCGTGTGTGCGTGCTGCGTGTATGCGCGCGGCGTGTGTCAGCCCCGTTAGCTCGTGAGGCCGTTTCTGCGGCACCTGCTGTTTGTGTTTTGTGCTGCTCCCCAGGTGCGTAGTAAAATACCCTCTCCTCAGCTACTGGTTATGAACTCCAGTCGTATAATCTTCTAGATTCCCCAGCGGTTCGAGCCCGGACGCCTCTTCACACTGACAATTTGTATTTCACTAATCAATGCAAATCGAATATGAAGTGTCAATTACTCCATCAGCAGCAGCCGAGTCTCCGGGCTCTGAAGGCAGGGCGAGGGCTAGTGGCGAAGAAGGGAAGAACTGACATGGATGTCGAAATGGAGACTGGAGTGATGGTGAGAGAGAGAGAGAAGTGGCGGAAGGCGGAGGGACTGACAGACCAGAAAGGATAGACGCATGCCAAGCAGCAGCGAGCAGTGGGGGAGATAGGGGTGGAGGAGTGTCGGAGACAAGAGGTGAGGTTGTCTTATGTCACAGTAAAGTAGGCCACCCACTTCTGGGTTTTGTGTAGCATTTTGATATTTACAGTTTTGTATCTACAATTATAAATATAGCACTCGGTATGAAAGAAAAGCGGTGACGAGAGTGTCTAAACCCAAAAGAGCGAGAGAAATTGAGGTTAAAGAAGGGCAAAAAGGTGCGAATTGCTGGGGAGGGGGAGTGAGAATGGAATGCTATGTAAAAAGGATGCAAAAGACGCACACATGATGGACGAAATGCAGAACAAATCAAGCATATACCCTCAGTCAAGAGATCTGGGTTAAATCCATCGTTCATTTGCTCACCATGCACCCCAATTTGGACACAGCCATGCAAACCAGTCTTGACCCCGCTCCTCATGGGAACAGTCCAGCCCGAACTTCCTAGCCAGGTCCTCCCTGGATGGAAACAAGCATCCTGAGGCCGGTTTCGGGCTACCACCCCTAATCAGCCAGGCTAACTTGAATCCAGTGGTACAGTGAGCCTGCAACCCATGTCTTGACATACCCATTGCACTTAGGGAGAGAAAGCAAAAGACACACAAACGTTAGACCGAATGCGGAAAAAGCATGATCAAGCGAGGAGAGAGGTGAAATGTAAGAGGTAGTATATTGGGGGTGGGCATGCAAGACAGGGAAGGTGGAAGCGCCTGCTTAAATCCTTTCTCTGATACCATCAACGGTTGGCCACTTCCTACATCGAAGCACAGCCAGCCTGGTCTATAGACTCTCATTTACCTCAGGAATAAGTCTCAATTATAAGCCTGCATGCCATGCCTATCTTGGTCCTCGTTATTGTCCTTCTGAAACATTCACAGCCCCCATCTCCATTCATTCATTTCTACCACCTAACTAAAAGTTCTCGTTATTGACCTAAGTGCGTCTGTAGCTCTTACATAATTTGCCTTTATGCCCCCTAATACTCCAGTACTAGTTGCGGCCAAAAGAGTTGGCTAAAATGCAAAAATTGACTAAATCTGCCCATTTTTAGTATTCATAAGGATGGATTTTAGTTTTAATGACTGCCAAAATCTGGTGCAGAACCAGACTACATCAAAGAACAGATTTTGTACAGAAATACACAAAAACACTTCTGTTCATGCCACCCTGCACCTCCTTGGACCGGAAAATGAGGGACTATGGAGCAGGGTCAGACTGGGAACCGAACGCAGCCCTGGTTGCAAAATTTGTCAGACCAGCCCCTGTACGGTGCGTAGTGAGCGAGCGAGCCTGGCCACTCTGGGGGGTGTTTGGGGGGTCTCCTTCCCAAAAAACTTGGGAAAATCTGCAAAAATTGTGCATTCTACAACACATTTTCATTATATATTCGATTGTATTAGCTTTCAAAGCATTGTAAAGGATGGCCTTACAGTGCACCAGCATACAACAATGTTTGTTGAGGCCCTTCAGTGGTTCCCTCAAAATCACCTTTCAATAGAGTGCCCCTCATCTCTTCATAGCCCCTCTCACACATGTATTTCATTTGTTTTATTGCACACCTCATACCAGTGTTTGGTGTTGATGCACTTTACATCACACACACAGATTACAGAGACAATGAATCATATGTGTAATCTGTCCAAAAAAGAGCAGTAAAAGGCTGTTTGTGACAGCACAAGTGTTAATACTATAGTTTCACTATTCAGTGCAACTCCTCCAAAAAGGCCCTATTGCTCACATCCCCCTTAATATGAAGACAAAAAACACAACAAAAAAGGGAGTACTACCAAAATAATATTGGGCATTGGAATAATATCCATATTAGGAACAAAAAGTAGATTGCATCCAAACAAAATCCATCCAGATGGGTGAAGGCATTCTTCCATTAGTCCAAAAGTACATGTAAAATGGTAGAGGTGAGTCTTCAACATATTTTAAATCTTCACATATAGAACATACAGCCCAGTGAATGTGTTTCGCCCTTCGACAAGGACTTCATCAGGGAGTGACAATGTCTGATTGCTAAACACACAAGATGATGGACGGAATGTTGCACATTGGCAAAACATTCACCCCAGTCACAGATCTGGGTTTAATCCATCGTTATTTTGCTCACCACGCCACCCCAGTTCAGACATGGCCATATGCAAATCAGTCTTGACCCTGTGCCTCATGGGAACAGTCCAGCCCGAACTGCATTTGTCACCCCGAGTGGGACGGGTATGCTCAGATGTGAGTCCCGTGCTCTCCATGCCACTGGAATCAAGCTATCCTGGCTGAAGAGGGGTGAAACCCCGAAACCGGTCCTAGGATGCTTGTTCCCAGTCCAGGGAGGACCTGGCTTGGCAGTTCGGGCTGGACTGTTCCCATGAGGCACAGGGTCAAGACTGATTTGCATATGGCTGGGTTCAAACTGGAATGGCATGGTGAGCAAAAAAACGATGGATTTAGGCCCAGATCTCTGTACTGGGGTGAATGTATGACATTGTTCTGCATTCTGTCCACCAACTGTTTTTGCATTTGTCACCCCGAGTGGGACGGGTATGCTCAGACGTGAGTCCCGTGCTCTCCATGCCACTGGAATCAAGCTATCTTGGCTGAAGAGGGGTGAAACCCCGAAACCGGTCCTAGGATGCTTGTTTCCAGTCCAGGGAGGACCTGGCTTGGCAGTTCGTGCTGGACTGTTCCCATGAGGCACAGGGTCAAGAATGATTTGCATATGGCTGGGTTCAAACTGGAATGGCATGGTGAGCAAAAAAACGATAGATTTAGGCCCTGATCTCTGTACTTGGGGTGAATGTATGACATTGTTCTGCATTCTGTCTACCAACTGTTTTTGCATTTGTCACCCCGAGTGGGACGGGTATGCTCAGACGTGAGTCCCGTGCTCTCCATGCCACTGGAATCAAGCTATCTTGGCTGAAGAGGGGTGAAACCCCGAAACCAGTCCTAGGATGCTTGTTTCCAGTCCAGGGAGGACCTGGCTTGGCAGTTCGGGCTGGACTGTTGCCATGAGGCACAGGGTCAAGACTGATTTGCATATGGCTGGGTTCAAACTGGAATGGCATGGTGAGCAAAAAAACGATGGATTTAGGCCCAGATCTCTGTACTGGGGTGAATGTATGACATTGTTCTGCATTCTGTCCATCAACTGTTGTTTTTGCAAATGTCTGATTTGAAGTCCTTGTCGAAGGGCAAAATGCTTTGACTGGGCTAGTTGTTATTTGTGTAGAACAAATTTGTTGAAGACTCACCTCTACGCAAGAAAGTAAATTGCATCAAAACAAAGTCCATCCAGATGGGTAAAGGCATTCTTCCATTAGTCCAAAAATGCACGAGAAATCATGAAGGTGAGTCTTCAACACATTTTATTCTTCAAATATAGAACGTCTAGCCCAGTCAACTTGTTTTGCCCTTCGACAAGGACTTAATCAGGGCGTGTCAATGTAGAGGACATCATTTATCTAACGCACTCCGCCGCTTGCGGAGCTGTGCATAGCACAGCAGAGTTTTTTTTTGTGCTTAGCGGAACTCCGCGAACCCAGGCTTGGTTTTTATGCAAGTTACTTTTTGTTCCTAATATGGATATTATTTCAATGCCCTAGGTATTATTTTGGTAGCACTACCTTTTCTATTTTTTTGTGTGTAAATCAGTGTATAGAAAATGTTACATAAGACTAAAGGGAATACAAGGTGTAGGATTCACATGTCATCTATACTAGCAGGCATTTTTCAAAAGTGCTTGGTCTGGAGAAGCACAAATTTAGGATTCAAAACGTAACACATTGGTTGGGGTTGGATGTACTAATAAGAACGTATTTCTCCACAAACAAACACATTTTAGCAACATTAGGATAATAAAAGATTGGGGCAAAAATGAAACCTTCTAACCTGTATCATGCAGTTTGTACGCAGATCTTTGGTGCCAGTTCATAGCTCACTGTACTAGATTACAATTTTAAGTTGTGAATTGCAAGTAACAAAAGGATCTCTATGACAAAAGCAGTAATCCACAGAGATATGCACATATAATATGCGTGGTGCGCATTGTTTGCAGAAGGCAACTTAAACCCTCTTTGCTACTTTAGATTAGTAAAAACTGCCAATTGGCAAACCTCTGATCCCTCTTCAATAGGAAGATTAATCTCCAGAGATATCAATCTTGACACTTTTATTGTTCTCTGAAAACAGCTGAATATACAGGGAACTATGCAGCGAGAATGAGAAGTGAGTGATTATCATTCGCTTTCCGTGCAGGTAACAGCAGTGGGGCGGAAGGGCCCCTTGGGGGGGATTTCGAGGGTCGATGCAGAGGGAGAATTAAATAAATAATTAAATTTTCTCTCTGGATCGTCCCTCAAAATACCCCCCACGGGGCCCCTCTGCCCCACCGCTGTTACCTGCACGGACCGCGGCTGGTGATTATGCTGACCAGGCCTGCTGATTTTCTTACAGGGGGCCGATATTGCAGCACTGCTGCAAAACTGGCCCCCTGTAACAAAGGTGGCCCCACAACCCTCCAGCATCCTTGGGAAATGACCGGTACGGCCAGTCCATATAGGCCAATATTTTCAAACTGCAAAGTCGAAAGATTTTGGGGAAAAATTAGGTACATTTATTTTTCCTATTAAACAACATTGTAAAAGACGTAATTTCAGGTGGGAGACGGCTACAATAAAGCTCTTTTGGGCTTAAAAACTGGGAGTCTCACGCCTGAAGTGGGTTTGTTGGCGTGTCTGCCAGTCTGGCCTTGCTAAGGATGCGTGGGCTACCTAAAGCTTTTCATATTGACTGCCAGTCAACCCGAATCATCCTATAAAAGGGACCTACTGTGAATGGTTGACCGCATTGCTGGTGTTTCAGCCAACTATTGCTTCCTTTAAACCAATCATAATATAGGGCCCTGTGTCAGGACCATCCAAATCGGAGTAGCTGTGTGATGAACTACCCATGACTCACATGCAGGCCAGTAACCTTGCAGTGCTCCCTGGACTGCGGCTTGTAATTTTTTAGGTCTCACTGAGTCAGCGCACATGCGCTGCTCGGAGAGACTTTAGTA
Source organism: Triturus cristatus (assembly GCF_964204655.1). Classification (NCBI taxonomy): domain Eukaryota; kingdom Metazoa; phylum Chordata; class Amphibia; order Caudata; family Salamandridae; genus Triturus; species Triturus cristatus. The sequence continues at coordinate 552,535,758 of NC_140590.1, read as the reverse complement.
GGCGAGTTTTCAAAGTGCTGCTGGCTGGCAACAAGCTTGTGTTCACGCGAGCATGCACGGGCGAACCGCCAGCTTTCAGCAGCATTTTGAAAACTCACCTACTAAAGCATGCCTTGTAGCCTGTTTTCTTTACTTTTGGTATAATCGTGGCACCCGCGCTTTACGTTTAATGTTATAAGTAAAGCGCGGGTGCCGCGATTATACCAAAAGTAAAGAAACAGAAAAAACCATCTATTACTTTATTTTTGCTATAATCATGGCACCCGTGCTTTACATTTAACATTAAAAGCATTTAACATTAAAAGTAAAGCGCGGGTGCTGTGATTATAGCAAAAGTAAAGAAATAGATGTTTTTTTCTATTTCTTTACTTTTGGTATAATCGCGGCACACGTGCTTTACTTTTAATGTTATAAGTAAAGCACGGGTGCCGCGATTATACCAAAAGTAAAGAAATAGAAAAAAACCATCTATTTCTTTACTTTTGATATAATCGCGGCACCCGCGCTTTACTTTTAACATTAAAAGTAAAGCGTCTGTGCCGCGATGCTTGTTAATGTTAAAGGTTGACAAAGTCACAACATCTTGCTTGATGGGGTTAGGGTCCTATCAGCGCAGGGAGCCCTGGCCCGATATTCTACAACAGCTCCCACCGTTTGTGACAAGACCAGGTAAAGGCGGTCCGGAACGATTCAGTTTATGGGCTTTTCTTGAACCTCAGGTGGTTTGGTTCTGCACTTGGCATCGGCGTCAGTGTGGTTCACAGCCTGCGGCCCTGCACTCGCAAGATTGTGTCATCCTATAGAACAATCAAAGAGATTTACTGTTGATAAGCAAAGGTTTCTTCTGTCTGGGGCACACTGTGGTTCTAGACCTGCACAGAGCTCCCTTGAATGTTCGCACTTCAAACTGTGAAGGTTTCTGGCCCCGCTTGAGACCTCATGGTTGTTTTCCTTGCCTGCGTGGCATCGGGAGGTCGTCGCCCTTGGTGACGCAAGTCCGGGTGAGCCTAGGGTAGTGTGCGGAGGCGTCACAGGTTTGAACAGGGTGGGCGGGAGGGTGTAAGACCCAATGGATCAGGTCTTCAAAGTGTCAAATGATGACGTTTTGGTTTGGGAAAGTAGCAGGTATCAGTTTGGCTGATACTGACAATGATAACAGGAGGAGCACGGGTGGCGCTTAATTGTTTAAGCCGTCTGCATGTTGGTCAATTCGATATTATCACACATGCCAAAACTACCGAAATAAGTGGAAAACAACTGTATGTAGCTTGATTTTGCTTCGAAACTTCATCCACTTCAATGCACGTTTATGATGAAATTAACTTAAACGACATTACATTAAATTCCTGCTCTTTCGATTACAGAGTATATTTAAAAAGTACTTCGACAAGGGTATCAACACTGCCTATTGAATGGCGGGGTAACACCAAGGCATATGGCTAAAGACTGCTGATGGTAGTGAACACACTAGGAATGCAGCACAAGTTAGGGAGGGCTTTCAAGCTTGCTAAAATAGGCATCCTCCAGAGGACTGTGACTTCCAAGACCTCAAAGCGGCTCACATCCTGGATAATAAGCTAGCATTGGCAGTGGTGCCTATAACCAACCTAAAGCAATTTCAGTGAAAGTGAAAGAAAACCCCTTTGAAAAGTGGGTAGACATCGGCCAAAGGACAAGGAATTGCATTTTTCATATAAAATATTTTAATCATAGTTAACAGAATTATCATAGTGTCTGCGGGAGGTTAAAGTAGGAATTACAGAGAGCTTTTTTTTAGGTCGAGCCTACTAGACAGTGCAAGCCGTTTAGCTTCAAAAAAGATTGTGGGCTTACCAAGAACAGGGGCTTGAAGCTCACCCATTGCATAATATTGGTTGGCATTACTGTCACTCTTTGATACGAAGACATATGCAAATAAGACAGACGAATGGTCTTGACAGACTTCTGAACTTATTATACTTCAAAAATGTGTTAGAAGATTAGCATTACTGTGTCATTGTTAGGTTAAATGCACATAAAAATAATAAAATAAAATACTGTCACCTTTAATTGCTAGCTTTCTACTGGATGGCTTTCCTTGTTTCAGCCTGTGCATCTCGTGTTTGTCCCTCCCATGGAGCATAGCATCTTTACCATCTCTTTGGCTGGCTGACTTCTATGCTTCCGCTGCTCGCTTTTAGAGAACTACTTTTTAGGTCTCGTCTGACCCAGCGCATGCGCTGGTCTGGCGAGACTTATTGAGAGGGCTCCAAAAAGTGCTACCAGGCCAGCCTAGAGCTACAGTGCATGTGCGCGGGCGCGCGCGTTTTACCGCGATTACTTTCACTTTCGCGGCCGCTTTGATGTTTGGTCGTGATCGCAATCACTTTCACTTTCGCGCAGCACGGCCGCTTTGCATAGCCAATAGGTCTTGCTTTTGGGACCATATAAGTATTTGGTTATGCAACTGTTGCATGGCTAAACACTGATAAGGTCCCAAAGGCGAGACCTATTGGCTATGCCAATGCTTGTTTCTTTTGGTTTAGGCACTCCACAAGAGTGCATGTGTTTTCCAGCTGTCTCACTCCTGTGCTTTTCTCTCCCTTTCCACGTTTCTCCCTCATGCCCATTTGCTTCTCCCCCGCCCTCTACTTGTTCTCTCCCCTACCCCATCTCCTTAATAAAAGAAAACAAAAAACACACACAGCACTTCTGCACTGTTTTTTACAAGATTGTATTTGCGCTTTTAAAGAAAACAAGCATTGGCATAGCCAATAGGTCTCGCTTTTGGGACCTTATAAGTATTAGTTATGCAGCACAATATCCTTGGTGCAACAACATCAACTGTTGCATGGCTAAACACTTATAAGGGCCCAAAGGCGAGACCTATTGGCTATGCCAATGCTTGTTTTTTAAGTCTGTGGCAGGTGGAAGCAGATGACCTGAATTAGGCAGGTTTCCGTTGGCATCTTCAGCCTTTATTGTTTGTCATATGGGGCTACCTTCCCCTCTTCCCCGACACACTTAGGCCATCATTATGAGTGGCCTCTTTATTTCGATGGGGCCGGCAAGAGCAGGTACAGCCCTATCGGGTTTTATGAGCTCTACAGAAACGCTGCAGGTCTCTTCAATTTCACACAGTTTAGCAGCCAAAATTTCCAGGTCAAAATCTGTCCTAAAAGGAGGATTTACCAGGGGAATCCGACCCGGAATTACCAATTCCCAGGTAATTCTTAATTTCTTATTGGATCCTCAGTGTACAACTCTAAAGTAAGCCTCATACCCTGAGTTCCCGGCACCAGGTATTAGTAAGTCTGGGAGTGTGGAAAATCCGTTTACCGGGCCCCTCATAATGAAGACCTTAGAAGGGGCAGGGTTTACACAAGAATTCCTCATCCCTTTCACTGTAACATTTGCACAGCATCCCTTGCCTCTCTGCAAGAATAGGTTGCCAAGGACTTTGGGCTTGCAGAAATCTCTCGCTCAGCACCTCTGAATTCCTGCAGACCTCTGTAAATTCACCTCTTATTCCATGGCACCAATTCAAAAGCCGTTGGACACGTGTGCTACATTTTCTTCTCACACTTGGCATCTTGGGAGCTCGCACCCAGCAGGGAAACTGTTGTTTACATCAGTAGGTCCACGAGCAAAGCCAACAACTTTTAACAGCACGCTGCTCGTGTTCGTTTTCTGCAGACACTGTCTTGCGCCTGCGCTTTCTCTTTCTAGGTTTGGGGTGTTATTTCCCAGCCTACTGAACGGAGACTTGACACTGCGGAATGCATGTCTCTGCTGTGTAGCTTAAAGCATGGACTTTGGTTCTAGACTCTGGAGCACTTTGAGGGGGCATTTCGCTTAAAACACTGCCCTGCCCTTTTGTACTCAAGTAAAAGGACATCATAAAAGGGGAGAATACTGCATCCCGTGTTCATCTCTTGTCACTTGCTGAAAGCTTTCTAGCACTAACTTATTAATAGATGTGTCTGCATCAACCATCTGAGGGGCCTGTGGTCCGTCTGAACCCGGAAGTGAGTCCCAAACAAGTAGGGTCACAGCTTCTTCAGCGCCCAGACCACAGCAAAACCTTCCCTTTCAATCACACTCCACCTCTGTTCCCTGGGAAGTAGCCTCCTACTAATGAAAGCTACAGGTTGGTCCAAGTCCTCATCATTTAGTTGTGAGAGCACCGCTCCCACTCCATGCTCAGAAGCGTCTGTCTGCATTATGAATTCCTTGGAGAAGTCAGGCGCCTTGAGTACAGGTGCTGTACACATGGCCTCCTTCAGGGCATCAAAAGCTTCTTGGCAGGCACTGGTCCAAATCACTTTCTTCGGTAACTTCTTGGAAGTTAGTTCTGTCAAGGGAGCAACAATGGTGCCATACCCCTTGACAAAACGGCGATAGTACCCGGTGAGTCCTAAGAAGGCTCTCACCGCTGTCTGGGTCTTGGGGGGTTCCCAGGCCCGGATGGTATCTATCTTGGCTTGTAGGGGCGCCACCTGGCCGCTTCCTACTTGGTGTCCCAAATACACCACCGAACCCTGCCCTATCTGGCACTTACTGGCCTTGATAGTGAGGCCTGCACTGTGCAGAGCCTTCAACACTGCGCAGAGGTGTTGCAAGTGTTCTTCCCAAGTGGAGCTGAACACAGCAATGTCGTCCAGATATGCGGCACTGAATTGCTCCAGCCCGGACAATACCTGGTTGACCAGTCTCTGGAATGAGGCAGGGGCGTTCTTCAACCCAAAGGGCATGACACGGAACTGGAAGTGCCCCTCTGGCGTTGAAAACGCAGACCTCTCCTTGGCCCCATCAGTTAAGGCAATCTGCTAGTACCCAGAAGTTAAATCAAACGTACTGAGGTAGTTGGCAGCTCCCAACCGATCCACAAGCTCATCAGCTCTGGGGATGGGGTGTGCGTCAGTCTTCGTGACCGCATTGAGCCCACGGTAGTCCACACAAAACCTAAGTTCTGGAGTGGCACCTGGCGCAGCAGCTTTCGGTACAAGTACCACTGGGCTAGCCCAGGGACTGCTGGAGGGCTCAATCACCCCTAGCTCCAACATCTTAGAAACCTCCTTCTTGATGCTGGCCCTGACCTTGTCAGCCACCCGGTAAAACTTCTGTTTCACAGGCATGCTATCTCCCGTGTCCACATCATGGACACACCAGTTGGTGATTCCGGGGGTCAGGGAGAACAGAGATGCAAACTGACCCAACACATGGCGACAGTCCCTCTGCTGTTCTGGGGTCGGGGTGGGCGAGAGGACCACTCCATCCACTGACCCATCTTGCTCCTTAGCTTCCAGGAGGTCAGGAAGAGGATCGCTATCCTCCACCATCCCTGCATCTGTAGCAAGTAGCATGGTTATTTCAGACCTCTCAAAATGGGGTTTGAGGCGGTTCACATGTAGGACCCTCATGGGGTTCCTGGGAGACCGCAAGTTGACCAGGTAGGTCACTTCACTCTTGCGCTCCACCACCTCATATGGCCCAGTCCACTTGTCTTGGAGCGCGCAAGGCTCCACTGGCGCCATCACCCACACCATCTGCCCAGGTTGAAATTCCACCAGAGTGGTATGCTGGTCATACCACCTCTTCATCTCATCCTGGCTGGCTTCCAGGTTCGCCTGAGCGAGGGCCCGGAAGCGCTGTGTCTGGTTGCGGATGGCCAGCACATAGCTGAACACATCCTGGGGGGTTTTCCCAGGGGATTTCTCCCAACCCTCCTTCACCAGACTGAGAGGTCCTCTAACAGGGTGCCCGCACAAAAGCTCAAAGGAACTGAACCCTAGAGACTTTTGTGGTACCTCCCTGTAGGCAAATAATAGGCATGGCAAAAAGACGTCCCACTTCCGTCTCATGGGCTCTGTCAGCCCCATGATCATGCCTTTCAGGGTCCGGTTGAACCTGTCAACCAACCCATTTCCTTGAGGGTGGTAAGGAGTGGTGAACTTATAAGTTACCCCACACTCCTCCCACAGAGACTTCATATACCTGGAGATGAAGTTGGTACCCCGGTCAGATACCACCTCTTTGGGGAAACCCACACGGGAAAAGATCCCCATCAACGCACGGCCCACCACCGGGGCTGTGGTTGTCCTGAGAGGGATAGCCTCCGGGTACCGGGTGGCATGATCCACCAGGACCAGGATGAACCTGTTGCCTAAGGCTGTCCTGGGGTCCAGTGGCCCCACAATATCTATTCCCACCCGCTCGAAAGGGGTGCTCACTACCGGAAAAGGCTGGAGAGGGCCTTTGCATTTTCCTCCAGCCTTGCCACTTGCCTGGCAAGTCTGGCATGATTTCCAAAAGGAAGCGACGTCCGTCTTCATCCCGGGCCAGTAAAAGTGGGTGGCAAGCCTTTGTCGGGTCTTGTCCTGCCCGAGATGTCCTGCAAGAGGCACGTCGTGAGCCAGACCCAGTAGGAAGTCTCTGAACCCTGCGGGTACCACCAGGGTACGTGATCCACTGGGCTCAGCAAACCTAGGCTCACTGTACAACAAGTCATTCTCCCAGTAGAGAAAGAAGTTCTTCGGATCAGCACCTGCTGCCTGGTCTGCAGCCTGGTGCCGCAGACCTTCAAGAGTAGGGCATGCCTTCTGCGCTTGGCAGAACTCCTCTCTGGAGGGACCACCCTCTTGCTGCCAATGGGTCAGCTCAGGTATGTCTCCCAGCTCAGCTACCTGTTCCCCTGTAGGCTCCAGGGCATCCCCCGCAGGTTCTGCTCCTTCCTGGACTGTGGGAACAGTGGGGGTGGACGCACCACGCCCCTTGCCCTTCCTCTTTCTGGCAGGGACCTGGGCCACTGTTTCAGGCTCCAGGTCTGCTTCACAACCCTGTCTGGATGCCATGGACCGGGTGGTCACACAGAGCCACTCAGGCAAACCCAACATCTCCAAATGAGCCTGGCGTTCCACCTCCTTCCATGGGGAACTCTCCAGGTCATTACCTAGCAGACAGTCTACTGGCATGGATGGACTCACAACAACTCTGAGAGGACCTGAGACCCCCCCCCCACTCAAAGGGAACAAGTGCTACCTTGCAAAGGCGCACAGAGTTGTCAGCTGACACTACAGGGTGAAGTACATCGGGAATGATCAGCTCCTCAGGGACCCACTGACACCTGACCGTGGTCACACTGGCTCCAGTGTCCCTGAGAGCCTCCACCCTCTTCCCATTGATGGTCACTCACTGCCTGTACGTCTTAGTGTTATCAGGGACAGGGGTTTCCTGGACCATCTCTGTGTCTCCTAAAGAGACAAGGGACATAACTGCTAATCCCTCCAAATCGCTAGAAATTAAATCCCCACCAAAAGCTACACTAGCTATACCCGGTGTTGGAGCACCAGAGGGTGCCTGGGATTTCTTGAGACACACAGGAGACTTGTGACCCAATTCCTGACAGTGATAACACCTAATGGGACCCTTGTTATCCGACCTGCCCTTAGGGGGCCAGGTTGGTTTGGGTTTTGACTTGTGGGGCTGGGACTGGTTACCCTGGGAACTGTTTTGGGGCCCTTGTGAGAACTCCTTTTGGTTACCCTTGTCCCCCCCACTCTTCTGCTGGGGACCCTGCCCACCTTTGGCAATGGTACCCACAATTCCTCTGTGGACCCTGGTACTGGTCCAGCGGTCCGCCTCCTTAGCAAGCTCAATGGGGTCCGTCAGCTTGCTGTCTAAAAGATGCTGGCGCAGCTCTGGAACACATAGACTACTCAAGTGCTCCCAACTAATTAAATGTAACAACCCCTTATAATCAGTTACCTTGCTGCCCTTCATCCAACCTTCCAGTGCCCGCGAGTACAGATTCACACACTCCATCCAAGTCTCAGACTCTTTCTTCTTGGAGTTCCTAAACTGCAATCTATACTGCTCTGGAGTAAGTCCATACCTGAGACATAGGGCCTCCTTCATATTGGGATAGGTCATGGTACCTGCTAATTCTAAGGGCTCTAGAGCACTCCTCCCAGAAGCCTCAAAATGTTTCCACAGGCCCGCCCCCCAATGCTGTTCAGGCACACCATTCATTCTCAACGCTATTTCATACGAGGTAAACCAGGCATAGATATCTTCACTCCTATTGTAATTCTGTACTAAATCCTTGGGGATATATACTTTACCCCCCTGCACTGGCTGTGCGCTGCCACCATTTGAACCGGACTCCACCTGCTTGGCCTTGATGTCCAGTTCTCTCATGCTCACTTCATGAGCCAGAAGCAATTTCTTCTCTTCCAAGGCACGGGCATTCCTGCTCTCCTCCGCCGCCTTGTCCTTCTCTACTTCCAGTTGCTTCATTTTCATTTTCATCATTTCCATTTCATGGTTTCTCACCCTTTGATTCTCCTCCAACTCCTCTGGAGTGAGCCCCCTACTGGAATGGGAGCTGCCAGCCCTTGAGACTGTTCTGCCCACGGGCAGATCTTGGGGAACAAAACCATCCTCTTCATTTGCATCACCCTCCTCTTGGGCCTCCCACCAGGCCTTCAAGACTCTTTGTAGCACATCTTTTCTAGATCCGCTTTTCACAGGGCAACCAAGGTCTTTGCAGAATTGCTTGAGCTCCTCAACTCTGTATGAATACAAATCCGCAATGGAAAACTCCAATTCTGCCCTCTCACTTGTTGCCACCTGAGACATGATGCTCTTGAAGAGTTACTCAAAAATAGAATAAAAAATATAGTATGTGGTTGTCTATTGGTCTGCACTCCTAGTGATGTACACCAATTACTGTGGGTCAAGTACAAATACAAGTTCAATCCTCACCGCTGACCACCAATGTTAGATCTGGGGGTCTCTAGTTGGCAGGGTAGGTACCACTGTCCAAGTAGGGACCCTTGCTTCTAGTCAGGGAAAGGGGGATACACTGTTAAGATAACCCCTGCTCACCCTCTAGGTAGCTTGGCCTGAGCAGTCTAGGCTATCAAAGGCAATGTGTAAAGTATTTGTACCAACACTCACAGTAACACAGTGAAAACACCACAGATTTACTCCACACCAGTTTTAGAAAAATAAGGTATCTTTACTAAAAACTTCACAAGACCAAATACTACAGACAAACCAACATATAATTCAAAAAGGTTACTTTAAAGATAGTTCAAGAGTTTGCAGAAAGTACTCCAGGATGTAAAAGTCAGTGTCTTGCACAATGCGACTCTCAATGCACAAAATGTGACACTTTCGTGCCCAACAGTACCTGTAGTTGCGATAAGGTTCCCAAAAGCTATACCAAGGAAGATGGCAAAGGCGATGCGATACTCCTGAGATCCTGGGGAGGCTTTGCAGCAGCCCTGCTTCACGCAGCAGAGGTGGATGCGCCGGCTCCGATCTGTAGGGGGAGGATGCGCTGACTTTGGCTTTCGTTGCGTAGGTTTCTTGGGGGGAAGCTTCACGCACAGGTTCGATGCGACACTCTTCGATGTGGCACGATGCGCGGCGCAGCGTTGACTTCCGGCGCCGCAACTCTCGATGCGCCACGGAACGGGACTCTGTGTCGACGCACGCAGCGACTGGATACTTTCACGCACCGGCAGTGGTGCGGCCCGCAAACTGATTCTGCGACGACCCTCGCAGCGTCAGGAATCTTCTCGCACCGGGACGATGCTCGATGCACTCGGCGATGCGGGGACTCCGGGTGCTGCGATGACGCCGCGATGAAATTCTCCTCGCACTCTCGTTCTTGCGACACGCAATCGGATGATGCGTTGGGTACCAGTTACTCTTTTTCACGCTTCTGCTTCCCAGCTCCCAAACACAGCAAAACGACCTCCTGAGGCCCCAAGACTGGGCAAGCACTCCAAGGCAGGTCAGAACTCCTTCAGCAGAGTTCCAGGGGAGCTGGTGGTGAAGTCCTTTTGTTCCTGGGACTTCTTAACAGGGAGCCAGCTCTTCTCAGGCCCTTGGAGATCAGAATCAAAAGAAGAGGACACAGCAAAGTCCTTCCCCTCTCCTTGGCAGCAAAGCAAAACAGCAAGCAGGCAGTCTTCTCCTCTTCAGTCCTTTTCAGCTTTCTCCTTGGCAGAGGTTTCTTCTTAGTTCCAAAGTGATCTAAAGTTTAGGTGTCTGGGGTCCTCTTCTTATACCCCTCCAAGTCTTTGTCTCTCTTTGTTCCAGTGGGGGAATTCCCCTCCTCAAACCGGTTCCTGGGTGTGCTCTGCTCTGGAGCACCTGGTTCCTTTCAGAGTGAGGGGCAGGGTCGTTAGACGCTCAGCAGGAGGTGGAGCCTTCTTTGTGCCAGCAGAGGCAGAGTCCTCAGCCTGGCCAGCAGGGGGTGGAGCAAGCTTTGTGCTGGCAGGGGCAGCCCTATTCAAACCCAGGGACTACTCCTCCCACCCATCTAAAGCAGATCTCCCTATTCACCCTGCTGCTGACTCATCCAGTCTCCTGGAGCCACCTAGCCCATCACATGACACCAGTCAGCCAACCAGCACACAGGCACACAGGAAGGTTAAACAGGAGAATAGCTACTTTCTAAAAAGTGCTATTCTCACACAGTGAATTTAAAAACCATCTTGCTAAAAAGATGTATAATTAAATTCTGAACACAGAGATACCAAACTTGGATAGCCTCTCAGCAGTGAAAAACGAAAATGGCTGTAATTCACTACCAGGGCATGTTACACACCTCAGTACATGCCCTACCTTTCAGATACACTGCACCCAGCCCAGGGGGGTACCTAGGGCCACCATAGGGATGCCTGACATGTACAGAAAGGGAAGGATAAGGCCTGGTCAGTGGGTGCACTGGCCAGGTCGACATGGCAGTCCTGGACTGCACATAGGCACTGCAAGCAGGCCTAAGACATCATTTTAGCGCTACTCCTGTGGGTGGCACAATCAGTGCTGCAGCCCACTAGTAGCATTTGAATCACCAGCCCTGGCACACGCAGTGCACTTTACTAGGGGCTAACAGGTGAAACAAATATACCAATCATGGATAACCAATCAACATGACAATTTACCAAGGGAGCACTTGCACTTTGACACTGATCAGCAGTGGCAAAGTGCCCAAAGCATCTAAACCAGCAAAAACGAAATCCAGCATAGCATCAAAAATACAGGAGGTAGAGGCAAAAAGTCAGGGGTACCCACGCCAAAGATGCCAGGTCTAACAATACCAAAAGTGAAGAAATAGAAAAAAACATCTATTTCTTTACTTTTGATATAATCGCGGCACCCGCGCTTTACTTTTAACATTAAAAGTAAAGCGTCGGTGCCGCGATGCTTGTTAATGTTAAAGGTTGACAAAGTCACAACATCTTGCTTGATGGGGTTAGTGTCCTATCAGCGCAGGGAGCCCTGGCCCGATATTCTACAACAGCTCCCACCGTTTGTGACAAGACCAGGTAAAGGCGGTCCGGAACGATTCAGTTTATGGGCTTTTCTTGAACCTCAGGTGGTTTGGTTCTGCACTTGGCATTGGCGTCAGTGTGGTTCACAGCCTGCGGCCCTGCACTCGCAAGATTGTTTCATCCTATAGAACAATCAAAGAGATTTACTGTTGATAAGCAAAGGTTTCTTCTGTCTGGAGCACACTGTGGTACTAGACCTGCACAGAGCTCCCTTGAATGTTCGCACTTCAAACTGTGAAGGTTTCTGGCCCCGCTTGAGACCTCATGGTTGTTTTCCTTGCCTGCGTGGCATCGGGAAGTCGTCGCCCTTGGTGACGCAAGTCCGGGTAGGCCTAGGGTAGTGTGCGGAGGCATCACAGGTTTGAACAGGGTGGGCGGGAGGGTGTAAGACCCAATGGATCAGGTCTTCAAAGTGTCAAATGATGACGGTTTGGTTTGGGAAAGTAGCAGGTATCAGTTTGGCTGATACTGACAATGATAACAGGAGGAGCACGGGTGGCGCTTAATTGTTTAAGCAGTCTGCATGTTGGTCAATTCGATATTATCACACATGCCAATACTGCCGAAATATGTGGAAAACAACTGTATGTAGCTTGATTTTGCTTCGAAACTTCATCCACTTCAATGCACGTTTATGATGAAATTAACTTAAACAACATTACATTAAATTCCTGCTCTTTCGATTACAGAGTATATTTAAAAAGTACTTCGACAAGGGTATCAACACTGCCTATTGAATGGCGGGGTAACACCAAGGCATATGGCTAAAGACTGCTGATGGTAGTGAACACACTAGGAATGCAGCACAAGTTAGGTAGGGCTTTCAAGCTTGCTAAAATAGGCATCCTCCAGAGGACTGTGACTTCCAAGACCTCAAAGCGGCTCACATCCTGGATAATAAGCTAGCATTGGCAGTGGTGCCTATAACCAACCTAAAGCAATTTCAGTGAAAGTGAAAGAAAACCCCTTTGAAAAGTGGGTAGACATCGGCCAAAGGACAAGGAATTGCATTTTTCATATAAAATATTTTAATCATAGTTAACAGAATTATCATAGTGTCTGCGGGAGGTTAAAGTAGGAATTACAGAGAGCTTTTTTTTAGGTCGAGCCTACTAGACAGTGCAAGCCGTTTAGCTTCAAAAAAGATTGTGGGCTTACCAAGAACAGGGGCTTGAAGCTCACCCATTGCATAATATTGGTTGGCATTACTGTCACTCTTTGATACGAAGACATATGCAAATAAGACAGACGAATGGTCTTGACAGACTTCTGAACTTATTATACTTCAAAAATGTGTTAGAAGATTAGCATTACTGTGTCATTGTTAGGTTAAATGCACATAAAAATAATAAAATAAAATACTGTCACTTTTAATTGCTAGCTTTCTACTGGATGGCTTTCCTTGTTTCAGCCTGTGCATCTCGTGTTTGTCCCTCCCATGGAGCATAGCATCTTTACCATCTCTTTGGCTGGCTGACTTCTATGCTTCCTCCGCTCGCTTTTAGAGAAATACTTTTTTCTTTTGGTTTAGGCACTCCACAAGAGTGCATGTGTTTTCCAGCTGTCTCACTCCTGTGCTTTTCTCTCCCTTTCCACGTTTCTCCCTCATGCCCATTTGCTTCTCCCTCGCCCTCTACTTGTTCTCTCCCCTACCCCATCTCCTTAATAAAAGAAAACAAAAAACACACACAGCACTTCTGCACTGTTTTTTACAAGATTGTATTTGCGCTTTTAAAGAAAACAAGCATTGGCATAGCCAATAGGTCTCGCTTTTGGGACCTTATAAGTATTAGTTATGCAGCACAATATCCTTGGTGCAACAACATCAACTGTTGCATGGCTAAACACTTATAAGGGCCCAAAGGCGAGACCTATTGGCTATGCCAATGCTTGTTTTTTTAAGTCTGTGGCAGGTGGAAGCAGATGACCTGAATTAGGCAGGTTTCCGTTGGCATCTTCAGCCTTTATTGTTTGTCATATGGGGCTACCTTCCCCTCTTCCCCGACACACTTAGGCCATCATTATGAGTGGCCTCTTTATTTTGATGGGGCCGGCAAGAGCAGGTACAGCCCTATCGGGTTTTATGAGCTCTACAGAAACGCTGCAGGTCTCTTCAATTTCACACAGTTTAGCAGCCAAAATTTCCAGGTCAAAATCTGTCCTAAAAGGAGTATTTACCAGGGGAATCCGACCCGGAATTACCAATTCCCAGGTAATTCTTAATTTCTTATTGGATCCTCAGTGTACAACTCTAAAGTAAGCCTCATACCCTGAGTTCCCGGCACCCGGTATTAGTAAGTCTGGGAGTGTGGAAAATCCGTTTACCGGCCCCTCATAATGAAGGCCTTAGAAGGGGCAGGGTTTACACAAGAATTCCTCATCCCTTTCACTGTAACATTTGCACAGCATCCCTTGCCTCTCTGCAAGGATAGGTTGCCAAGGACTTTGGGTTTGCAGAAATCTCTCGCTCGACACCTCTGAATTCCTGCAGACCTCTGTAAATTCACCTCTTATTCCATGGCACCAATTCAAAAGCCGTTGGACACGTGTGCTACATTTTCTTCTCACACTTGGCATCTTGGGAGCTCGCACCCAGCAGGGAAACTGTTGTTTACATCAGTAGGTCCACGAGCAAAGCCAACAACTTTTAACAGCACGCTGCTCGTGTTCGTTTTCTGCAGACACTGTCTTGCGCCTGCGCTTTCTCTTTCTAGGTTTGGGGTGTTATCTCCCAGCCTACTGAACGGAGACTTGACACTGCGGAATGCATGTCTCTGCTGTGTAGCTTAAAGCATGGACTTTGGTTCTAGACTCTGGAGCACTTTGAGGGGGCATTTCGCTTAAAACACTGCCCTGCCCTTTTGTACTTAAAGTAAAAGGACATCATAAAAGGGGAGAATACTGCATCCCGTGTTCATCTCTTGTCACTTGCTGAAAGCTTTCTAGCACTAACTTATTAATAGATGTGTCAAAATTCCATTCCACTCTCCCCGAAGAGTAAACACGAGCCAGGACCCGGGCGTGCTCTGTATTTATTTGAACTGGCAGCCTCTAAATGATTCTTTGCGAGCCCCCTCCCACCTCTGGGCCCCAGTGCCGCTGCACTAGGTAACCACTGAATCAATTCTCACTGATCAGAAACAGTCTTAATATCAACTATAAACGTTTCAGGGGCAAGCCATTTCGCCCACACTAAGGGTGTACGTTGTATGACTGGAAACCTATTAGGAGCAACAGAGGGCATCTTTAAGTCTCTGTTGCTGGTAGCTGAAACAAACACTGGCAAAGCCAACAGGCCTCGCCCTTGGGGCCTATTGGCTTTGCCGATGTTTTTAGGCCCTGATGCTGTGCAATGTGGCTAAAGTAAAAAAAAAAGCCTTTGATGCAACACAGAGAGCGCAGGTGGGGGGAAGAAACAACGGGGAGCAAGAAGGAGGGGCCTGGTGGGAAGGAAGCAGCGCCAGACTACATTTCCAGAAATGAATGCAGGACGTAGCGACCTGGATGACCAACAGCTGCCTAAAACTCAACGCTGATAAGACAGAAGTCTTCGTGCTCGGTACCACCCCCTCAGCATGGGAAAACACCTGGTGGCCAACCGCCCTTGGAAGTCCACCCACCCCCTCGGACCACGCCAGAAACCTCGGAATCATACTCAACTCTTCTCTCACCATGAACCGACAGGTCAACGCCTTCACCTCCAGCTGCTTGAACACCCTCCGCAAGACATTCAAATGGATCCCCCCCGAGTCAAGGAAGACCGTTACCCACGCACTCATCACAAGCGGACTGGACTATGGAAACGCACTCTACGCCGGCATCAACAAGTCCCTACTCTGAAAACTCCTGATGATACAGAACGCCGCTGCCAGACTCGTCCTCAGCATCCCCCCGGCACAAACACATCAGCCACCACCTTTGAAGCCTTCACTGGCTCCCCGTGGAAAAAGGAGTCACCTTCAAAATCCTTACCCACGCCTACAAATGCCTACACAACACTGGACCCAAACACCTCAACGACAGAGTCAACTTCCATGTACCCAAGAGAAACCTCCGATCCTCGAACTTCGCACTGGCCGAATCCCCACACATCCACAGAGCCAGGGCAGGCAGAAGATCCTTCTCTCACATCATGGCCTAATCCTGGAACGAGCTCCCGGAAAACATCAGACGCGCCTCCTCCCTGAACACCTTCAGGAAGACCCTCAAGACCTGGCTGTTCGGCTAACAGATCTGCAGACCCCTCCCCCCCACCCCAGCGCCATGAGAACCTCATGGGTGAGTAGTGCGCTTACAATTCACTGATTGATTGATTGATTGATTGAAGCAGCACAGAGGGCACGGGAATGCAATGATGAGAAGCAAACGGGTGAGCACAACAGGGAGGGGAAGAGAGAAGCACACTGGAAACAGAGAGCTATTCAGAGTACAGGAGGAGAGATGCACATGAGGGAGACAGCCCCAAAACATATGCACTCTCAGTGAGTGTTTAAGAAAACTGAAAAAATAGTGCCCGTAAAGCAAATAGTGGATGCAGAGATGCCAGCCAGTTGAAAGACATGGTAAAGAGTCAATGATCCATTGGAGGGACAAACACAGCATTGACAAGTTGGGACATGAATAAGAAGCAGACAATGAGAATGACTGTAAAACAAACCGATGGTAAGCAATCGGCAGACACCAAGCCCCATATGTTCTCGGTAAGCCATAATATGTCTCACAGCCAGAAGCCAAAATGCATAAAAAAAGTATGGGAACTGTGATCCTGAGTGCAATGTGGGTAGAGCCAATGAGCAAGAGGATGTGGCTAAAAAGAACAACATATTCTGTAACTGTTTTGTTGGATTTTCAACTTCAGGCTACTGTATATAAAAGAATGTACATCCTAAAAGAAAAATAAATGCAATTTATACTAATCAATGGGGACTACACCGTTACTCATAGTATAAGATAGGTTGCCACAAAAGGTGGGAAAAGATTTAGATATAAGATAAAAAAGTGTTTCCAAAATACAGTGTTTTTGTAATACAAACTGTACCTATTACAAACATTGTTATAGCTGTCCTTTAAAAGTACAAACTCCACAGCTCAGCTGGCAGCCGCCTTACACTACCTATCATAAAGAGTTAAATTTTGTCATCACAGAGCTTCAAGTGATTCCATCAATTAAAGCCAATGCCAGCTTCCAAGCAGCATTTGCAGATTAACCAAGTGCACACATTTACATTTCTTTCAGGCAGCAGGCACCCTGGCTTGAAGGCTTGCTTTTTGTTAAGCTGTTTGTACGTCCCTCTGCTTCACAGCACAGGTGACTCCCTCCCCTACACTTCACCTGAGACATCCCAGCTGCCGAAATTAACCGTTCTGGGATGGTTATCTTTTAACAAAATATAGGAGAACCATTTTTATTAAATTCCCAGAATTTTTTGCCTTCCTCCTGTATGTTATCTGACTTGTTGTTGGAGGTTTTCTGACTCTGGCCACTTTATCACTGCTGTTCAGTGCTAAAGTGCATGTGCTCTTAATGGTAAACTTAGTAAGATTGGTCTACACTTGTTTGGCATATTTAATTTACCTGTTGGTCCCTTGTACAGTGGTATCTCATATGCCCAGGGCTAGTAAATTAAATGCTACTGGTGGGCTTGTAGCACTGCTTGCGCCTCCCACCAAAGTAGCCTTTCAAACCTGTCTCAGGCCTCTGCAGGGCCTGTGCACCCAGTTTACTGCCGCTGTGACATGGCGTATTAAGTAGTTTCCACGTCTGTGACTCCCCTTTTACTACATGTCAGCCACCCCTAAGGTAGGCCCTAGCTAGCCCTATGGGCAGGGTGCGCTGTAGGTAAAAGGTAAAAGGTGGGATATGTGCCTTAACTGTTTGGCATGTCCTGGTAGTGACAAATGGCCTATTTGGTTTCTCACTGCTGTGAGGCTGCCCTCTCATAGGGATGCATTGGGGATTCCCTAATATGTGCTTCAGTGGTAATCCCTGACATGAGAGGAGTAGCCTGATCAAGTTTGGTATGTTTGGAATAGTGGCGATAAATGCTGTGTATGTCACGATCAGAGGAACTCCTCAGGATCTGGGCGATGCACAAAGGGGTCCACCTCTTGACATCCCCAACTTTGACTAGTATGCACAGAGTATTGAGGCGATCAAGCGAGGGATAGGAATTAGGGTAGGAGCAGCGGGGGAATGGGATACCTGAAACAAAAAACACAGGGTTAATGTTGTTCTGCAAAACTGGCTACTCTCAAAGAGTCTCACTAGATGAACCAGTACATGTTATCCAACTCCAGCAGCTACTTGGGTGTCTTCCTAACTAGATAAGATACCTCTCTTATCTGGAAGAATCTCTACCTACAAACAAAACAGGTAGTTACAAATCCACTCGCCCAAGTTGTCCTTCTACCATAAGGAACAAGAAAGCCTCATACATACCCTTCTTTCATTCCAATAAACTAAGAAAAGGAGAATAACAGAAAAGAAAGGATAATGTCTCCTTTGGTAGTTGCGTGTAGGTGTTGGTAACCACCTGGCCCATTTGAATCGTCTCGTGTCCCAAAAAGGAAGGCTGAACCCAAAAGAGTGAAATGAACTGTGACTTCTGATCCTTCCTCCTTCAATATATAGTCATGAAAGTTCAATGAGGCAAATTATACTGAATGCGAAAAGGTTGCCTTCCTCACTGGCAGGATCCCAAAGTCAAAGTACTTTCTGCCAAAATACAGCTTTTGTGCAGCAAAGTGTATTGCCTCTCACTCCGAGGGGAATCAAATGTCAAGCACCGAGAAATGTCTGCCTCCCCAGTCCGAATATTAACCAAACACAAAACAAACCTGCTCCCCTGGGGAAACCAGCCGACTGCAAGCTCTTCTGCCCGTAGTGAAGGGGAAGACGTCTTCGCCAGCCGGCAAGGAACTCCTGCGGTCTTTCCTTCCACAGTCGGACAGGAAAGACGACTAACTCTTCACCCGCTCCTCCGAGCGAGCCTAACCGGCTCAGGAGATTCCCGGGATACAGACACACCAATCCTTCATGGCAGGACCGGCACCAATATCCAGTGTGAAAACAAAGTCCTCCACATGTAGGAGGACCACGAACAGAGCAGCCGTTCTGACGAAGAGACATCCGATACTCCGATGGAATTACGCACGACTTTCGGTGCGCTTGCTGTTACTTTACAAGTACTCGGGTCCTCCCAGAAGGACGGTCTTCCGCGAGATGTAGTCCTGCTGACTCCACCTCCAGCCAATTATAAGGCAGGCGCATCAGTTCATAGCCTGACAGCGTATAAGTGTTAGCGGATTTATTATCACTATTTCAGAAATGCTGCTTTTAGTAGTAGGCATTTCTGTGTGCTATGTGTCTTTGTACCTGCCTGTTGTGTATTGACTGTCTGGCCTTGGAGTAACAGGGACTGGGAGGTGCAGTGGCTCCAGAGAGTCTGGATGAGTCAGCACTAAGCTGAATAGGTGTGGTCTGCATTTGGAGTGGTGGGAGGAGTAGCACCTGCACCTGAATAGAGCTATGCCTGATTCCACAATGATGGCTTCACCCTCCTGTGGAGTGTCTGGGGCCAGGGCCTACACTTACAATGCGGAGTGTTGTGCACTTGCCAAGTGCCCCCCCCCAGAACTGGTTTGGACTGGGCTCAAAGCCCTGAGCCAGGGGAGAACAAAGACATATGCCCTAGAAGTACTGAGGCTGTGACTCCATTTTTTTGGAACTGTGCTTACTTGGAACTTCTGGAACTCGGGAGAGCTCACTGCGTGGACTGCAGTGTGCCAGGAGGAACCTCCACTGGGGGCTTACCTACTGCCCTGTTTGGCAGATGAAGGGACTGCTGCTCTGTTGAAAGGACCCAGTTTGCTGGCCTGCCTGAGCCCGGTCTTCTGGGATTTACCAGGGCTGTGTGGCTGGCCTTAGAGGAAATTGAAGCAGGGCTGAGTGAGCGCTGCATTTGCTTTTCTCCTCCTGTGAGAGAGTGTTCTTCAGCCCAGTGCGTGGAGTGCTTCCTTTATACTGAGCGTAAGCGCATGGTGGACCCTCCTAGCGTCAGCTCCCTGAGCCCACGGAGTGGGTTCCAGCAGTGCGGGTGGTGGGCGCTGTCGTGCCGTGGCCAGAGAGTTGCCAAATTGACAGAGATTTTGCTCTGTGATTCCCAGCACGCAGAAAGTCAGGCAGAGGACGCCTGATCCTGGGTGGGACTCCCGTGATGAAGTGGAGCACCACGCGGGTTCCCTTAGCCTGGCTGAGGGCGTGGCATAATGAGGAGATCAAGCCGGAACCCCGCGGGCTCCATGGGCAGTCAAGAGAGGGTCTCCCCGCCAGCAGGAGACCGAGGAGCCCTGTGCACATTTCTCACATCGCTGCAGCTGTGCCGCATGGTTGGGGGCAGATGCATCCGTTTCTCCTGCATCAGATGTATTCTCCAGTGAAGGAGACGAGGTGAGGCTGCCCCCTTGCACATTTTTCCCGCAGCCGTCCAAGCGGCCCCGGAGGGCTCTGGACAGGTTAGCCTTTGAGCCTGTGTCTGCGGGTCGAGGTCCCGTTGCGCGTTGCGGGCCTGTGAGCAGCTTTGTTTTGTGGGAAGCCTCGTGCTGGGGGGGGGGGGGGGGGGTCAAGGGAACTGCCACATTCCCTGTTGAAGGCAGGCACGTGGTCTAGAAGCCTATGGAGAGGACACCGGGTGACACTCACAGCGGTTGAGGGATTCACCTGGGCAGCAATGGGTGTTTACCGTGTTGACTGAAGGACAGAGGTACTTTTTGTGCTGGAATTTACCTACTGCTTTGCCTAAATGTGTGCCCTCTGGAAGTGTGGTGTTATGGTACACCACTGATTATGTTCAGTGATGGTGGTTAGGCACCCCGCCTCTATGCTCATTTGGTAATGTGTGCACACTATAAGTGGGTACTTTGGTGCACTACTAATTAGGTCTGCATAACGTACATGTTTAAGTGCACTCCTACCAGTAGTGACTGGTCAGCCTAATGTGATATGTTATGAGAGTGGCACGATTGGCCTAATGATTTATGTAATCCCTGTGAATTCATTACAAGTGCCTTGTGGCACAGTGTATATATGCGATTGGTGTTGTAATGCATTTTATGGATAAAACAAGGGCTATTGTTATATAATCTTTTGTGGAGTTTCTTTTGTGGTGTGCCTAGTGTGTCACTGCTGTGTGAGTGTGTTGCGCAAACGCTTTACACATTGTCTCTGGGATGAGCCTGATTGCTGTGCCAAGCTACCAAGGGGGTGAGCAGGGGTTATCTTCAGTGTGTAACTCCCTTACCCTGACTAGAGTGGGGGTTTCTGCCTGGCTTAGGTGCCTGCCCTAGCCAACCAGAAATCTTATTTCTAACAGTTCCCATAAAACAAGCTACTCAGGTTAGAGTATAAAGATACAATCTGGAGCTCATTAGTTTCTCATGATCCTTCACAATACAGCTTCTCTAAGCATCCTTCAAACTTACAATTATATGCAGTAAAACGAGATACAATGGACCAGCCTGTACTTGACAGGTGTACTGTTGGAAACAAGTAGGACATTCTACAGTTATCACGTAAAAGAAAACATTTCACATAGGAAATAAAGCAGATATATCAGGTTTGTTAATTGGGACTTCAGCTTTACCTAGAAATAAAATGCACGTGTCATGAAGCAAGATATCACCCTAGTGTTAGCCATTTTAAACACAGGACTACATTAGCTATGGTCAATCTAAATGTGAATAATACACAGTTTATCGTTTTTGCGTGTTTACATGTTAATGTTGATATGATGCAAAAACAGTTAACAAGAAAAAACCTTTTTGAAATTAAAAGATGTATTTAGCACTAAGCTATGTTAAAATTATCTGCAGTAATAAAAATGTATAGCTGTTAGTCTAACATATTACATTTACATGGCTTCATGATTTGGTGAAAAGTCAAAGAATGGTGAAAAACTGCCCAGATAAAAAAAAGAAGCAAAGACCAATGTGGTTATCATGTTGTATTTGCTGCATCTATGTAAGTACTGAAGGTCTATAGTATACAGGGAAGTCAAGTTTTGTAAAACAGCAAATAATTTTTTTTTACATGTCGGTAGACTAAAGAGCTGAACTGGCTTTGACAGATTAGAGCAGCACGTACCCTGAAAAAGCAAACATTGAGTTTTATTGAGCCCACTGAACAAGCCTACGATATCAGCAAGAGCAGGGTTAGTATCTAAGTTACATAACCTATGTACATTTATCCCAAAGTGTATTTCATTTGTTAGGATGATAACCAGGGGCGGTTTCTTTATATGGGCACAGGGGAGTCACCCCCCTGTTTCTTTGCCATAACGAAAATGTCTATGCACACTGCAGTGTGACACGACACTCACCCAGGCAAAGAACGAAGTTGTCTAGGATGAGGGGGTATTGGGTCCCGATCCCTTGCAATACGTAATTATTGGAGCCAAATAGTGGTATTTTACTGGTCCTTGACAATGGGAGACCACTTACCCACTATAGACACTGTGCTTGAAGGTTTGTCAGGACAGGTTAGGATCGTCACTTTTTTCCTGGAACAAATTCCAATACAAGGTTTTGTTAAGCGGTTTTTATGAAGAGTGACTCTTTCCAGAACTCAGAGTCATGTGCAAAAGTCAATAAAGGATCAAAGATCCATAAGTCCAAGTGTTAGGATTACAGCCAACACATGTTTCACTCCCTTTAAGCGGCCGTGCAGCCTGGGGCTTCCTCAGGGCTGTAAATAAATGGGATCATTACATACAGAGATCCAAATTGAGAACATATTTACAAAGAAAGTGACGATGCAGTTGTCGACACACATCACCCGTGATAGTGCAGTGTGAGTGCCATCAGGTGAAATCAAAAGTAAGTATTGAAAGTGGGTTGAGGGAAGATGAAGGGAAGGAAAGTAGCAAGTAGGGCATTCATAGTGACAAGGTGAGAAAGAGAAGATTAGTGAAAAGAGTTTTTGACTTAAGGATAAATTAGTTTCGGCAACATGTAGAGAACGCAGGTAATATAAATATGGTGTGGCAGCAAAGGTCGTAAGGAGCATTCCAGGACAGAGTCAAAAACAGGGATATAGAGCTGGAGGTGAAGCTTAAAAAGAAGTCCAAGTTATGAAGATGCAAACACATCATGTATTAGAAGGGGTCGGTGACCATTTGGACAATGTGAGGCATATAATCAGGGTTTGTGGAAGTAGGAGTGGTATCATAATATATGGGCAGTATTTAGGAAATATAGAGTATCCCCAGCAGTCCCAAATTACATAACAGTAACAGCAGACAAATTCATTTGGAATCATTTTTACGTACGGAAGTCGATGTCCAGGTCACAGGGCCATGTGTCCTAAGAGAATTTAAGACAAATAAATATCATACATTTCTGTTAGTTTCAGGTCTAGATGTACAAAGCAGAGTGAAGTAGGCAATGGAGCAAAGCAATAGCTTATATCTTTATAAATGTCATAACATATTGGTCCAGTAAAACTAAGGATTGGATGCGTGAATTAAAAGGTGCTGGGGTGAATAAAGTGAGAGACTCAATTGCAGGGACCAATTATCTATAGGTGGGAATGGGTGGCCCCGATAAGTAGCGTGCTACGTGGGCCCGCGCTTACCGTTAGAATGAGTATAGGACCATATGTCGTCCTCTAATACACTTGCGGATAGGAGGATGTCTAAAATGGGGGAGACAGAAAGACGGAGCACAGGTAAATGTGACTCCCGAGCTGTCCACTTTGTGGAATGTTGCCACAGGACAATTATGAAGTAGGTATGAGTCCGCATCTGGTCCAGCGGACCGCGTTTCTTACTTTGGATGCAGGACCTATGGTCATTATTGTCTGGTCTGTGTCTATTGGCATGAGCACAGAACCTTCGGAACTGCTGCCTTTTGTGTCCCGTGAATGGGATCTGTTTCCAGATCCGGGTCACAGTAAGGTGGCATTCCCAGTTGGGCGCCATCTTGGAGTGGAGTAAGATCACTCACTTGGTAGGGTCCGCATTATGTTGCGGTCTGGGTTAAGAGATATGGAAGGTAAACGTGACTGGGGGGACACTTGTCAGACAATACAATACGAAGTGCTCTTATGGTTCCATCTACTGGGCTTATTGAGCAGAGAACTCTCTATAGAGGAGCGAGAACTTGGAAAGGCAATGAATTGATGGGCATCTAGCAGTCAATCGCCAGAAGATGGCGGCCATCTTGGAGTGGGGTGGTTGGGGGGGACTGAGGTGGAATACCCCCTATGTTCATGTTGGGTATCCTTAGAATTTTCAATGAAAACTGAAACGGTGAATGGCAGTCAGGGCGGCACAGTAAATATAGGGTTATAATAGTAGGGAGTAGCTAAGTTGTCAGCTAGGAACCTGGTTGGGTGCGAACCCATAGCTGGATAGACATGTCAATATGAGACAGGACTCAAAGTGGGAATAGTATTTCTCAGGATGTAACCCGCACATGTACATAATTCATTACCGGCTCAAAGCTAGTGGCAAAGTGACCCTATATCACCTAGTCATGCCTGGGTCTACTGTGTTTGTTGAGTGTTTCTTAGGTCAATAAGGCAAAGATGTTTTAAGAGTTATTCATTCTTCACCTAGTCAGACGTGCATTTCTGTGTCCTTGTTAAGGCCAAGTTTGACTGTGTTGAATTTGAGAATGAGTTCACTTGCTCTTTTTCGCAGTTTGAGCTCACAGTGTCATTCTCGTTTTGCAGGATGCACAACTTCAATGCCATAGAAGGTGAATCTTTTCTTGTGAGGATGAGCAATGTGGAAATTATCTGTTAGTGGATGGCCTGCATTGTATTTGCGAATGTTCCTGTAATGTTCCTGAATACGTATACGTAGGGGTTGGATCGTACTTCCTATGTATGGTCGATTGGAGGGGCTGAAAATCACATAGATGGTGAACTTGCTAGTGCAGTCAATCCATTTCTTAATTATGAATTGTTTGTTCAGTGGCATTGTTACATGTTGGGTTTTGTTGACACTCAGTTTGCAGACGTTACAATTATGGCACGTGTGGAAACCTGCAGGTCTGTCTAGAAATGTGGTTATCTTTTTTCTCTTGTCCTCAAATTCTGATCTGCATAGTATTCTCTTAAGAGTTGATGCTCTTCGGAATCTCTTTTCTGGGAAGTTCCTGAGGTGATCCTCGAGTCCCGTGGTGTATTGAAATAAGTGCTAATGACGTTTAAGGATTTGTCTAATGTTATGGTGTCCATTATGATAGTCTGTAATGAAATGGATCATGGTGTCCCCTTCATGTTTCTTTTTCGATCTTGAATTCAGAGTATTGGCTCTCTCTATCTTGGAGATGGTGGTCAGAGTATTTTGTAGCGTGCTGGGGTCATAGCCACGTTGTTCCAATTGAGTTATTGCTTCTTTTCCTTTTGTTATGAATACCTGTTCTTCGCTGTAGTTCCTTTGGATTCGCAGTAATTCACCCTTGGGAATGTTTTTGATATTGTGTTTAGGGTGGCAACTTTCTGGTCTTAAGATGGAGTTGGCCACTGTATCTTTTCTGTATAGTTTGCTGTGCAGAGAGTTGTCTTTGACATAGAGTGTAAGGTCCAGAATGTTGATTTCTTTTTTGGAAAAGTGAGAACTTGTTTTGATGCCCCACGGATTATTGTCTAGGCTGTGTAGAAACCTCTTTAGCAGATGTATGTCTCCCTGCCATATGCAAAGAATATCGTCTATATAGCGATGCCATAGTACAATGTGAGTGGTGAACTCAGAGAAGTTTGGGCCCATAGCCAGAACTTTTCCACGTGGCTCTTAAAGATTAAGGCATATGGCGGCGCAAATTTGGCCCCCATTGCAGTTCCGCGTATCTGTCTGTAGATTTTTCTGTTGAAGCTGAAGATGTTGTTATGTAGAAAGAAGTCTAACATCTCTAGGATCATTATATTGGTTTCCAGGAAGTTGGCCGGTTGTGTCCAAAGTGATTGTTGTACTGATCTTAGTCTGTCTTGATGTTCGTTCCAGGTATAGAGACTCACAATGTCGATACATACTAGCACAAAGTCCGGTTCCCATGTAATGTCTTTGATTTTAAGTAGAATGTCTTTGGTGTCCTGTACAAAAGAGGGGATATCTTTCATCAATACTTGAAGTTTGTGAATCAACCCACTTTCAGTACTTACTTTTGATTTCACCTGACGGCACTCACATTGCACTATCACGGGTGATATGTGTCGACAACTGCATTGTTGCTTTCTTTGTAAATATGTTCCCAATTTGGATCTCTGTCTGTTATGATCCCATGTATGTACAGCCCTGAGGAAGTCCCAGGCCGGACAGCCGCTTAAAGGGGGTGAAACACGTGTTGGCTGTAATCCTAACACTTGGACTTATGGATCTTTGATCCTTTATTGACTTTTGCACATGACTCTGAGTTCTGGAAAGAGTCACTCTTCATAAAAACCGCTTAACAAAACGTTGTATTAGAATTTGTTCTGGGAAAAAAGTGATGATCCTAACCTGTCCTGACAAACCTTCAAGCAAAGAACGAAGTTGCATGGGGGAGGGGGAAGCCTCCACTCAGAGCCTGCTCCTTGGGGTGAAGTGTGCATGTCGGGTGGGTTGGGTACCTTGCTCCGACCCAGCCCAACATGCGCACTTGAGCCCTCGCCAGGCTCTACAATGTAGCAGTCTGGGGGATTGCTGCCGCTGACGCCAAGGCTTCAGATGAGCATTGGCAGCCTCTGACCCAGCCAACACTTATCCAATCCTCGCACAACTGTAGTTGTGGGGGAGAGGCCGGGCCTGAGGGAGGTGAGTTGCACACCTGGAGGCAGCACATCACAACCGTTACTGCCTGTGATGTCACGCTGGACTAGGTTCCCAAAATATCCCCATACACAAATATTGATGCAAAAAATCATGTAAAAAAATATCAACATCCTATATTTAAAATTGTACTTACAAAAATATCGATGTAATAAATATAGATGTACAAAATATCAATTTTTGTATTTAAATGATAATTTATGTTAACTATATTAAATAATAACATTAACTTAAAAAAATAATTTAGATTTAAAATACATTTTAACAAACATACAAAAATTAATTAAATTAAAAAAATATTTAAACATGCATTTATAAAATGTAATATATATCTATTTCCTTTAAAACAATTAATAAACTATTATTTTAATTTATTTTATATTTTTATAAATATATAAAAATTTACAAATAAATATACATATTTACATACACTTATAACATAATATACTTAATAAAAATTAAATATTATAAATTAAAACATTAAAATATGTGATAGTCTTTAAAATTAAATTTTGCACTCCATTGACATAGAGGGCAACAGTAAGGAAGTGTTGAACAGCGGAGGGGTAACAGTTACTATCCCCACTCCAGTGAGTGCAACAGTAGGGAAACTGTTGGATAGCAGAGGGGTAAAACTTAATATTCCACTCCTGTGGGTGCAACAGTAGGGAAAGTGTTGGATAGCGGAGGGGTGAAAATTACTATTCCCACTCCAGTAAGTACAATAGTAAAGATAATGTTGGATAGCAGAGGGGTAAAAATTACTATTTCAACTCAAGTGAGTGCAACAGTAGGGAAAGTGTTGGATATCGGAGGGGTAAAACTTAATATTTCCACTCCAAAGGGTGCACCAGTAGGGAAAATGTTGGATAGCGGAGGGGTACAAATTACTATTCCCACTCCAGTGAGTGCAACAGTAGGGAAAGTGTTGGATAGCAGAGAGGTAAAAATCACTATTCCCACTCCAGTGGGTGCAACAGTAGGGAAAGTGTTGGCTAGCGAATGGGTAAAAATTACTATTCCCACTCTAGTGGGTGCAACATTAGGGAAAGTGTTGGATAGCAGAGAGGTCAAAATTGCTATTCCCACTCCAGTGAGTGCAACAGTAGGGAAAGTGTTGGATAGCGGAGGAGTAAAAATTACTATTCACACTCCAGTGGGTGCAACAGTAGGGAAAGTGTTGGATAGCGGAGGTGTAAAAATTACAATTCTTACTCCAGTGAGTGCAACAGTAGGGAAAGTGGATAGCGGAGGGGTAAAGGGCTATTTCCACTCCAGTTTGTGTAACAGTTGGGAAAGTGTTGGATAGCGGAGGGGTAAAAAATAAAACTTCCACTGGACTCAGTTCAAAATTAAAAACAAACAAATTAACAACAACAACATAAAAGATTTTAAAAAACATAGAAATAAAACATACATGAAAGTTTTAAATATTACAAAAGATAGAAACCGATTAGAATGTTAAAAAGACCTAGAAAATACCCAGAAAGATTATTTAAAAATTCAAAAATAATTAAAAAAACCAAACAATTTTTTAATGGAAACGTTTTATAAACAAAAACACTATTTATTACATAAATGTCATATTTTTTTATTTCCTACCCCATAACACCACACAATTCACAACCCTCATTTAAATTTAAAAAAAATGTACCTCCATCATTTAGATAATTAATTATGAATTAAAACAATATTATAAAAAATTCTTTTTTAACAAATACAAATGTATTGACTCCCCAAATGTTACCCCTATAAAAACAAAATGCACACACAAAATACCAATAAACACATAAGTATTTATTAATTGATAAATTAATATTAATAATCAACTAATTATTAATTAACTAAACATAAATATTTTCTACCCTCTACCCCAATAAACATCACAACCCACACCTAAAAATAATCATCACACAATTTCCATAACTAATTTGACAAAAATAAATGAATATCAATTAACAACTTATTCATTAATTTTAAAATAATTTACTTCACATCCTTTACCACTATAAACCCCACAGCTTACATCAAATTATTGACACAATTGCCATATTTTATTATTAATGAATTAGCTTTCTCTTCACGCTTTATATTAATGGCTTGGAGAGAGCCATGTTGAAAGGGAGTCAGGACCTCCCATGTGTAAAAGATCGCCAGATTCCGGCCCTACTCTACGCGGACGACGCAGTGATATTGGCCAGAACCCCGATCGAGCTACAAAGGGCACTGAACAGATATTCCGATTTTATGGGTAACCTAGATCTACGAATAAATATTAAAAAAACTTTTGTTATGAATTCTGGCCCTGGTAAAAAAAGGATAAAGGAAATTTACCTGAATCAGGAGAAACTTGCTATTACAGCTCAATACCCATACTTGGGAATTATCATCAATCGCAAACTAAATTGGAATGCAGCTATTGAATCTAGAAAGTGCCAGCTTGTAATAACTACCAGGGCTCTTGCCAATTTTGCCACAAAATTGGGAAAGAGACCCCCTGTAGAACTCTTAAAAATATATATAGCCAAATGCCAATCTGTAGCGCTATATGGGGCTGGTGTGTGGGAGCACGTAAAAACAAACTCCTTGCAAGTGATAGAGAACGCTTTTTTGAGATACCTCCTATCCCTCCCTAGGAGTGCATCGACTTTCTCATGTCACTTGGAATTGGGGATTGCTCACATATCAGATCTAGCCAGAATACAACTTCTCTTGCTCTGGCACCGTATATGGTCCTCGGATAAGAATATATTCACACAGCAAATTATCCGAGACTGTATGGAGCTGGATTATGTAACCAAGATTGGCTGGTTAACCCACATAAAAACTTTCCTAACTGATCTAGGTATGGAAAATTACTATCTGGTTCCAACCTTGATTCGATCGGTACCTAGAAAAACCTTGAAAATGGTGTCCCTTAGCCATCTCGAAGAACTACGGACTGCTAGAGAAGTGTCAAAATTAACCGTACAACAAAGTATGGCCGTGCAAACGACTTTTAGTATTCAGCCATATCTAACCTATGATTTTACCATCTTTGAGAGATTCCTTTTGGTTAGATTTAGGTTGAACATGTTCCACCGCCTGGTAGCTTTTCTAACAAGCAACAACTGGGACAAGGTTTTACCTTGCTGTCCCTGTGATAATAGCTCTAGACAGGCAACAATCCATACAGTCTTTTTTTGTCAATTCTATAGGGACCATAGAAAAATATGGCTAATACCGCTTTTAAAACTCACGGGCATCAGAATGTGCCGTCCGGCATTATTGTCCCTACAGCAACTGGGTGAGGAATGGATAGCAAGGCTTATTGTTAAGTTTTTGAAATGTATTTTTCGACACCGATTGAACTTATAAAAATTTTACGGCTACAGACTCTGGGACCTGATTTCTAAAAAATCAAAACCTGAATAACTAAACTTGTCTCTCTAAACTAATGATCTGTAATATTACAGAGACACCTTAGAGCATGATAACAGCATTTTATAATGGATTTTTATGCTTTTTTTAACACTTTTTAAAATTGTTAAACCAGTAGCGGATACTAATGTATAATATGAAATGTACCTGTTCTCATTTTATGTAACTGCTTTTATGGTTTTTAAATTGACAAAAGCCGAATAAAGTAATTTTCAAGAATTAGTATTAATTAACAAACAATTATTAATTAATTAATTATAGATAAATTACTACTTCCCACCCTATTCTCCTATAAACCCCACCACACACTCCTAAAAAATTACATAATTAACATATTTAATTACCAATTCATTAATAATAATTAACTATAAATTAATAAATATTTCATAATAAAATAACACCCACACTTAAAATATAAATTAAATAAATATTAATAAATTAAAAAATTAAAACATTTATTATAATTAAATTACTTCCCACCCTATTCCCCTATAAACCCACAACCCTCTCCTAAAAAAACGACACAACATAATTGCCAATTTATTAATAATAATTAACAGCCAATTAATTTATAATTACTAATAAATTAATTCCCACAATTAACACATTATGAACGGGCCGTCAGTAAACCGCCACCAAAGAGGGATTTGGTCTATGTATCTTTCGTTGCCTTCTCCCCATGCTACAGTCTTCTCCCACCATCCCATGGTGAGATTTGCATAGCTAGGGGAGAAGGAAACTCCCATTGTGGTCCCACATGTCTGTAGGTACATTTGTTTGTCCAATAGAAAGATATTATTTCGTAAGCGTAGCTCTGTCATCTCCAGTATGGCTTCACACTGCTCCAGATATTGAACATTTTGTTGTGCTAGAAAGTATTTCATAGCCGCTAGTCCCACCTCATGGCTTAGTGACGTCTACAATGACACTACATTGAGCATTACCAGTAGTAAACCACTGTGCCACGTGATGTTGGCCAGTTGTTTCAGGAAATCCCCTCAATCCTTTAAATATGAGTTGAGTGTTGTTACCATGGGTACTAGAATACTGTCTATGTATATTGATAAATTGTCATACAGTGAGCCACAACTTGAGATGATTGGTCTGCCCGGTGGGTATGTCAGTGTTTTATGCATCTTCGGCAAAAAAGATGGTAGGGATTATTGGATTGTCCAGCATTAGATAGCCAGCTTCTTCACCATTGCTAATGCATTGTTCTTTCCATTTTTTGATTCTTTGTTGGTAATTCATAGTTAGGTCATTGATAGGATTTCCTATTAGTTTGATATATTTGCTGGTGTCTTTTTGCCTCTTTGATGTATTGAGATTTATCCATTATAACAATGTTGCCACCCTTATCGGCTGGTTTTATTACAATGGTATCACAATTCATTAGTTCTTTTAGGGCCTCTCTTTCACCTTTGGTTAGATTTTCGTTTTGGATGAGATTGGTGTTTTCCAGTTTCTCCGGATCCGATATCACAAGATCATGATATGTGTCACTTCTGTTTCCTGGTGGTAGGTTAGGGCAGAACTTAGATTTGTTTTTTAAATGTGCACACAAGTCTATTTCCAATCTATCTCATACCTGGCTAGTGGTTACCTGGTTTTCACCTAGATCCGTCATTAACTCATATGAGGTTACTATAGCGGGTATTTGGTCAATGGTTATATTAGTCTCCGGATCTTTCAGAGTTGTCGTTTTTTGTTGATTCTTGTTTTTGGCAAATATTTTGTCCAATTTTAATTTCCTTATAAATTTGTATATGTCAATTTTTATTTCAGTATAGTCATGATGTTGTTCCGGGCAAAACGTGAGGCCGTTGTACAGGAGAGTTGTGTGGTCTTTGCTTAGTTTTAGTTTTGACAAATTGATGATTAAATTGTCCTTGTTTAGTGTGTTTATTTCTTCTGTTGATTGCAGAGAGGGTATTTGACTCTTTTTGCCCCGTCCTCTTCTCCATTTCCATCGCGTGTACGACTTGTGGATCATGCCTTTGATTGTCCCCTTCCACGTCCTCTCCCTCTGCCCCTGTTTGTACCTGGTCGCTGGTCTATGTACGGCAACTTAATTTCTTCTAAAAAAAATAGGTTTTGGCAATTCTATAGGTACTTTGTTCACCTTCGCTAGCATCTGTGTCGGATTCACTTACTGTGTTGTCCGATTCTATTGCTGGAGCTGTTTGGTTCCTCATTTGTTGTTTAAGGACATCGAATTGTTTGGCAAAGGTCAGGATGGTGCCAATTTCATCGTCTCGCTCATTTCTGATAAAGTTCCGGTGTTTTCTTTCCTCTATTTCGTTTTCCTATTTGTCCAATTTCAATTCTATCTCTGTTCTCAGTTTTACTGTGTCATCATCTTTTTTTAGAGATTTTATTTGTGATTCTATGTTGCTGATTGACTTATGTATTTCTTCTATGTCTTGTTTAGAGTATTTAATTATTATTAACATCAAGTTTTTGGAGCACTGCCTGTTGTTATTGCCCCACTCCTCAAGCATTTCCGATCTTGTGTCAGGATGATTAGGGAGAGTGAAAATTCTCAATCCTCGTGGTACTCTAACCAGTTACATATATTTTTCCATTGTTATAATCTCCCAGCTGTTGGAGATTTCAATCCTCATTTTGCGTTCCAATTGTGAGAATAGGATTTTGGCATTCAGTTATTGTTCTTTTCCTTTATCTCTATCTGTTTGACTAGGTCTCATGATTCTACTGTCTTTGGTAAATAGAGTCTCTGCTTTTTGTAACCGTTTTGCTGCCCTTTGTTCCATGGTTTTGGTTATTTAGAAGGTCTTGGTTATGCACCGTTCATCGTTTATTCAGATTGATTACTTGGCACTGGCAAATTAAGTTGCTTTCAATTAACTGCGCTCCTGTATGTAATTGTGAAGGATTAATGTTTGTTGAAATTATAATATACAATTGATTAGGAATGTATTGAAATCCCAGTTGTTTATTATCACGTTCCCAATGACTAATTAATTATATTCCTTTTTGCAGTCCTTAATTACTCGAGCCTAAAGTGTTTATGCAATTTTCTATTAATTCGAGATAATTGCCTGGTAGTTGCTGCCAAAATTCATTTCACTGCACCCCTCTCCTGTGTGTATCCGTGAGGGGTTGTGTTTTGGTTGTCAGAGTTATTGATTTCATTACAAGACCGGAGGCTACATTATGCATTAATCTTTTAATGCAGATCACAAGCAGCCGCACTACATCACATAGAAAATAGTTCTAGAATGCAGTGAGCACAAGCTATAAATGGCATGAGGGGCAAGCAGACTGCCTCTTTTAAATGCGGCTTGCAAGCAGATAAGTACACTCCATAATATTGCTCTTATTTTAACTAATATTTTAACATTTTCTGTATCCTATTTATCTTTTTTATCTTATCCAGATATTATGCCTAAACTTCACTTGGCACTTCTACCCTTGGCTTCAAGCCTCCTCTTTTGTGGGTGATCCTGGGTTTTGTCCCCTACACCCCCCTCACCCCTTCCCTAATGACTTCCTATTACGGGTGTCACACCTCTCCCGCTCCTCCCTACCCCCTCCCGTAGGAAATACCTCTTTGCGAGTTCTCCTTCGTCAACGAGGGAACAAACTACCTTCTCTCACATTCTCCCGGCTTCGGCCTTGTGCTGCCATCCCATTTTCATTTTTGATGGCATATTGTTTCTTGTGCAGAGATTTTAAAACCCAAAACCAAATCTCAAGAAGTTTTATACAATTTCACCGACGTGCTCGCTCCGTCCTCACGAGCGCGTCTATCCCTCAAAGAAAAGCACCTTAGCAACGGTGCCGTCACGTTAGCCCTCCCCCTACGGCCTTTCCTCTAATCGCTTCTCTGGCAGCAGCTGAGCTCGAGCGAAGCTTTCAGTTACTTCGCTCTCATTAGCTGCTGCCGGAGATCGTTTTGCTTTACCCCCCAAAAAAAGGGGTTACTACTCTCAGAGACTCAGAGGCTGAAACAATACCATTATTTAAACCTTGCCACTCCAACACCACCATTATAAATAAGATTGCTCTGATCACCCAAAACAAAAGAGATCAACCACCTATTTTAAGACATTTAATTAATTATTTAATCTGAGATCATTTCAAGGCCAACCATAACACGGCCTTTCCAAATATATTATGTCAGATTTTGATTCAGACGACGCTACTGCCAGCTCTCCCAATCATGACAATGATTCATTTAAAGTTTTCCTGCAGAAAGAAATGAGATCCTGTATGCTATCTACTCTTAAATAAGTGATGTCTTCTAAGAGATCTCTCTCCTTTGTCCACGGTGATCTCCCCGACAAGGTCAGTATTCACCGTAAAAGAAGCAAAGAATCAAAAAATTGTGATCACCCTTCTGACTGCACTATGGGAGGTCGTAGCACCTCAATTGATTTGGGAGGTCCTAGCACCTCACTGTTGATGGGAGGCCATCACGCCTCAAATGATAATGGTGTCCCTCGCGGCATAAATATGATGGGTGTCCCTAGCGGCACAAATATGACCGGTGCCCCTCGCGGCACAAATTCTAATACTACTCAGAATGATGCAGTCTCTGACTCTGAGGAGGAGGAAGAAAGTTTTACTAACCCTTACAATGAATTCGTACTGGATCTAGATGACCAAGACCTCAAATTCAACAACCCCGGTGATCTCGACTCGCCTTCTTCCTCTAAAAACGTTATCCTCAACCCTCTAGGAGAGGAAATGTTCTCCCCCCTCAATATCTCCCACCCCAATAGCTCCAAATGGTTCCTTCAGGAACATGTTTCAAAATTTATTACAAGGTGGTTAAGAAGCTCTCTCAAAAGAGAGACTAGAAACACTCTGAAATCCGAATGTCCAAGACCCTCCATCCAAGATAAGGTTCCACAAACCCCTAACCGTGACCCTGATCTGATCACATTTTTATTTAAACTGGGGAAGGACCTTAGAAAAGGTCTAGAGAGAGCTCTTAAAGGTTGTCAGGACTGCCTACTTGACATCCTCAGCCCACTCACCAGGATTCTAGACTTATCCGAAGAATCACACATTTCCAACACCCCCCTCGATGTCAACCTCATTCGAGGCTGGAGCCAAAGAGCCATCGTACTCCTCGGCAATGCCAATTCTACCTTCAACATCGAAAGAAGGTGAACCATCCTTACCAAGATCAACCCTAAACTGAGTGATCTAGCTGAAAAAGAACCCTCCGATAACCCTAAGGGCCTCCTCTTCGGAGAGGACATGATAAAATCAATAGGTAAATACGTTGCAACCGTTACTGCCCTCAATAGGGCTCAAGCAAACATGAAACGCATCTTCAACACCAACCTTTTTGGACAGGTTGGAAGAAAAGGCCACTCTTCCGGCCGTGGTATTCAATGGCCCTTCTCAACATTCAGAGGAACTGGTAGAGGGTTCTACCCATCCAACCAGCAATTCTATCCCCAACGAGGGAGAGGACCACGAAACAGAGGCTACAGATCCCGTGCAAATCCCAACAACTCCAACCTTCAAAGTAAGTCTTCCTCCACTTTCCTCTTCTTCCCAAGTAGGGGGTAGACTAAAATACTTTTACCATATATGGGAATCTCTAACTCAAGACCCATGGGTTCTCAAAACCGTTCAGGGTTTCAAAATAGACTTTATAGACATTCCCTTTCAATCACAACTCCCGAAACCTCTAACACGTTCTGAAGAACATCAGAATATTGTCGAAGAGGAAATCTCTTCAATGCTTCAAAAAGGAGCTATCGTACAAGTACCATGGTCTTTAAAAACCTTTGTCAGCACTCCGTTCCTCGTTCAAAAAAAGGAAAAAGGGTGGAGACCAGTCATAAACCTTCGGGAAGTAAACAAGTACCTAGTTTACAGACACTTCAAAATGGAAGGCATTCACGTCTTCAGGGACCTTCTTTTGAAAGAAGATTGGCTGGTGAAACAG
This sequence comes from Triturus cristatus, assembly GCF_964204655.1. NCBI lineage: Eukaryota > Metazoa > Chordata > Amphibia > Caudata > Salamandridae > Triturus > Triturus cristatus. The sequence continues at coordinate 552,500,266 of NC_140590.1, read as the reverse complement.
GACCTAAAGGACACTTACTTTACCATCCCTATGGCCAAAGAACACCAACGCTTTCTCCAATTCATCTGGAAGAAGCGTCTTTTCCAATTCCAAGCTCTTCCTTTCGGTCTTTGCTCTGCGCCTTGGTGCTTTACCAAGATCATGAGGACTATTGCCTCTCTTCTGAGAGAGAGGGGTATTCACCTCATTATTTATCTAGATGACATCCTCATCATGTCCCATCTCTACTCTCAAATATTGAAAGACCTCAATGCTACCATGGAGCTTATCGAAAGTCTCTGCTTCATTATAAACAGGGAAAAATCTATCCTAACTCCCTCCAAGTCACTAGAATTCCTCAGCTTCACTGTAGATACCCGAGCTGCCTTCTCCTTCTCCCTACTAAGAAAATCGCCAAAATTCGAAAAGAGATCAGGTATGTTCTAAGACAAGAATCTCTAACCCTACGAGAATTAGCCAGAGTTCTAGGCCTGCTTTCCTCCTCCATCCAAGCTATCTTTCCGGGTCCTCTGAATTACCGTGCCCTTCAGAGATTAAAATGGAAAGCTCTCAGGTCTGGTCTCTGGTACGGAGATTCTGTGACCTTAGATCAGGAAGCCAGGTCAGAACTTTCCTGGTGGCTGGTGAACTTGGATGCCTGGAATGGAAAAGCAATCTTCCGCTCTGCCCCGGAATTTGTTCTGGAATCAGAAGCCAGCCTCCACGGTTGGGGTGCTCACCTCCTCGAGCAAAACACTGGTGGTGCTTGGTCTCTGGCGGAATCTTGCCGTCATATACATTTCTTAGAACTTACAGCAGGTTTATACGCCCTAATGAGCTTCAAACACTCACTTCAAGGCAGATCTGTTCTTCTGAAGATGGACAACATCTCCGCAGTCTCATATATCAACCGCCTTGGCAGTACCAAATTAGCAGACCTATCCGCTTTAGCCAAGAAACTCTGGATGTTTTGCTTAGAACACAAGATCTCTCTGAAGGCAGAATACCTTCCCGGAAAATCAAATCTATCTGCGGATTGGAACTCAAGATTCCTTTCAGACCTCACAAATTGGAAACTCAACGTGAATGTTTTCAATGTTCTCTTTCATTTTTGGTGTCCACTGGATGTGGACTTATTTGCCATCAGATTGACATTCCAACTCCCGAAATATTTCAGCTGGAAGCCAGACCCGGGTGCTCTAGCGGTGAACGCTTTCCTCCAATGCTGGTCCAACCTTCAGGTTTACGCCTTCCCTCCCTTTGCTATGATCCAAAGGGTCCTACAGAAGGTCAGAAAAAAACAATGCTGCTTGGTTCTGATAACCCCGTTTTGGCCGTCTCAGGCATGGTTCCCGACTACTCTGGAACTGTCCTGTAACATCCCCTTCCTCATTCCAGCGAGCAAAGGTCTGGTTTCAAACACAGACGGAGAAGATCATCACCTAATTATTTCAGGTAATTTGAACCTTCTTGTTTGGAAAGTGTCAGGCAATCCAATGAATTGTCTGGCCTTTCGTCATCCGCTCTGACTCTCCTCGGAGAATCATGGGCACCTGGAACGCACTATAGATACAATAACATTTGGAAAAAATGGTTTTGTTGGTGCATGGAGAGGAACGTGGATCCCGTGGAAGCTCCTATTGTCAATATAGTTAATTTCCTTGTCGAATAATTTGACAAGGGGCTATCTTATTGATCTATTAATTGCTATAGATCAGCAATCTCCGCTGGACATTCCCTTGTCAATGGTAAAACGGTAGGTAAGAACGTTACTATTTGTAGAGTTATGAAAAGCATTAGACTGAAAAGACCTCCTAGACCTAAATACCAAACCATGTGGGATGTTAAAGCTATCTTAGACCTTTTCTCTTCTTGGCCTGATAATGCTTATCTTAACAGAAAGTGCCTCTCGCTTAAACTTACTACTCTTTTATGTCTAATCTCTTGTCGTAGAGTTTCCGATGTCAAATGCCTTGATATTTCTTATAGATCTTATGATATGTTTGGGGTTAAATTTGAAATATTTAGAAGGACTAAAACCATGTCAGACTCTATTTTTTATCCTCGTTTTGATGTTTGCAAAAGGCTGTGTGTCGTAGACTGTATGAAAGAATATGACTCGAGAATGAAATACCTTCGCCCTGTAGATGCTAAACAACTCCTTATCTCTTTTGTTAAACCCTTTAAACCAGTTGCTTCTTCCTCCATTGCTAGATGGGTCAAGTCAGTTATGAATCTAGCTGGTATTGACCTTTCTAAATTCCAAGCCCATTCTCTCAGAGGTGCTATGGCAAGCAAATCCTTTTGGTCTGGCGGTAAGTTGGATGATATCCTTAAAGCGGCCGATTGGTCCAATGCTTCAACCTTCGCTCACCACTACTGTAAACCTATTGAGCATATGTCTGATGTTGTCCTTCAGGGCTACCAACATGCATAATGTAGCCTCCGGTCTTGTAATGAAATTGTGATTCTCCTATTAACATGACTAGAGAATCTGGATTTCATTAAAGACACGGAGGCTATCATTATCCCACCCGTCCCTCCCTTGGACGGAGTACTTTTTGCACTGTTATATTACCGTATGCACATGCTTATATTTTGCCTTTAGCGGTAGCTTATGACCTTCTTAAATTCTCCTCTTTCTTTTCAGATAACTCCACCTGATGCCCTGCTCATCTTTATCCCGCTTCGGAATTCTCACCACCTTCAGTTTCAAGATCAAGTTGGAGCTCGCCTTTGAACTTTTGTTGCTTCGTTTCATTTAAAAGAGGCAGTCTGTTTGCCCCTTATGCCATTTATAGCTTGTGCTCACTGCATTCTAGAACTATTTTCTTTGTGATGTAGTGCGGATGCTTGCGATCTGCATTAAAAGATTAATGCATAATGATAGTCTCCGTGTGTTTAATGAAATCCATATTCTCTAGTCATGTTAATAGGAGAATCGCTATTGCCACTGGATTTGGAGTTTGTTAGTTCCTGGTTCTTTAGTTCTCCTGTGTGTGGCAATGAGGGGTTCATTTTTGTTCTCGACGACGGTGATTGCCACTAGATTTAGAGTTAGTCAAATCCCAGTTCTTGGTTTTGCATGTACTAAGTGGCTTGTTGATTTTAGATCATTTTACGATCCTCGGTTTCACCAGCCAGAGGAGCTCTGTTGAGTTTAAATGTATGTATGTTCATACAACAATTCCAAAATGATCGTGATACATTAGTTTGAATGGAATAGAAACATTTCCCAAAGGTAGCGATTATTTGGTGCTTCAGTTTTCCCCTGTATTACTGGCAGCCACGTTGAAATAAGATAGACGAAGAGTTAAATTCTTTGTTTATGCTGCTGATGTTGGTTAATTTCTGACTCAATGTTATGCTTTCACAGGGCTTTTGACGCGCTGTTGTCCGTGCATGCAGTCACATTCAAGACTTCCGGTTGCCTGCCGCTTGTATTAGGCCTTCGACAGTTCTTATTGACACAATGTTAAAATCCCTCACCCGCCTTCCCCGGATGTTTACTTACGATTTAGCAGTGTCCTCCGACGCCGCATCTTCGTTATCTTCACCCGGTCCTCAGCGGTTTGCGACGTGAGTGTTTCTTCAATTGCAGGCAGACTTTCCCTTGGTGACTTCTGTCCCTGCCGGTTCCACACTATTGCGTTATTCTGATCTTGGTATTGTGTATCAATTCTGGCAAGGCATACGTTTGGAGTTATTCTTTCATTTGATCACTCATGTCCGTCGCGAGTGTGGGTCAAGTTCAAAAGCTCAAGTAGATAATAGCATCAATCCAAACCGGGCGCTGCTGTCGTTCTCGTAATATTTCAATATCACTGATTCCCAAAGACAGCGTCCTCAGTCATCAGGTGCTCACATCCTTAATGGGCGAAATCATGCCTCATCATAAATTGTTAGAACAAAATGATGTCGCACTCCAGTAATACTGATTCCAAGGGTTTTATTCACCACTACCACCAATGCGTTTCATCACATAGGCTTGTTCACGGTTAGGGACGTCTGTCTACTATTTCCAATTTATAGTAATTTTCCCATGTGTCCATAATGAGGCATTGTGGGATGTGTAGTTTCAATTTCAGTTTTCAAATAAGTTATTTACATGTATTTACAAATATTTGTAGTTTTTCATTCCATTCATTTACAGTATTTCAATTTAAGTTCTCTTGTTGCAGGGATATAATTACCACATGTATGTAGTGTTTGGAATACCGGATTTTGACAGGTTCTCTTCTACATATATATGAAGTCTAGTGACTTCCTGCAGTATCTGTGGGCCAAAGTACTTATGTAAGTCTCATCATTTGATTGTGCTTCCTTGGATGGTCCGATGGAAGAATCACGTTGTAATGCCTGGGAGATGAGTACCAAATGTTGGTCTCGCCTGAGGGGCTTTATATATTTATATAATATATATATATATATATATATATATATATATATATATATATATATATATATATATATATATATATATATATATATATATATATATATTATCTACTGGCGGTTGCCAGTAGATAGTTATAGTTAGGACCGTGTTTCCATAGGAAATCCGCAACATTCTATTTGGAATAACTTTGGCGCCGATTGACGAATCCTCGCGAATTTTTCAAAATAGGTGGGGTGCTCCGCTCCGCTCCTACCCTAAAAGTCTCGGGGGGATTCGTCAAGCGGGGGCTGAGAAAAAAGGGGGGTCCCAAAACGCGTTTTCCCCATGCATTTTTCCATAGGGACCTTTAGTCCAAGGTACAGCCCGAACGCCTGAACAGAATTACTTGAAATTTGGCAGAGAGGTAGTCCTCAGGTCAGGGATGTGCCTTTTGGATATCTGGAGTCAATCTGTTCAGTAGTTCCTGAGAAAATTGCAGTTAAAAGTACATATATATCTATAAGCGCGCACCGTGCGCGTACGGTAAGCATACCGTACGCGCACGGTGACGTGCGCGAGTGCAATTCTGATTGGCTGTTAGATGTTAGTAAACATTCGAATCGGTCGAAATCAGGAAGTGTCGGCCGCCATTTTGTCTCTCGCAGTCTGAGGCAGTGAAAAACAAAGGTGGAAAATGTGAAAAGGGGGCAGGATGGACAGTTCCTGACCCCCTAGCCATTGTCAGGGGGTCACTGCAGGACCCCCAAGGGTAAAAAAAACAATTTTTTTTTTTTAAATCGCGGGGTGCGCGCACCGTACGCGCACGGCACGCACAACGCATCGTGGGCGCTTGGTGCGCGAAGCGCACCAAGCGCCCACAGAGCGCACGGTGCGTGAAGCGCACCGCGCGCACGGTGAAAAACCTGAAAAAAAAAATATTAATAAGTACATAACTTAGCATTTAAAAAACCGTACAAATTCACTTAAAAAACCATAGGTTTCACACACGTTATAGTTAGGAATTAGCATTTAAAAAACCTTGCAAATTCACTTAAAAAACCATAGGTTTCACACATGTTATAGTTAGCTGGACATTTCCCTCGTAAAAAACCATTGAAATTCCCCCGTTATAGTTAGTGCAGCCAACTATAACTCACGCTACCGCAATCCTCTGCTGATGACGTCAGATATTACATCACTGATTACATATGTGTCTTTCTGAAAAATAAATATTTGTAATATATGTATAGCTAAAGATTAATGGAAGAAGACATGGGTAAATAGGTGTCTAAATACAGTGATGTAATATCTGACGTCATCAGCAGAGGATTGCGGTCGCGTGAGTTATAGTTGCCTGCACTAACTATAACGGGGAAATTTCAATGTTTTTTTACGAGGGAAATGTCCAGCTAACTATAACATGTGTGAAACCTATGGTTTTTTAAGTGAATATATATATGTATATATATATGCATATATATATATATACAAAATTGATCTACAGCAGTGCATTTCCCTTTATCACAATAAATGAGTGCGATGTAGAACAAAGCAAACCACTCGAACATTGCAGGTGAAAACAATGTGTGGTAAAGTGATAGAGTAGTATTGAAAGAAACAGTGCGCCTACTTGACCAGTTGGTTGCTGAGTACACCAATTTTCCACTAGAAAAACAATGATTAATTTTTGTTCACTCTCTCTTCAATGGTCATCCTCTTTCGCTCTTCCACTCTCCCTCGCTCAGACGTTTTTTTCCCTGTGTCCCGCTCTGACTACTACTGTATCTATATAAACAGTATTGGTATGCAGTTCCTAATGAAGAAGGCAGGTTGTAAGTTGGAGTCAAAAGACTCTAAAAGGAGTGACAGGACAGGAGAATAATCTCCTTTTCGGAAAAAGGCCCTCACACACCCGGCAAGCTAGGTGTCTTGCTTCATCATCGGGTCTGCTCCTACTCGGGCCGGCGCTGCAATGCCCAATCAGGCATGCCGGGTGTGTGAGGGCCTTTTTCCGAAAAGGAGATTATTCTCCTGTCCTGTCACTCCTTTTAGAGTCTTTTGACTCCAACTTACAACCTGTGTTCTTCATTAGGAACTGCATACCAATACTGTTTATATAGATCTTTGGGCATGTATGCTGGACCTGCTTGACAAAAGCCCATCCTCATTTCCCCCTTTTTTGATCCTACTACTGTATCTATCTCTGATTCCAGGCCCTCTTCACTTTCCTTCTCCCTCTACTTTCTCCCTTCTCTCTTCCCCTATCATTATCTCGCTATCTTCTTTTCTTTCCCTCTCACATCTGCCAAGTCCTAGAACACCCTTCCCCTCCATCTCCGCAATTCACCCTCACTGTCTGACTTCAGAAAGGGACTCAAGACCAGACTCTTTGACTCAAGTACCCGCACAGTGCCTGGATTCCCTCTCGGGTGACAAGTTGTGCTATACAAATACCAATTGATTGACTGACACACACACTGCTCTTTGTCTTACTGTCCCTCTGCCTATCCCTCTCCTGGACTCCCTCCCTCTCTCTCTCGTGCTCCCTCCACACACCCCCACTCCTTCTAGTTGACAAGTTAGAATATGCATGGCACCTTTGTTACACCACTGCTTGAAGAGGAGGGTTTTGAAAACTTTTCTGTGGGAAACAGTGTGAGCAGGCCATTCTTGTTCGCTCACAGTGCAGTCTTTAATTATTTTGCTCCCTATGGTACCAGATGCATGGGGCGGCTGCTATTGGTCCCTCTGTTACATGGGTTTTGTATTCTGCCTTACGATAGGACCGTGGATGCTCTCAGAATACAGAGGTGTTTTTATTAAAACACCACCAGAGGCTCCATAATATGCAAAGTAGTGTCAGCCTGAGTCACACGTTACAGGCTTACATTCTTTTGTGCCCTGATAATGTCTTAACTACAATTACTTTATTAACCTTCTTGCTTTCTCAAACTTGCTTGAAAATGCACCATTTGCCCACTCTTTTTTTTCAAAATTTCCAGGGGGGAAAACCCCCAACGTACCCTCCTCATTACAGTTGCCTTGCTCACTCGTCACAGGGCACTTATCCTAAACTTTTACACCTCACAACTTTCAAATTTCACCAGCCGCCACTGATGTTAACACATTCAAGGGCGATTTTGGGTGAGGTCTGCAATCCCAGAGACGTGTGGGGAAATTGGAGTATTGCTTCAATGAGATGTTTTTTTAAGTGCATGTCGCAGGAAAGCCAAGAAGTTCAGTCACTGCTGAGCAGTACTCATACATAATTCAACTTTACAGTTATAATTGACATGCAGACTTAATGAAACCCTATATTATCAAAAAGAATATACAGGTGAAATGTAAACCCTACTTACACATGGAATACATAATGCAAGCAGTTATTAGTGAGGGCTTGATGCGTATATTTAAGAACAACCTTTGCATTGGGGAGGTGCCCTGCAGCTCCGCGTAACTTGGATTGTCTGCGGACCACTAAAAATAAAACCATTACTTACTTCTCATCGCAGTCCTAATGCTTAAGGTTCAGCCTCCCTGCCGAAAGAAATTGCTCGATCCCGTCTAACAAACCCACTACTGACATTACACCTAACAAACTTGCTACCTGTAGAAATCAACCGAAAATTTACATAAAGTTAAGCTTTTAGAAAGACGCTGGCACAGCCCTTTTCCTGAGCCAATGAAAGGCTGACAGGGCTGCAAACTCCCTTACTGCCCTTATTCCTAGTGGCAACTTCTAGCAACTCCAAAGCAATTCTGGGACAACTTTTCTTGCCTACAGGCCTCGATCTTCAGCCTAGACCCTCTATCAAGTTCCCACAAAATTGCCCAGAAGGGAGCCTGAGACCAACAGGGCATGTGTCCCTCCCCAGGATGCAAGGGCTTTCACCTGACACACTTTGCTACCTCAGCGGAGAGAGCCATGGGTGTACCTCCAGTACACAAGACCAGAGCGAAACAAGGACTTCTTTGGCCCGGTGTGGCTCCAGAGGAAAGGGCCAGCTCAGCTCAATCCCACATATGTAGACAATACAAGAAGCATTCTAAACTCCTCCAGTCATCCTGGGGGCTCAGGCCTCAGCACCCTTTAAGGCCCAAGAAGCTGCCGAATAAAAGGACCACAGGGCGCTCTCGTAGTTAAAACTGACAGAATGGGAAGAAATACTGGCAACCTATTCACAGGACCCCGACCAACCATCCCAGACTCCCTGGCTTCACCGCCCTCAAGCCAGAGGGGCAATGGTAGGCAGGGTTAAACAAACAACTTTGAACAGCGTGTTAGTGTCCCTTTTGAATACAGTACAACCTTCTGTGGAGGCTCTGCAGTACCAATCAAATAAGATGCACATCCAACTTTCACTTCTTAACATCCTTACCGTCTTTGTGGCTGGGATCGACGACAAATTAAACCTAAATGCATTGATCAAATGGGTACAGTCCGACACCACGTTTGCACAAAGAAACTGTTCCTGCACCAACATCATAGATAAGCTATCAACATTCCCTAAAATGTTGAATGATCTCATAACTGACCTCAAACAAAACCTAACATCGCAGTGGGCCCAACTCACTGGGGTGAAACTGCCCAGCTCCAAAACACTTACCTACTGGAACCACTCCAGCCCTCCACCATCTATTGAAGGCACAAGCAAGCATGCAACTCCAGCTCACATGGCAGGGGTGTGTGAAGGAAATTTGGGGGACCCAAATAGTGAGATTCCAAACCCACACGGGCGGCACTTGGAGCACGGCAACATATGTCACTCCGTTAGACCCGCAGCCAGACACAGCCGATCCACAACCCGGGCTGAATGGGGCTGTGAATGTAAGAAATAATGCCACATTGAGATGAACACAAAGGAGGAAGGGACGGAACAAAGAACTTGCTAGCCAAGAGAGAGAATATCCCCTTTTTAGTGCTGCAGAAAGACAAAACGGAACTGCCTACCAAACTCCTCAAGAGGAAGGGCAGGAGAAAAGGCAAGAGGAAGAGCAAGCTCACCCCTCAGCAAATTCCCTGGGGATGAACAGCTACAGCACACGGGCAATGAGCTCAACACACCCACAAAGTACAGTGAGCTCACAGCAGTGAATCAAGTATAGCTCAGGAGCCCCGCCAAATACTTGCATTATCCTAAGCACTGTACCCAGGACTGTTCCTGCAACCAACGCGACAGGCGCAACCAAAAAGGGAACACACGTACATCTCACCATGAACAACAGGGATTCAAAAATCCCTTTAATAACTCATGGAACCAGCGAGCTTACACCTCAGTGCTAAACTTTACCCCAGAATAAGTTTCCAGAGGAAACTATAATGTACTAAATAGGGGCAACATCCTTCGGCTATTATCATCAATTCCAGAACTGCGTGACCAGAGATCAAGGGACCTTGTGGCAATTCAGTTTATAAGCTCGGAACAAGCACTGGATGGGGACCAACCAAGACCACGTGGACTGCAACCAGAATTGCACATAGAGTTGTCTCCAAAGGGTCCACTTTTGAAAAGTGGGGAATAAAGATTAGCCCACGCTATGATCCAGATTACCTCCTACCCCTTCTTTTTCTCAGTCGATCAGGAGGGCAAAGCCGAGTACAAAGTACAACTTCCTCAGTTCTCAAGGGAGCATGGGGCCCTTCACCACGAGAACAAGCAGCCCATATGAATCATTGGGGAATAGGAAGAGCTGAAACCGAGTTACTAAATGAGAGCGCAAGGGGTATTGTGAGAACAATTACCTGCTCACCTAAGAGAAGGTGACTGCGTCTGGACCAGGAGCTATCCGACACAGCCAACAGCCGCCCACTGCACTTGTGCTCCTGGAATTTAAACAGTCTCTTCACAAAGCTAAACAATCCAGACTTTCACACTTGAGATCATTTGACATCATACTTCTGCAGGAGATCTGGCTGGCTGAGTCTGTTTCCATTCAAGGCTTTATGAACTTCTCTGACCCAGCTATGAAAAGAGAAAAATATGGTCACCTTTCTGGTGCCCTGGCCACATACATCTCCATAGCGAGCATAGTCTCTGCCACACCTCTGGAAGTCAAATTGCCCAGTTCAAATGCGTTATCCCAGTCAAAAACACGGACGTTGACGTAGTCTTCATCAATACCTACATCCATCCCAAAAGTAAGTCAAAAGACTCCAGGAAACTGGTGCAGGAATTATTGAGGCACACAGAGGAGGACAGCTTTACATATCTTGTTGTCTCCGGGGATTTCAATCTGCGCCTTTTAGGCACCTCCATCAGTAACATAGCAACAGCCCAAACCTCACTATGAAAGATCCCGGTGCATGGCAGGAATATATTTGGGTTCCAAAAGAAATGGGAAGTTGCCTACTGGACGATCTCAAATATCTGAGCTTTTGGGCACTGAAAAGCAGATTTGCAGAAGCAATTCCACTGACTGCCACATATCACTCCAATAGAACCAGCTCAACTGTGGCCTACACTATTGGCACCTTCCACTTTTCCAATATGTTTGCACATATCAAATCTGCGACAGAACCGGTAGTGACCACCTCCCGCAGGAGGTGACCTCTGCTCTCAACTTATCCATCTTAAAACAAATCAGGGAGGCAATGGACACTACCCACACAATCAACTATAAACTAATTAAGACAACACTAGCCACCCTAAAAAATGTGCCCTTAGTTGTGGCGGATATACTACAAAAGACCAGGCGAACACACAGTGATGCAGTGTCTATGTGGGAGTTGCTTACTGGAATACTCCAGGCAATGTATGCAACAATGACAAAAATCAGTCCCGACCACAACATCCTTATAGGGAAAAGAGACACACCACAATCAGCACAAATTAAGCTGCTGAAAAATGCAGTAATCAGGTCGATGAGAACTCTGTGCAAAGTCCCACGGACTTAACCGTTCAAACGGTCCCAAGACAACAGAAAATCCAGATAAAAATATTGAAATGGGCCATAAAAAGGGCACAAGATGGCAAACTCTGGACCAAACTGCATATGAACATAAAACATAACGACAGCGCTAGGTTCTGGGTCTTCATCAACCATCTCCTTTGACCCGATCACGGGGGCATTAGCTCTCACATCTCCAAAACAACTTGGGCACAGTCCACTTCAAACGTCGCTTCACAGGTAGTCCCCCGACGGGCACTCAGGATGTCGTACACACTATACTCACCAAAGGGCCCAACATGGAGAGGGCAGACAAAATCAAGAAGGAGATAGCCAAGAGTGAAGGGAAGGTGCACCTGGCTCAAACGGGATCCACCACTGGTCTTTAAACATGAGCCAGCTCTTTGGGCAGAAACCTTAGCACCAGTATTCTCACACATCAGGAGTTTGGGCGTCCTGCCAGCCTCATGGAGGGGCTTGATAATCTCTCCAATCTTTAAAAGCGGTGATAGCTCTCTGCTAACCAACTATTATCTAATAGCCCTGATTGTTAACAATGCCACATATTTTGCCAGGACTCTGCTCAAAGATCTATTATACTGGGCTTCTAGTAACTCCATAATTCTGTTCAACCAGACAAGGTTTTATCAAAATGTCAGGTACAACAACAAATATACTGCCAATCTCTCTTTTAATGGATGCAGCACAAAGTGCTAAAACTCAATTACACTTCTGCTTTATTGATTTTAAAGCGGCCTTCCACCACGTCGACCAGGGAAAGTTGTGGAGTAAACTGGCAGGCTGGAAATACCTCAAGAACTGTTGGACATGCTAATTCTGCTTTACAAGGATGCCTGAGTACGGGTCAAGCTAGGTAGTAGAATGTATCTTTCTATGGAAATTTCAACCACCCACATCTTGAGGTAGGGGTGCGTCCTGGCACCGACCCTTTATAATCTCTTTCTGGCAGACCTGACTCCCCAGCTGCAATCCTGTAACTCCCATGCTCTACAATTAGGGGTACAGAAATATCCAGCTTCCTCTACACCGACGACGTGGTCCTGGTCAGTCGCACTCAGGTGGGGCTGCAAAAGCTGCTAGGTGCTACGAAGGCCTATTCTATGGCCTATGGCCTGACCATCAATCTTGGTAAAACCAAGACTATGACCTATAACAACAAGAAAAAATGCACATGGACATGGTTCTGGGGAGACACTTGGATAGAAAGCATGGATGAAAACAAATACTTAGGGGTCATCATCTACAAAAAAGGCTCCTTTACTACCCAGAAAGAAGCGATAAAGAGAAAAGGTTTGACTCTTACAAACCTAAAGAAAAAACTGTCCGCGCCTGAATTGACACCCCTCCTTTAAGTAGCACGAGCCAAACTCATACCGATGATCTCATATGGAAACAAACTATTAAGATGCAAAGATGCCAGAGTCTTGGATAACATAATGGTACAAAATCAAAAAACCAACCCAACTGCCTGAAGACTGTTTATTATGGCAGAACCATAAGGACGGGACAAAGATTGCCACATCCATATGGGGCTACCACTAGTGTGCACTTAAGGACGCTTAACCCCTTCGCTGCTTGACCTTTTCCCCCAATGTGCTAAGTCTTTTTTTGGGCTATTTGGGGTAGTTCGCGCTTATGCCCCTGTAACTTTTTGACCACATAAGATATCCACGCTAAATTTACGTTCTTTTTTTCCAACATCCTGGGGATTTTAAAGGTACCCATGGATTGTTGATTCCCCTGTAGGGGGCCCAGAAATTAGCCAAAATACAGCAATTTGTTTTTTTTTTAATGGGAAATAAGTGCTGCAGTTGAAAGTTTCTTTTTTGTATCTTTTTTTTTACCTGCAAATTGTATCAACAAAGGGTTTGTGGTGCTGAAATCACAATCTTCCCAGTTTTTCAGGGACTGACAGACCTTTGTCAGAAAACCAAAATAGTTTACACAGTTTTGGCATTTTACTGGGACAAAGCTATTTTTGCTATTTTTTGTGCTCTCAATCTCCTTCCAGTTAATGGTAGAAATGGGTATGAAAACAATAATAGATCCTAGAAAGCTTTACATTTTGGAAAAGTAGACACAATTCTGAATTCAGCAAGGGCTCGTTTGTGCAGATCCTTCAAGGTTTGTTTATAGCAACTAACCATTGAAAATAGGAAAAATTGAAAACGAGTTGATAAAAACAGCCATTTGTGCCAACGTTTTCACCTGTAACTGCTTCTAAGTATGACAGATTTTTTAAAGCAATATACCGTTACATTTGCTGGACCCTTCTGGTTGTGGGGATATATAGAGCTTGTAGGTTCACCAAGAACCCGAGGAACCCAGAGCCAATCACCAAGCAGCGTCTTGCAATGGTTATGGTATGTAGAAATTAATTTGGGAAAATATAAATAGTGAAAAAATCGGTATGAAAGACACCTGTGCATATCTGAAATGGGAACAAAATATAGAGTTTAGAAACAGTAGCTATTTGCACATCTCCGAAATTGTGGGTACCCATACTAGCATGTGAATTATAGGACATTTTTCAAAGTGACTTCTTTTTTACACACTGTCTTACATTTGGAAGGCAGAAATGCTTCAAACGTCAATAGGTAATAACAGTTCCTCTACAAATCTGTGTTTCCCTAAGTCTCCTGATAAAAATGGTACCTCACTTGTGTGGTTAGGCCTAGTGCCTGCGACAGGAAATGGTCCAAAACTCAACGTGGACACAACACATTTTTACAGTGAAAATTGACTCTTTTTTTCAAAGTGCCTAGTGGTGGATTTTGAACCCTAGCTCTGCTGGCACCCAGCGAAACCTAGTAAACCTACACATTTTTGAAAACTAGACCCCAGGAGAATCCAGGATGGGGTGACTTGTCTGGCTCTCACCAGGGTCTGTTACCAAGAATCCCTTGCAAACCTCAAACTTTATAAAAAAATAACACATTTTCCTCACATTTCTGTGATGGAAAGTTCTGGAATCTGTGTGGATCCACAAAATTCCACGCACCCTGCATTACGCAAAGTCTTCTGATAATAATGGTACCTCTTTTGTGTGGGTAGCCCTAGTGCCCACGACAGGAAACGGCCCAAAACGCAACGTGGCCACACCACATTTTTTACAGTAAAAACTGACCCTTTTTTTTAAAGTGCCTAGCTGTGGATTTTGAAACCTAGCTCTGCCGGCACCTAGGGAAACCTAGCAAACCTATACATTTCTGAAAACTAGACACCCAGGGGAATCCAGGATAGGGGGACTTGTCTGGCTCTTACCAGGTTCTGTTACCCAGAATCCCTTGCAAACCTCAAACCTTGTGAAAAAACAAAACACATTTTTCTCAAATTTCTGTGATGGAAAGTTCTGGAATCTGCGTGGATCCACAAAATTCCACCCACCCCTCATTCCCCCAGGTCTCCCGATACAAATGGTACCTCACTCACGTGATGGCTCAGTGGCCATCTAAGGAAATCTACCAAACCCACACATTTCTGAAAACTAGATACCCGGGGGAGTCCAGGTAGGTATGGCTTGCGTGGGTCCCCCAACGTTTTCCTAGCCAGAATCCCCTGCAAACCTCAAATTTAGCTGAAAAAAACAAATTTTCCACATATTGTTGTGTGGGATCACTGTGCCGGCACAAATGTCCTACTCCATAGCGTTCCCCTCAGTCTCCCGAATAAAATGATATCTCATTCTTCTCATCTTGGGGTTTTATTCCTCGTAGGTACTCTGTTCTATTTTCTCTATCTGTATGCCCATGAGAAGGCAGCACCAGACTCGGGCTTTCCCTTCAAAGATGGCCATCTCATCTCCATCCCAGGGCCTGCTCTCTAAGCACGGCATGACGGAACACCTTCCGTGTCTTTGGTGTCTCCATTTCTTATTTCCCCAACTTCTGTCGAGGGGTTGCTGTTTTCACTCATGTAGATCACCTAGCACCCAAGGCTATCCACGTGATGGGTCACTCTTCCCAACATTGTCTCCACTTTAAGAGGGACGTCTTTTTCCCGAGTTTTTATCCTGTAGCTATGCTTTCCTCGTTTAGCTCCTCCCCTTCCGGGTAATTAGTTTAATTGTTCCGCGCCCCTGCGTCATAGCCACCACACCGGGAACTCTACGGCAGCGACTTCATCGAGACACAATGGATTCTGCCACATGAGAATCTCCCCAATCCCTATCAAGGTAGACACTCTGTGGCTCCGTGACGCTTTCCCTCTTAGCTTTCTAATGCTGCATGAGAGTTTGATATGTTGTGGGTTCCCTTTTATTATTTATTGCTGCAGTTGGAGTTGGTGCTGCTGAACGTTCGATTTTATCTTTTAAGTGCCCAGCTGCATTTTAAAATATATTCATTATTTCCGCACAGATGAGGGAATGGGTTGTGTTCATTTTTTAGCTATATTTAGTTTATCCTGCTTTTGTTGTCCCGTATCCTTGTGGTTGATTTGTATCATATGTTGGACTAAGTGCCCCTTAATAAATTCACGAGGCATTGCACATTTTCCACCTGGACACAGCTTTTATGGTTTCGTCTGTCCATTTTTTCCATATACCACGGATTGACCTATGTTCTTTTTGGGGCAATTCAAAAATCTGTTTAAAATCTGTCTGTCACACTTTCATGTATTTTTTTTTTCTTTCAAATCTATTTTATTGAAATCGCATTTATATAAACAATAACAACAATAAACATAAAGGAGAAAAAAAGGAATAGATGCAAATCGACAGTCCCAGAGGTCACAGCATTGAAATCCAGGATTCACATTTATACTATGACTGGACTATTTTGCAATATCACATTCCACACTGTTGATAGATAATAAAAACACCATATGTGGTCTGAAGCTGTTAACAATGTTGTTAGACTACTCAATTCTAATGCTTTTTTTTTTAACAGTTTTTACATTTTCTTTCTCAGCCTTTAGCGGTAGTTTTCGTGTTCTTTATTTTCAGTAGACATGTCTATCTTTTTTCCCTTCTTTTTCTGTTTAGAGTGCCACTTCCACCCACGACAGCATCTCTATATATCCTGTTGGAGCCTATGTCCGCACCTGGAGACTGTAGGGTCTTCCATTGGTTGTTGGTCCGAGGCCTCTCCCCGGTTACTTGAGGTATTCCCTTTCATTTCTCCTTGAAACTCTGTTTTGCTTTCTTATATGTCTGACCCTTTATGTAGTGACCTTATCCCTTTTAGGTTCGTCGGCTTCCATTGGGTAGATATGCTGGATGAGGCCATACATCAGAATCTTTTTTGGCCCACCTCGAGGTGTTATGTAAAAATATATATATATGAAAAAAACTTTTTTTTAAACTTTAAATATTAACAGTGCTTGTTGACACCAATTCATTATTGGAGATTCTATAGTATGCATTAATGTTTGTTTTGTGTGTGTATTTGGTATATTTATGATTATTTTCCAGTTCTTTGTATTGGGTCATTTGGGTTGTAGTCCTTGTCCTGTTCATGTATCTGAGTGAAAGTGTGCATGTAAGAGCTCGGGCTGTAATAAATGTGTGATAGTGTGGGGCAGAGTGTATGAAGTACGATCTCACCTGTAAGGTTTTGTGTCCTTCTACATGTATTTTTTCCATTTGCATGAATTTTATTGATTATTTATGACTAGCTGATGTAAACTGCTATATACATATTTTCGTATGATGGATACATAAAATAAATTGATGATACTTACCCGGATTATATGAAAGTTGGTTCTCACTACTCTACATTTAAGCGTCCTGAATTGCACACTGGTGGTAGCCCCGTGTGGATGTGGCGATATTTGTCCCGTCCTTATGGTTGAGATTTTCTGCCATATTAAATAAACAGTGTTCAGGCAGTTGCGTTGGTTTCTGGATTTTGTAGTCTTATTCCCCTGTACCCCTGCCTATGGATTAATTCAGGAGCCCCCTTTCAGTGTGACTTTTTAAATAAATAACATACTGGTACACTCTTACAGAATTATCTTTTCACTCCCGTGTTTTACTTCACCGGCATAGATTCAACCGGAATTCGGGTTGCTAAAACAGTCACTGGCTAGGTGGGGAGTGTATGAGTTATGCTAGCACAAGATCAGGAAAGCAGAGGCAAACACACTAAACCATCTGCTATGGATGGAGTTGCAGGACAGTGATCTGTCGCCAGCAAGGCCATACCTTCAGGAATCATTAGAAGTCACAGGGCTCACACAACTTTGGGAAACGCCAACTAGTTACCAGGTCTTTAAACGGTTGGTCTGGAAGTCCTTAAAAACAAACTCGCTCGTCGAAGACAAGGTCTCACTGTCAAGAAGAACTCATGGGCAACATTAAACAACTACAAAATTCTTGTGCCACAGAAATATATTTCCACTGGATACTCACTCAACCTCTGTCAATGTGCAGTTTTTAAGATATCGGCTGGGGCTGTGACCCTCAAAGTCCACCCTCCCCCCTGCGTACGAGAAGACCTCTCTGACATCTGCAGCCTTTGTGGGGCTGGGAAGGAAGATTTGGTCCATCTTGTCTGCACCTGTGAAGCAATACAGGGCAAAAGGAGACAGCTGTTAAAAAAAAAACTTTAACCAAAGGGCCATATGCGTGCGAAGGCAGACGGGCTGGCCTGCATTGATCTGGGAGATACTCAGCTGAACTGTCTCTTTATCAAATTTCTGATGAAGGTGGAAAAAAAGATGCCCCACAGTGCATCCGTCAAATTCGCAGTGCAGGCAGCGCCTAACAAGTACTGAATGACACTCCTCAGATGAGTGGCTTGGCCCTGGCCAGCAGTAAGCCAATCATGGCTTGATTAACTGCGACTACAGGGGAAGCGTCTTTGGAGCACATCACTATGAGAGGGGCTCGCACAAGTTGCCACGCACTGCTGTCTCGTCAGTACAATACTTCTTGTCTTATTCATCCCCCTAATTTCTGCACTTGCACTTAACCAAGGATAAATCATTCCATCACAATACTGACCAAGCAACGGTCAGCATTAGCTGCTCCTTAGGACAAAGACTGACCGGTATTCAACCTACAGTTTTAGGTGCAGGCTAAATCCAAATCCAAATCTATTATGGAAACTAATGGTACCTTAAATTCCAAAATTACTATTTTATTGGAAGGGTCTATACTGGTGCCTCCGTGGACACTGTTTGAATGGTGGGGCCACATAAGACAAAACAAGTGAGGCCGGCAGCGCTCTTTTTAAATGCTATTCACAAAAACACTTAGATAGGGAAACTCCAATGCACAGCAGAATTTAAATGCAGCCACTGCCTACGGTTTTCACTTGATTTTAAAGTGTTTTTCAAAATTGTAACCTGGCTACTCATGTGTATGACATATTAGCCAAGTATTCTTTATGAGGAGACTGTTGATATTTTGTGTTTTAAAATTGTCATTTTTTTGCAACGGTTTTAAGTAACTATGCAATTAATAAAAAATCTGAGATCAGTATCTTGCAAATCGTGGTGTGTTCAGAACTGTAGTGAGTGATGAATCTGTGTTCTTTTTGCTTGTGATACTTATCTTTCTATTTACTAGGTCTGAATAGCACTGTCTCCTGTTTCAAGCAGCTAGTCTTCAATAGCTTTGCTAATTACATCTTTGGAATAACCCCACTCCCTGAATCTTACTGACATTTCTACTATGGCTATATCAAATTCTGTATCATCACCGCTGTTTCTGTGTAGTCTAAGTGCTTCTCCGTATGGGATACAGGTCACTACATTAGTGGGGTGGAAACTGCTGGTATGTAACACTGTGTTTCCTGAGGTTGGCTTTCTGTATATGTAACCAATCACTTTTTACGTAAACCAATAAGTCCAGAAAGACCACCTCAAACTTGCTGATGGAACTGGGCAATTGCAGATTTAGATCATTCAGGTTTATTTCTGTAACAAACTTTCTCGCACTTTCTTCGGACCCCCTCCATATGACAAACAAGTTATCAATTAATCTAGACCATAATATTCTGTTTCCATTCCATATATTACTAAATTGGGTCCAGAGCATCTGCTCCTCCCATCAGCCCATATGCAGATTAGCATAGCTGGGACGAACCAGGTGCCCAAAGCCATGCTTCTCAGTTGTTTATACAATTGATTAATTACATTGAGTTGATGCATGGCTTCTTTCACATATAGATGTTTTGGCCAGAGCACAATGTTGCGACTTTTGTTGGCACTTCTTCTCACCAGGTTAGAACTATTTTTTTTTTTTGCAAAGAAGACAAACACAGGAGACAAACACAAAAAATACCTTATTACATACTTTTTCATATACATTTCATTTTTGAGGGGGAGAATAGTAGAAAAAAGAAAAGAAAAAAGGATAATAAGAGAAATCCATAGGCAATAGACAGTGAAAGCAAATAGTGGAGTATTTAATAAATCAGTCCTAATTCATACTGTGCCAAACAGCATTAAAGTTCTGTAGTGCCTTAAGACCTCTAACCTTAGCCAAAGCTTTTTCTCGTTCAAAGATTTCGATAAAGATGCTCCACCACTCCTTTACTTTGCACGGCTTTGGAGAGATCCATGCACGGGCTATAGCCAGTCTAGCAGTACTATCACAATAGCTATTAAGGCCCCCTTTGCTCGATTAGAATTATCGCTGTAACCCATCATTATCTCTCTGATGGTGAGGGCCACATCCAATCCAAGCCGACTTCTTAAAACAGACATGACCTCCTGCCAGAAGGCCACTAACATAGGGCACGTAGCAAACATATGGGCAATATTGACACCATATTCCCCACATTTAGGACAATTCGTCCTATTACTTAAGTACTGAGTCGTTGCTTGTCCCCATCTGGCAACCTTGTCAGGTGTGTAGTACAACATACATATAGTTATAAATTGTTGTAGTCTTAGATTGATAGAGCATACTGCGTCTTTTACTGTAGAGAGTGCAGCCTCTAAAGTTGTAACAGATATTTCCTCAGCAAGAGTTACACTCCATTTCCCAGCTAAAGGACCAAGAGGACCCTATCTTTCCTGGCTAAATAGTCGATACGTGGCACAGACAAGTTTTCCCTGGAAAAGTTCATGAAAAAAAGCTAATAATTGATGGGGTTCCAACGTCTTGAGCCCTTGTGATCTTACAAAATAATCCCTAAATTGAAAATACTTATAGTAGTGTTGGCGTGGTATAAGAAAAGAATCTTTCAAATCTTGGAAAGTACGGAAGCCATCACCATCATAGAGATCCACTAGTTTGTCTACCCCAAGACTGGCCCACTGTTTAGCGATACTATCCTGGAATATGTCTGGAAGTAATGGATTATCCCAAAGCGGAAATTTGATAAAGTAAGTTGGTAGAGAATACGTAATGGCTATTTCTTGCCAAACAGTAGCTAAGCCCCTCAGTGTCTTGAAGCGTACCCTCTTAAAGTAGTTAGGATTGTGTATTCGGTAAAGAAACCTACAGCTGTTCTGGTTTAACAAAAGTTTATGGCTAAAATCTTGATCCTTATTAGAAAGGAGGCTACGAAATCTACTCGTAAGAGAGGCCCAATAGTACAATTTGAAGTCGGAGAGTGCAAGACCGCCTTGGTTAAATGAATGTTTTAAGAACTTAATAGCCCGACGTGCACGCCTATATCCCCAGATGAAGCTGCCTACTATCCCGTCTAGTTTCTTAAAAAACAGATTTGGCAGTTTCAGAGGAATGGACCTAAATAAATAAAGAAACTTAGGAAGAATTGTCATTTTAACGATATTACATCGTCCAATAACACTGATAGGGAGCCTGTGCCAGTTCTTGAGCTTCTTGGCAGTCTCAGTCAGCAATGCTTCATAATTTAATTTAATGATATTTTGGATCTAAGGGGTAATACATTTTTAAAGACTTTGTAGAATTCTATCGGGATCTGGTCTTCACCCGCAGCCTTGCCCAAGGGGAGAGATGCTAAAGCCAACCAGATATCCTCAGCCGATATCTCTCGTTCCAATTGGGCAGCATCCTGAGCTGTTAGCACTGGTATTCGAGCATTGCCTAAGTATCGAGAAACCTCCTCTAGTTCTACTGGGTTTGAAGGGGCATATAGGTCTTCATAAAACAGCGCAAATTGCTTCAATATCGTCCGGGCTTCGGTATATAAGACATTGTCCGCTCCTTTAATTTCAGCAATCTTGCTTTTAGACCTTTTTATCAGCAATTTTATAGGCTAGTACTCTGCCTGTTTGTTCACTGTATTCGTATTGTTCAGAGCTAAATTTATTAAAAACAGCTGCCACTCTTTCCTTGATAATCCCTATTGCCGCTTCTTTCGCTTCTATTAGTTTAAAATAAATTGGTGATTGATCTTCATCCTGTCCTCTAACAGATTGTGCACGAGAAAGCTCTAGACTAGTTAAAGTCATAAGAGCCGCTTTGACAAAAGCCTCCTTAGTTTTATTTTTAGACAGTATAAATTGCAGAGTGATGCCTCTTATGAATGCCTTCATGGAGTCCCATATCATATGAGGAGACGCTATGCCAGTATTAAAATACAGAAATTCAGCTAAGAGTTTCCCCATATGCAAAGTATACTCATCGTCCGATAACAAATATCATAGAAAAGAAAAAGGCCGTCCTGTCTTAACAACAGGGGTCAGCTGAATTATTAATAAAATTGGATTGTGGTCTGAGTTGATCTTAGGGCAAACCTCCACTTTAGCTGCGCTCAGGACGGTGTTACTGACCCAAGCCATATCCAACCTTGAATACTAATGTAAACCCCAGAGAATCTCTATACAAAGCCCGCCAAGCATCTTGTATAGCATGCAAGCGAGCTAGCTCCAAGATTGAAGTCAGTACTTTCTGCATCCTTAAAATCGGGCGCCGAGAGGTTGAGTCTAAAGTTTGATTCATAACGCAGTTAAAGGCTCCCATGACTATTAAAGTTCCCTGGAATTCAAGTAGAGTTAGCATGAGCGTGTTAAAGATCACTGGATCATCTGTATTAGGTCCATAAATCACAACTAAGACATATTTAATACCATGGACCACCAGTTGAGCAATAGCCCACCTCCCCCTAACATCAGCAATAACCCGATCAATTTTATAATCCAAAAATGTACTAGCTAGTATAGCCACACCCCTTATTGAAACTGCTTGAGATGAGCAGACGCCAATGTTATAGCCAAGTTGATTAAGCAGTGTCCGGTCCTTGTGCGCTATATCAGTTTCAGTTACCAAGACCAAATGAGGGCGATACATCTTTAACTCTTCCGGTACAAGTTGGCGTTTACGAGTGGCATTCAACCCAGATACAGTCCAACATAAAAATGTTATCACTGCCATAATATTGCAACCAATACCTCATTTAGAACACATTTTCCAAAAGCACATCCAAAAACCACTCCCCCCAAGTAAAAAGAATATAATGTTTAGCTCCCTTGCTTTTACCCTGCAGCAATCCAAACCCCACCTCTCACCCAACCCTGTCTCAAGAATGGAATCACCTCCCTTATTGCTGTCAACAAGACAGCATTCAAGGAGGTTCAGATGCAGAGTGCCCCTAGCTAGAAACAACAAGAATTTTTCAAAGGCATTTAAGGAAAAAAAAACAAGATAAAATCAGCAATCTAAGGTTGGCAACACCAGGAAGAAAGTACCCAGAAACTTTCAGATTATTTCTCAGGCTCCTGTCGCCAAGAGTTCAAAACTTCCTGAGCCTCGTGCTCCGTAAATGCTAGCTTAGTATAGAAATCCTTTATTATTTTTAAGCGCCCCGGCTCCTGAATATACACCTGCACACCAGCCGCCTTCAGGGGATCAATAAGTTGGCGAAGTTTCCAGTGCCGATCCATAGTGTTCTTACAGAAGTCAGAGCTAACAAATATTGAAAAAGAGTCCATGCGTATTGGGGTAGTTGGCCTCGCTTTAATGGAATCCACTTGCTGTAATAAAAAATTACCGAGACAAATTTAAAATAGGTCTAGGAAAGCGGCCAGGAGGTTTATTAGTAGTTAATGGTAATCTATGAGCCCGTTGGACTTTGCTATCCCAGTCCCAGTCAGCCAGATCCGGGAAAGATTTCTGAAATAGATTAACCATGTATGCTTGGCAATCTGTTCCTTACGATCCTTCTGGTACCCAAAACACTCCTAAATTATTGCGTTGTTGTCGATTTTCCAGATCCTTGACCTTCAACTGCATAGTTCTTAACTGAATTTCATGTGTGTCTGTAAGTTTCATAGTTCTGCTCATGTGGTTTTCTGTGTCAGATACTCTCTGCTGGAGATCAGTAATATCAGAAGTGAGAGAAGCTATCTGGTTTTTAACCTCTGAGAGGGTAAACCTCGTAGCAGAGCTATCCGGTCTAGCCTGAGCGTAATAATCCTGAGCTTCTACTCTCTGTGCTTGTAGTGCCTGAAGGATTTCTAGCAGCAATATTTTTTTCAGAAGGCTGACTAGAAACTGGCTGTATGTCCATTTGATCCCCTTGTATTACCATAGCAGCCAATGAGGGTGTTAGAGAAGGGGGCATCAAAGATATTCCCTGACTGTTAGTACCCCTGCCACTGGTACTAATACAATTGTTGCCTTGCCCCCTATCTACTGCAGGAGGATCTGGAAGAACCTGAATAGTTTGAGAGATCAAGTCAGAGCTAGAGCCAGAGAGACGCAAAATTATTCTCTTCACTTCCCCCCTTCTTTGTAACCCACTTTCGAAGCGGGCTGCTGGTTGCAGTAGTTTTAACTGAATTAATTATAGATATCCCCTTGTTTATCAAGAGCCTTCTTTTTATTCTGTTTTTGAACTCTGGTTTTAGTAACCCCTTTATTATGTTTGTTCATCGGGGTTCCCTCCTTGCTATACTCCATAATGCGCTCTTCACAGCTGACAGTTATCCATTCATTGCAGGTAGTGTCTATATCATGAAAGCCTTCCTTAATCCCAAAGTTAGTTTCCAGCATATCAGCTACCGCAGCGAGTATGAGGCTGATACTATGTCCCAGATTTTGCGGAGCAGCTGTCTTGATATCCATACCAATTGTAGCAGCACCGGAGTCCCCACCTTCAGATAATTCTACATATTTCGTAGGATCCTCACAGTTACTGACTACAGAGAGAGATACTGTCACTGGTTGGTTCTGTGAAGGTAGCGAGAGCTGTGAAGGCTGTGAAGGCTATGAAAGCTGACTAACATTAGAGACCTCGGAATTTGAGATATAAGAATATGGGGCAGGTACAGTCAGGTTCTCCCTTGAGGCTACTATGTCACCTATTGCTGCTATATCTTCCGGAGAAAGTAATAGGCTTGTGTCGTTCTGTGTCTTTTCTCCCCCAAGTGGCAACACAGCTTCAATGAGTGCGCTCACCATATCCGTTTCTATGGCCTCATTGTCTGTAGCTTGCTATGGTAGGGCAGGCCAACTAGCGAGTCGCAATACACCTGAGCAGCTAGCCGGCAAAAACGCCCGGAGCATCCAGTGGCGAATAACAACCTGGAGTGGAACACGATCAGCCAGCAGTATCATACAGGCAATCCAAAATATCCCTCAAGTATAGAAGCGACTTCACCCTTTTTCTCGTCCCACATCCCACGACTGGCACGTCTCGTTCTGTCCTGCGATGTCCTGCGATGTCCTGCAGCACGTAGCCAGCTAAGTCCGCCAAAGTCCACAAAGTTCCCCGGGCCCGCTAGTCCGTCGGATCGGTCAGCTTCGATCAGCTTCTCCTTTAGATCGCGGGAGAAGAACAGGAGTGGAGCGAAGCAAAGAGCTGGATGCAGGCGTGTAAAAGCATCTCTTCCTTTTGGGTTATAGCAGTTTTAACAGCTACAGACTTCTGCTATAGTTGCTTTTGTTTTCCCACTTACTGAAATGCTGTCGCCATTGCCATCACCATCGCCTACATGCCTGAAACCGGTAAGTATCACAGGGGCAGCTCTGCAACGACCTCCTGTCGGTGGCGTCAATCCTCCATCTTCCTTCCCTTCCAGGTTAGAATATTTATGAAGATTTTTAATCAGTTTGTTATATACTGCTCTGTTTGTGTTGTACTTGTTACATCTTTTATATTCGTTTTTTGTTCTTTTTTAAAATTCTTAATATCTTGCGTTACCAGGTTGGTGAAAATATCATAGACCATCTCTTGGAAGATTGGGCACAAAGATGGACGGCAGTGGTTTAAATGGGGTGACTGCCTCATCATCTACTCCCAAATCCATGCAGGAGATGATACCCTTTTTAGTAATGATTTCAGATATTCCTTCAATTTCATTTTCCAGTTGTTTGAGTTCTATTAGTAATTTCATATTGGATACTGTGAGGTTAGATTTCCTGTCATAAAATCGGTGGACTTTTGGAGCTTCCATTTCAACTGTGAGGGTTAAAATTTCTGTAGTTTAAGTTTTCTCACAAACTTGTAAACATCCACACGGGTTTGTGCATAGTTGAAACACTTTTCTGGACAAAAAGACTGGCCTAATTTCAGGATTTGTTCTTCTGCTTTACTCAAAGTTGTGTCCGACAGATTAATTATTGCTGTGCTATCAGAGTTTATTTGCGGTTGTATCTGTGTTGCCTTTGGTGTCTTTGGCCAATTGTTTTGGAGTGACGGTTGTGTCATCATTTTCTGTTCCTCCTTTTCTTTGGTGATTTTGCTTCCTTGGTCTCAAGTTTAGGGCCCTGCCCACTAGCTCGTCCACTACTATTGGCACATCTCTGGTTTTGTCGCTGGTGGATGGCTTGTCAAGATCTGTCATCACTTCAGAACTTGCTGCCGATGCCGTATCACTTTGACTTTGCTCTTGTCTTTGTCAGTTACTTTCAGAGAGCCTCTGACGTGAAATGGTATCAAACCGACGGGTGAAGATAAAAATTTGACCGCGTTCTTAATCATTCTTGTCTCTTTTAAACTTTTGTGCCTTGGGGTTGATGATGATTTCTTCCTGCTTGCCAATTCTAACCTTCAGTTCTGCCTTGAAGGCATCCGCTTTGTCTTGATCTGGTTCCCGTGCCAGTTTGGTATCTAATTTGTTGATTTCTTGCAAGATGGTTTGCCTACTGATTTCTGCATACTGGATAAGAATCTGAACCAGGCGTGTTGATGCACTGTATTTCTTTATGCCCATTCTCTGAGCATGTCAAGATGCAGGTTTTCGAAACTCAGTGCCAGTGAAATACTTACTCCCCTGGGTATTCTGCCCACTTCCTTATACCTCTGAAGGGAGTTACTTGACCACCATTCAGTTAATACACTTCTCAATAACTTTTGTAGCTTTTTCAGCTTTGTTGTTAAACCCCCATTGCATGCCCCATATCAGGTGACATTGCCTGGACTGGGCTCAGTGATAGTTGTGTTCTCCTTGAACACATTACTTGCTATTTCCTCTCTATCCTTCACTGCATCAGCTGACATTATGGTTGTTATAGCATTTACTGTGGACACCAGGATATTCAGTTGTGTTGAAAGCTTAAAACACAAGAGCCCTTCTTCCGCATCAGCTGTCTCTTACCTAAAGCAGCTAGCCAGTGATCATTGGTCTTCAAACCCTCCAAGCGCCGGAAGTCAGCCATCCGGATGCATGTAGCCTGCGGGGGGCTCCGAAGCTCTCCTTTTAGGAAACACACCTTCGTTGCACCACACGCTTGCAGTGCTCCAGAACAATGGTGGCGTGGGTGTGCGGCTAAACATGAAGATAATCCATTCGTTCTTCAAAACACCAGACACCCACACTCAAGGTCTTTGTTTTCTATTTAATTTTGTTAGTAGTAATGCATTTCGGCTTCATAAATCCTTGCTCTCATCGTGGGAGCCACACACATTACTGTCTACAACCTTTAATTGCTGTCACTGAGTTGACAGAGTCAAAGAGGCCAAACCCAAAACAAAGCCATCACACAAAAAATCTAAAATTTGGAATTGGTCACGAGACCTTCGATACACCCCTTTCTTTTGGCACCAATTTTCAAAATATTTCCAGTGTCTTGCAAATAATGCAAGAGTTAACAGCTTCCTACGTGCTTGGATATCAATAGCTACCTACATTGAAAAGCCAAAGCCTTGTAAAGCAGTTCAACTTCCAAGCCATGAGGTCTTTAACTGTATCAGAGACAGCGAATGAGGCTGAAGAGGTGGAGGCCGAAGAGGGAGTTAGAGATTTTGCCCCTGCCTCAACTGTTTCAGCAGGAACAAAGGCTGCCTTGGCCAAAATGGAGATACCAGAATTACCTGCACCTGCTTGTTTCAAACTTTCTGTAATACCATCAGAATGAGAGGTGTTGTGGGAAAAGCAAACAGCAACCCTGTTGGCCACTGAAATGACATTGGGCCTGATTACAATGTCGGTCGAAGTTGCCTCCAACCCACATTGCTGCAGAATCGGGACCGATCGACCTCCATTCGGTGTTCCCAACCGCATTATGATGCTACTGAACATGTTGCGGTCGCACATTCCCATTTCCCTATGGGAGCTTGTGCTGCGGTCAGAAACTGGCTGCAGCACAAGCCCTCAGAGAGAAATGGGAGTATGTGAAAATCCCTGCACCCTGTGGCAGGCACCTCACAGTGCCTGCTTCAGGGTGCAAGGATTTACAGGTGGGCACAATAGGTGCCCCTCAGGCCCATAAACGTAGGCCGAGAAGCAAGGGGGCCCTGCAAGGGGCCCCCAAAGTTGCTTTCCGACAGCCTTTCCATTGCAGAAAGGCCGGCATGGAAAGGCTGGGTGGAACCGATATCGTAATCCCGACGGCAGAAACGTCGTCCTAAAGGGATTATGTTGCAGTTTCGACTAGCCGACAGGCTTCTTGAACCTGTCAGAAGCCAGCAGGAATGACCGGCTGGTTTGACTTCCGACCACCTACATTGTAATTAGGCGGTTGGAAGTCAAACAAGGGATGTTGGTTGTAAATCCTCCGACCGCAGGTCACAGGCTTTCCGAACGACATCGTAATTGGGCCCATTGTGTCTACCACCCACACATTTTGATGCCATGTCTTTAAGCAAAATTGTGTGAGAAAGCCTTCGCTTCGAGAGACAAACAGATACAACAAGGGCCTCCTAAACCTTCTCATTATTAACTAAAACGTCTCCCTGCTCAGAAGATATGATACTGAAGTTGGCAGATTGTGACTTAGCCTGTCTGCCATCATGTTCTCCACTCTAGTAAAACACATCATTTTCAACTCCATGAGGAGCTGTTCTGCCCATGTGAAAAAGTTCCATGGCTAACTTTGCCAATGTTTATGTTTATGCTTATGTGCTTATAGAGCGCGTGAATCACCCCATAAGGGTATCTCAGCGCTAAGACCGCCTAGGAGTGCTGAGGAGAAATGATTAGAACAGCGATGTTTTCAGCATTTTCCTGAAAACCAGGTAATCCGTGCATTGACGCAGGTGTAAGGGGAGTTTGTTCCAGTAGAGTGGGGCAAGATGGTAGAAAGCCTTACCACCTTGGCGGGATTTTTTAAAGCGCAGGACTAGTAACATGGCTTTGGCTCCGGAGCGGAGGGGTCTGGAGGGCACATAGTTAACAAATTTATCATTTAGGTAGCTGGGGCCAGATCTGTTTACGGCTTTGTGTGCCATACAGCATATTTTAAATGTAATCCTTTTTCTTATGGGTAACCAATGTAATTTATGAAGCAAAGGGAGGGAGGCAGTTCTTGGGGGGGCGTTGGTTACCAGTGGGGCCGCATTGTTCTGGACAACCTGGAATCTGTTTATGGCACTTTCGTTGCTGAGATCAACAGCATGTTACAGTAATCCAAGCGGCTTAAGATTAGTGCCTGGATCAAGGTTTTCCTGGAAGATATTGGCAGGAAAGGGAAGACTCTTCTGAGCATGCTGAGGCTATGGAAGCAAGCTCTGACGGTAGAAGAGACATGGTCTCCCAGCGTAAGTTTATGATCTAATCGGACTCCAAGGTTTTTTACCACCTGTTTTGGACATGGGGTAGGACCCAATTCCTCTGGCCACCAGCATGGGGACCATTTTACAGTGGCATCGCCCAAAAACATTATCTCTGACTTAGCAGCGTTAAGTTGGAGAAAATTAATTTTCATCCATTCCGCTATGGTCTTCATTCCTTCATTGAAGGTGCTTTGAATATTGGGGTTGGATTTGTCAAGTGAGAGGAGTAATTGGGTGTCATCTGCGTATGATATGGGGATAAATCCCAATTTCCTCAACAGTCTTACCAGGGGAGTGACGTAAATGTTGAACAGGGTTGGGCTCAGGCATGAGCCCTGTGGTACTCCCTTGGTCACCTTGGTGGTCTTAGAATGATATGGACCTTGGTTAACGGTCTGTGTTCTGTCGGACAAAAAGTTGGACAGCCATTTCAGTGCATTTCCTGTGATGCCTATGTCACCCAATCTTCTGAGTATAATTTGGTGGGAGATGGTGTCGAATGCTGCGGAAAGGACAAGCAGCACCAGAAGCACCGCCTGACCCTTATCCAACAGCATCCTAATGTTGTCCGTGACTGCTACCAGAGTGGATTCTGTGCTGTATCTGGGATGGAATCCAGATTGTGTGGAGTCTAGGCAGTTAGTGGATTTGATGAATTTGGAGAGGTATATATTGATGTGTTTTTTTAAAGATTTTAGTGTGGAGGGGAAGGAGAGAGGTGGATCGATAATTGGTTACGTCTTCCCTTGAGATTTTGGGATTCTATGGCAGGACCGGAGGCTCCGATTATGCTTTTTCCTTCTTCGCTTTAATAATCACATTTTTCCACAGCAGCCAAAAACAAACAACATTTCTTTTTCCCAAATGAGGGGAAACAATCCTGAGAGATAAATCACAACAACAACACAAGTCCATAAAACTACAGCTCCCATGAGTCAAGGTCCCATCCAACAGTAGTCCTTCCTCAGTGTCAGCCTCTGCTAGAAGGTCCTCTACATCCGTTGTCCCTCCTCTTTCTTCGCGCGAAATTATTGGTCTTGTTTGGAACCATCATTCCCTGAAAACAAACACATATCGTAAAATCCCTGAAACGGTATAACTTATCACCACAACATTATAAAGCAAACATTAAACATGCAAACAACCTGTGGTGCAAAATAAAACATTTTACTTACTGCCATACGGGTGGGTTCGCACCGACTGTGCCAAGGGAGGGATAATCCTCGCCTCCGTGTCCTTAACAGAATTGAAACTTACCGTTACTATGCTAGACAAATTTCGATTCTATGGCAGGACCGGAGGCTATTCGTAGGGCATTGTTTCAGAGGAGCTAAGCGGTCTAGGGTTGCTAGGAGGCTGGCCTTAAAGGAGGCTATGTGTTCTTCAATGTTTTCCGATTCCAAGTGTTGAGGTGGTCAAAATGCGACTTCAAAGTGTGCTGGTGTGATTGTATGCCAGTGTCTGTAGCTTTTGTTTTGATAGTATTTGGGAGCAGGCTGTGCTTTGGTGCTGTTAATGCGGAACTCGACCATAGACTGGTCCGACCATGTCAGGAAAAGAGTAGCTACGTAGGATATATTGGGAGAGCTAGTTAATATAATGTCCAAAGTATGTCCAGCTTGGTGTGTTGGGGCTTGGTTTATTATGGTAAGATTGAGTGCAGACAGTTCAGTCAAAAGAGATGAAGCCTCTGGGTTGTCTTGGATTTCACTATGTATATTGAAATCTCCAAGAAGTTGAAAATTCCTGGAAGATATAACATGTGGAGCAATGAGTTCCATGAGCTGTGTGATGGTGTTGGTTAGTGGTCCTGGTGGGCCATATACTACTGCTCCTTTCCAGCTATGATTGTGATGTAAGTTCATACTGAAAACCAGAATTTCCAGCTGGTCATTGCTTACTTGATCTCAAATGGAGAAAGTGACGGGGTTTTTGTAGATTATGGCTATTCCTCCACCAGTCCTGTTTGGTCTATCTCGTTTTTGTATGTGGGAGCCGTCAGGGTGTGTTCCTGCTATGTCTGGGTTGGAGTGTGGTTTTGTCCAAGTTTCTGTTAGGAACCCTATATGGGATTTAGTGGAGGACAGCAGGTCTCAAATGTTGGCTGCATGTTTAGGCAGAGACCTTACATTGGCCAGAAAGCGGTTCCAGTCTTTAGCTGCTATCTGATCTGGCAGAGTGCATACTTTCTGTGTAATTGTGAACACAGCCATTGCTCTGCTTCGTTTCTGTAGTGGTTCTCTGGTAGTGGCTAGAGTGCTTTGCTATTGACAGTTGCAGCAGGAAAAAGGTCCCATTACTTCAGTAGGAGTGGGGCAGGCCTTATTAGCTGTTACATTGTTTGAATTGCCGTTCTTGATCTCAATCAACTCTCTACTAGTATAAGTATGAAGAGACCTCACCTTCTTGGACTGAGTATACGCATCTGTCTAGGCATATGCAGTTTATACTATGGTAGCTAGACTGCTAACCTCCCGTCGGGGTAGGAAGGGAAGTGTTCAAGTCTTGCTTCCGGTCTGTGGCGCCTCCATCTAGATTACCGGAACAATCCGTGCTGGACCGGGGAGGACGCTGAATGCGAGGTGAGAAGAAGTATTTAAAATATTTAAAGTACAGTGCGCAAGTTTTTTAAAAATAACATGTGTAAAGATGCAAGTGTCAAAAGCAGATCGGTCCAGTAGATTAAAAGAAGTCAGAGCCCTTTCCCAGGTGCTCTCCAGTGTATTAAAAGCAAAGTTCAGTGCAATTTTTAAAAGAACAAACAATGTTGGATGGAGCCCTTTCCCAGCCGCTCTGTTTCCGTTCACAATCAATCACCTTTGCCAGCCTAAGCGCGTCCGCTGCGTGTCTGTCTAGGCATATGCATTTTATACTATGGTAGCTAGACTGCTAACCTCCCGTCGGGGTAGGGAGAGAAGTGGTCAAGTCTTGCTTCCGGTCTGTGGCGCCTCCCTCCAGACAACCGGAACAATCCGTGCTGGACCGGGGAGGACGCCAAATGCGAGGTGAGAAGAAGTATTTAAAATATTTAAAGTACAGTGCGCAAGTTTTTTAAAAATAACATTTGTAAAGATGCAAGTGTCATAAGCAGATCGGTACAGTAGATTAAAAGACTCTGTGTTATTCATGCCCCGTCTGTTTATGTATGCTTTTTCCACTTGGTTGTCAGTCCTTATCAATACTAAGGCATTCTCTGTCTGTGGCACACAGTTCTTGAAAGCATACCACACTGCCATCAACTCCATTGAATTCAAATTGATCCTTTTTAACCGTGACCACTTTTGTTTTGCTTCCAATCCCCTAAGCGTACCCCCCATCCCCATGTTCTTGCGTCGGATGTCACAACTTTTGGACCTGGGTAATGAAAGCACACCTGTTTTCTCAGGTGATCTGGATTCAACCACCACTGTAAGCATTCCCTTATCTCACTTGACACATGATTGATTGCCTCGTCCTCATAATTAATGATAGACCACTGATTTAAAGTGGTGACGTGACCAAGCAACTACAGCCGTTGTTGTTAAGTAAAACCCTAAATTCTCAACAATTGTATGACTGCCCTTTTCTGCATTGACATTATCTGGACCACCCTTGTCTGAAGTGACTGAACCCTGATCTCCAGCAAATACCTGCTCTTTTTGCCTGTATATGAGTGCCACAATAAATTGTCTTTAATTTCTCTGGGACCAGACTGGACTTCTGATAGTTCACAATAAATCCCAAATCCTTCAGACGAGGGCACACCATCTTAGCTCTGGACTCCACCTTCGAAACAGAAGAGACAGTATCAACCTGTTGTCCAGATAGACAAACAACCGAAGACCATGTAACTACAAGAAAGAAACAACTGGTACAAGTGCTTTCGTGAACACCCTTGGCGATGAAGAAGATAACCGAATAAACACCAGATGCTCTCTGAGAATCTGGTACCGGCACTATGACTCCCTTCTGGAACATTGCTGAACACCATCCAACTTTGCCTCTCTCTTTATCCTGTCCTTTGGCATTGGGCTGTTCTGAAAACAATGTTTTGGGGGTTGACCTGCAAGTTCTATGGAATTCCCCTCTCTTACCACATCCAGTACCCCTTTGCTCGAATCAACTTGAACCCATTCTGAATAAAAGTCCCATTGTCTGGCTACCAATGGCAGGTCCTTTTAGTCAGTATTTACCCGACTGCTGATTATCTGACTGTGACCGGATTTTGAGATGCGTGCAGCCCCCCAACCTTGGGACCTGGTTCGAACTGCATGTTTCCTATTTATCACTGTTTCTCCTGGTTTTCTCTGGAAAAATTACTTCTTTGCCATAGGGGCTAGAAAAGAAAAAAGCATCTTCTTCTCCTCTGCGGATTCTTTTAACCATGTCATCCAACTGTGAGTCTAGATGTTTGTTTCCCGGAAAAGGAAGGTGATGTATTAAAGATCTTAGTGACTGCTCCACCTTCCAGGGTTTAATCCACAGCAGTCTTCTACTGTCTATCAAAACCCCTAATGCTGCTCATGCTGTCAGACCGCCAGCTCGGGCGGTCGCTGGACTACCACCGCTGCACATCCACGAGTCTGGTGGTTTTCAGACCGCCAGACTTGTAATTGGGCCCTTGATGTTTATTTCATTAGGACTATCTGCGCATCAAAGCTGAAAGCTCCACCTTTCTCATGTACCTGCATCCAAAGAGAGAGGAAAACAGAAACCACTAAGTGGTATTATTTGTAGGTCGGGCTTGACACCAGAGCTGTCAGCAAACCTTATTTGATCAACCACAAAAGAGGAGAGAGGGGAGCACATAGCAGAGAGGGGCTTTGGCTCCGCCCAGGTGTTAATAAACAGGAGAACCATGGCTGTCGATTCACTGAAATGCCAAGGGTAGCAGAAGTGACATCATATACTTTTTCACACACATTAGGACATCTTAAGACCCTCAACAGTGGTTAACTTTCCACGAAGTGATATAATAGAACTTGAAAGGCATATAGTAAAATAAAGTTACCATATTGATAGAAAAGATACCAAAGTGGATAACACTATTTACATTTTCTCCATATATAAAGCAGGACGCTGCAATGTATGTCTGAGGTACAATAGTGATCAGCAAAGGAGCATGGCATCATTGGCGCAACCCTCTAACGCTCAAGTACAATCATTGTATTTCCAGACATAGTCTCAAATGCCCAGGCTTAAAGTCTAATGTCAAGTCACATCATTTTATGCCTAGGCAAAACTTTCATATACCAAGCCAGAACCTTCTTTTTTTCAGACACAAACTTTATTTGACCAGGTATAGCCTGACATACCCTGTCACGACCTCATCAAAGCATATGTGCAGACTCTTCTCTGTCTCGCAGTCAGTCTACACACAGGCTGCATGGACCCAAACTATGGGTACATTTACTGTTATTATTGTTATAAACTATAATAATAATAACAATAATAATACCAAAGACTCAGTCGAATAGCCTGTTGACCAGTTATAAATGTTTTTGGGATCAGTTTGTGTGTTCAATGATTTTTGGACAAGTGTAAGTAGCATATTTCTAGAAGTACATTTTTGTTTACCCTCTTCGACGCTCATGCCGAGCCCAGCTCATCATGAGGCACAGTGGAGCTGTGCTCATGACGAGCTGGGCTCGTCATAACCGTCGCAGCCCGCCCACGTGTGGTTGATTCCCCACCTGTGCGGGAGAATCAATCAGTGGGCGGGGTCGTGACGAGCTCAGCTCGTCATGAGCACAGCTCCACTGTTCCTCATGACAAGCTGGGCTCGTCACGAGCACAGCGCCACCCTCACTAGTTGCTCTATATTGGTTTTAAAAATAAAGCACACAGGCGAGAGCGCGCGGCGCGACGATCTAAGATGGCCGCCGGGTGAGAAGCTCCGCTCGAAAAACGCCGATTCGAGCATGAAGGCACCTCTTCCAGGCAACGAAGCTCCGCTTTGAACATGGATTCGGCTTTGGGACATTGCAGGGACTGCCTTGGCAAGTTTTGTTGACCGAAATGCGGTCTTTTCGTTACCATAATTGCGTTCTTTCTGCTTCCCTCAGATGACGGCCGCCATTTTGTTTTTTTCTTCAGCGTTTTTCTTCTATTTTTTCGCTGCCACTGAATCTTTAAGCCAGGTTCCTGATGTTTTTTGGTGGTATTGCGGCGGTGGCTGCGTTAGCTCACCTTTTGCCTTCTTTCTGAGCAATTATCTGTTGGCGCCTGGTCTCTCTGGTGGCTTCTGTGGATTCCTCAGATTGTCTCTTCTAGTAATTATTTAAGAGGGAGCCAGTTGTGTCTCAGGTGTCCCAATACCCTCCGCTGTGTTAAACCTTGATACTATCATCGTCTGCTACTCCTCCTCTTGCTGCTGACTACGCAATTTTTCTGCGGTCCTGCCTGTATTCCGCCATTGTTTATTTCTGCCATAATTGGTTGCGGCACTGTCAGTATGGAGGGCGTACAATCTACCAAGCCTCACGGAGGTTCTACTGGGGGAAGGAAGGACTCAAGCAATCCATCGGTTAAACGCACCAAAAAGGACCCACCTTCCCCAAATAAATCTCCACTGCCTCTCACTCTTGAGGATATTATGGAGGAGTTGCGTCTTATTCGTCCTTTTATCACGGACACTGTTGCCATGCTTCAGAGGTTAGATGATAAGTGGTCTAGTATGGATACGAGACTGTCTGAGGTGGAACAGAGGATTAGTGATGCACAGGATGTTGTCACTAAAGTTGACACTCTCACCAAAGAAGTTGGCCAGCTCAAGAAAGTGGCGGAAGATTTGGAAAACCGCAATAGGCGCAACAACCTGCGCATTTATGGTATTCCTGAAGGATCAGAGGGGTCGGACATGATTCAATTCCTTAAATCCCAAGTTCTTCAAATTGTTGGCCTCCCGAAATCCTCAGATTTTAATATACAACGTGCTCATCGTCTGGGGCCAAGAAATGCATCTTCTGCATCTAAACCTCGTGGAATCATAGCATATTTCCTCCTCTACTCAGATCTTATGATGATTCTCCAGGCCGCCAAGCAACATAAGCAAATGATCTGGTCTGGGCACAAGGTCTTTTTCACTCAGGATGTCTCCAAGCCTACTGCTTCCCGCCGAAAGGAATTCTTGGACCTCAGACCGGCTTTGAGATCTATGAACGCACGCTATGGTTTAATACACCCTTGTTTTTTCAAAGTGACCTATAAGGAAAGAACTTATAGCTTTGAGGATCCTGCTGACCTGCGGAAGTTTATTCATACTCACAAGGGAGAACTTATGGAACTGAGCAAATCCTAGTTGTTTCTCTTTCTTTTTAAAAGTATAGTATTAACCTGTTTTGCTTAAATGTTTACTTAGAAGTTGGATAGTTCCTGTACTTCTTGTGCTCATTCCTTGTTTTTCCTTTGTTTTGCAGGATTCCCCTTTGTGGTGTTCTTGTCATGGTCATCCTTTTGTCCCATCCCGCTGTTTACAGTTTCTACCCCTTCTGTTGCCGTTTCTTTCCCTAGATGTTTGGTAAGTTCCTTCGCTTGTCCTATTTGATTTTTATATTGTTCTCGTTTTCCGATTTATAGTCTTTTGTCTATCAGTTTCTTTTTATACTTCTATGGTGGTTTGTTCTCTTATATGCTTCTCTTGCGCGGCTGTTTTGGTCTTCGTCGCCCCCCTCTCACAGTAATGTTTTTTGTTCAATTATTTTCCGTGGCTAAAGTCTATTGGCTTTTTGCCACCCTCCTTTTGATGCCTTTTGGGGGTTTCTGTACCCCTGCACCTTTCTCCCTATCCTTTCCCTTCTCCTTTTCGCTTTTCCCCTCTTTTTGCTGTTTGTCCTCCCATTCCTCATACCTCTTTATTCCTGTCATCTCTATTCTTCTGGCAACCTCTTCACTATCTGATACACACCATATTTTCCTTTTCTCTTTTTCTGTTCATGGTACTTCTTTGTCCTTCTTCTCTTTTATATCTTCACCAACGTATTTGCGGCTGTTGTCTGCTTCAATTTTTCTGTCCCTTACTATTTATTCAGGCACCTGTGCATTTCATTTTTATTTTCAGTTTGCTCCTCTTTCTCTTTCCTGTCCTAAATTCCATACTCCTTTCGGCTTATCCTTACTTTCTTTACACAAATTAATGGTCTTCGTGTCATTTCTTGGAATGTTAAAGGAGTTCGCAACCCTGTTAAAAAACAACGTGTCTTATCTCATTTAGCAAGGTTGAAATGTCATGTTGCACTGTTACAAGAGACCCACCTTAATTCTCAAGATTTATCGTCGTTGCGTAGACAATGGGTTGGAGAGGCATTTTGTTCTCCAGCAGCAAATGGTAAAAATGGTGTTCTTATTTTGTTTCATAAGTCTTTATCTGTTCAATTGCACAATGAATTCCATGACACTTGTGGTAGATGGCTATTCTTAGATGTTACTGTTAATAA
Source organism: Triturus cristatus (assembly GCF_964204655.1). Lineage (NCBI taxonomy): Eukaryota > Metazoa > Chordata > Amphibia > Caudata > Salamandridae > Triturus > Triturus cristatus. The sequence continues at coordinate 552,462,767 of NC_140590.1, read as the reverse complement.
TACACAATTTTCCTTTTGTAATGTTTATGGCCCTAACGGGGTAGATTTGACCTTTTGGAGGGACTTCTCTAAACTTCTATCCTCTCATGCGAGTGATAATTTGATTGTAGGTGGTGATTGTAACCAACTAATGGACCCATTTTTAGATCGCAAATCACACACCAGATATGTCCCCAACAAAATGCAAAAGTCCTTTTTTAATGCTATCTCCTCCAGAGGTCTTATTGACTCATGGAGACTTTCCCATCCCGATACCTTAGAATTTTCCTTTTTTTCTCCAGTACACTCCTCACATTCCCGTATAGACTATATTTTTCTCACACAGCATTCATTCCAATTTATGACTAATTCAGAAATAGGCTCAATTCTTATATCTGACCATGCTCCGGTTATTACTGATCTGGACTTTCCCTCACCTACTCCCACCTCTAGGCGGTGGCGCTTCAATAACTCGCTCCTCCTAGATTCACAGTTTGTCGAGCAATTTCCATTTTTTGCAAAGGATTTTTTTATAAATAATCTTCACTCCACTCCTCACTTTCACTCTATTTGGGACTCCTTCAAGGCTGCTGCCAGAGGTTTTATTATTGTTTTTGTCTCACGAAAAAAGAAAGCAGCTCTTTCAAAGTCGGCCCAAATTCTTAAACAAATTAAAGACCTAGAGCATCTCTACTTCACCACTAATTCCTCAGAATCACTCTCTTCCCTCATCAAAGCAAAAATGCAGTTTAACAAGCACTCTTGGGACTCTGCGAGTACCACCCTCCTCAATTTTCACTCCAAAATGTATGGCGGGCGCAATAAAGCTGGTAAGTCTCTCGCTAACTATCTAAAAATTAAAAAACAAAAATCTAAAATAATAACTATTACCGATTCGCATGGAGTTCCTCAGCATACTGATGACAAAATTCTCAACTGTTTTGTTCAATATTATTCTACACTTTATACGCCCGAATCTGTTCCCTCGCCTTCTCAAATAGACTCCTTTTTCCAGTCCCTCCCCTGGCCTTCGGATAGGTCTGTGGATCTCTCTTCACTCGACGTTCCTCCTTCAGAAAAGGAGCTACTTAATGCTATTACTCTTCTTCCCAAAGATAAAACCCCGGGCCCAGATGGTTTCACGGTTCGTTTTTATCTCCATTTTAAGGATATCCTTTTACCTAATTTATTTTCTTTGATTACTTCCTTTGTGGCTCAAGGGAGGTCTCAAGGTTCTTTCACTCAGGCTCTGCTATGCTTAATCCCTAAAAAAGATAAAGATCCCTCCCTCTGCAAAAATTATCGACCCATCTCCTTGATTAATACGGACTGTAAAATTTATGCTAAAGTTTTGGCCTCTCGTATTAACAAAGTTATCCCTGATCTTATCAACATCTATCAATCTGGGTTTGTTAAAGGTAGATACATCACTGATAACTCGAGAACCTTCCTTAACATTATTCACCTGGCCTCAAAGATGGACTCCCCAATCGCTGCCATTACCTTAGATGCTGAGAAAGCGTTCGATAGAGTCTGTTGAGATTTTATGTTTGGTGCTTTGCGTTGGCATGGCTTTAGTCCTCCCTTTATTCGTTATGTTAAGTTACTATATTCCGCTCCCTCCACCTCTATTTGGGTTAACGGGTCTCAATCCTCTTATTTTTCTTTGCATAGAGGCACTAGACAGGGTTGTCCTCTCTCTCCTCTTCTTTTCATTCTTGCGCTGGAGCCCTTTTTAGAAAAAATTCGCCGTTCATCATTGTATGCTGGCTTCAAATTTCAAAACATGGATATTAAGTTTACGGCCTATGCTGACGATATTTTGCTTTATATTTCTAACCCGTCCACCTCTTTGCCCGCACTCTTTTCTCTGTTACAAGAGTACTCTCTGGTTTCTGGGTATAAACGTAATATAGATAAATCTGAGGTTTTGCCACTTAATACATTTTGCCTTCCTCATATGTTTCAGGGTTCGGGTTTTGAATGGAACTCAGGTAATATTAAATGTCTAGGTATTCTGTATGCCAGCACCATTAGAGATACGATAATGCTTAACCAGAAGGATATTGTTAAAAAACTCTCTTCCCTTATAGAACGTTGGTCCCCCCTTTTTTTTATCCTGGTGGGGGAGGCTCGCCACTATTAAAATGATGCTCCTCCCTATAGTCAATTTTTACCTTTCAATGCTTCCAATCTCCCTTCCACTCTATTTTTTTAAAACTATAAACCGTATTTTTACCTCCTTTTTATGGAATAAACGTAAGGCAAGGATTTCTCTCTCTCGTCTTCAACAACCTAAAGATCTGGGTGGAGTGAATTTCCCCAACATTGTTCGGTTTCACTCAGCTTTTACTCTGAAACAGATTTGGCCTTTTCTATCTGACTTGACTAACAGCCTGGAGCGCTATAGAACTTGCCCAGCTCTCGCCTTTTTCATTCGTTACGGCTACCCGGTTATCTCATCCTCCACAACGTTTTCTTACTCCTATCTTTAGACACTCTAAGGCACTCGCCCTCTCTGTCTTTCGCAGTTGGAATTCCATTCCTCAATCCCAATTTGGTACAACAAATCCATTATGATTAATCACAGAGCACTTTTTTGGAAAGAATGGATAGATAAAGGCATCATTACTTTCGATTCCTTACTTAGTAATAATTCCCTGCGCAACTTTTCCGATATTCGAGATTCTTTTCACCTCTCTAATGCTCATTCCTCTCAGTATCCCTTGCTCAAGAACTCTTTAGATCTTTTTATTTCTCAGGGCGCTTCACTTTCCACTGCTGACTCAACCATTTTCCCCCTCCCGGACTTCTCTATTCCCCTTAAAGCTGCTGCTATTTACAAGTTACTTTCTTGTTCTCCTGTAGCAAGAATTAAATCCAAGCTTGAACTCTCCTGGGAATTGGACCTAGCCCAAGAGTTTCCTCTCCAAGTTTGGAACTCTTTATGGTTAAAGTTGCACACTGCTTCACGTTCTGCCAGTACCACACAGACTCTGTATTTTTTTTATAATAAACTTTTTTTTACTCCTTCTGATTTATATAGCTTTAAATTGATTGACTCTAAAATATGTTGGTCTTGCCCCTCTGAGAATAGTGACTTTTTGCATATGTTTTTTCACTGCCCGTTGGTTAAATCCCTCTGGTCCCGTGTTTGGTCTAAACTGAACGATATCTTAGCTACTGACCACACTTTTGAGATTGTTCATATCTTTTTTGGTGGTATGGCTCCTATATGGAATGTTCTGCTAATGTTCGTAAATTTATTGACTTGTATATAGCCATTACTCTACAGATAATTACGACCAATTGGAAAGATGCCTCCAAGATCTCATATAATGCATGGTGGAATCTATTATGTCATCACCACCGAATGGATCGTGCTTTTGCCAACACTGTACCCCTTTTGATCAAAAAGGATTTGTTATGGTTGCCATTAACCAATTTTCTTTCCCAAACTGTTCCTTAAATAGCTGTTTTTATTTCTCTTTTTTTTTTTTGTTCATGTTATAGATACAGCTTCTCCTAATATGTTTATTCATCTATTAACTTCTACACTTATATGATGTTTATTTTGTATAATGGTTACATTTTTCCCCCCTCCCCCTCCTTTTTTCCTCTTCTCTTCTCTACCCTCCCTACCCATTACTCAAAACCTTAAAATGGTTTTTACATATGTATATTCTCTATCTTTCTATGGCACTTTTTTTAGATTGTACGATTTAGTTTTTTTTTCCATTGTTCTATTACATTGCCTTGGTCTTTCTTTTGTACTGATGTTTTACTTGGATTATGATATTTAATAAAGCTTTCTAAACTAGAAAAATAAAGCACACAGAGTACTGACTGACCTGCTTGAGGTCTGATCTCTCTTTTGCAACAGCAGTGCTAGCCAGGCCCTGCCATGCAACTCTTAAAGCTGTTGGTGCCTTGGTCAGCTCCTCACGTTTCAGCATACACACCTTCATGGGACTAGAGCACTGGGCAAATAACAACACGTTTTAACCTCCAATATACACACATACACTGAGAAACCCCATTTTAGTGGTGTCATGCTCCTAAAAACTATTTTCTGACTAAACTTGTCACCTGCCAGTTCGTTGCTTTTTTTTTCTACACTGCATTTAAGCACTTAACATTGTTGAAAAAACCCGAAAGCAAAGTGTTAAACGTGTGTGGTAGCTGTATTTTGTTTGGTGCTTTAAAGACAAACAGGCAGCACTACAGCGACATTCTTGCATATTTCTTTTTCAGAAATGTACATCACACAGTGAGCCACGTTTACTGTTTAATGCTGTTACAAACACTAAGTCAGTGGGTGGGGAGACTCCGCCAGAGGGTAGCAAAGGGCAAACAAGGAGACGCAGCAGCGACCACTGGCAACCCCTTATTGATGTCCACGAGGAGTAGGTTTTGATTTGGCAGGAGGTGTGTGTCTCCACAGAAAACGTGCTTCCACTCCATGCAGCTGTGATTATTTCGCTTGTTTTTCCAGCTGCATGAGCCAGCAGCAGCATGACTACCCAGAGAAGGCTCACAGAAACACGAAACATGAAGCTTATAACATGATGGACTCTGAGTTTTCAGGGGCACGCGCTCATGGCACAGTTAAAGTCTCTTAGATAAGATCATTTATAGTGTTTGTTTTCCTCGGAAGTAGCACAGATCCCCTTCCTTTTCCATCATTATCTTTAGACCTCAGCGTGCAGTTATACGCTTGAGAGCAGTATGGGATGCCCAGTGCTACAGTAATCCACACTCATTTTTGGGTCTGCCTTGACCTATGTGATCAGCAAAAAAGAGCTTCTAGATTTCTGTTGCGAGAGTGGTTTAGGGTTTACCCACATGTTAGTTTCTCTAACTAGAGGATTTGATTGGGCCGAAGTTGTGTGCTTCCAATTCCTGCGTGTATTGTACTTTTTGGCTTGGACAAAGCTTATACACAATGCAACTAGACCGAGTTGATTATAGCGGCAAGCCAATGATCATGGCTGTAGGCCTGATCTGTTTATAATGAAATGTTATGAAAAAGGCTGTAGGGCTCATGTATATATTTTGAAAAGCATACGTTAACCCCTTCGCTGCGGCGCGAATTCCGCCGCGGCGCTGGGGGGGTGCGGGGTGAGCGCGGCGCCGCCATGCTCATGACGGAACCACGCCGTCATGAGCCACGGGTGAGCTGTGCTCATGACGGCGTGGTTCCTTCACGACTCCGCCCACTTGCATTGTTCGCCCGCACAGGCGGGGAATCAGTGCAGCGTGGGCGGAGCGGCCGCAACTGCCGCAGTTATGACGGAACCACGCCATCATGAGCACACGCCGCCCGTGGCTCATGACGGCGTGGTTCCGTCATGAGCACGCAAGGGGTTAAAATCAATGGATATTCAAGGGTGAATTGGTATTATACTCTATTATAACTTACAAATGGGTACTTTACTACATGGAAACTCACAGATTACTGTAGTAAGCAAGAGTTTTGGTGCTAGTTACTCACTCTGGCAAACCGTGGGTATAGAAGATTTGCACTGTGAGAAGCCTTGTTGATCCCTCTTAGGTTAGATAGGATTTGCTCGGTCTGAGTTGCTTACGGTGACAAGCCAATCAAAACCCCTATAGACCTGATTGATGTGAAGGGAAAGATTATGCCAGATGCCACAGGTCTGTTTATTTTGAAAAGTTATGACAAAGGCAAGAGGTCTGGCATATTTATTGTGACCAGCATATGTTAAAGCCAAAAGGCATCTGACAGTGGATTTTTATCACACTGTGGTATGGGCTGTTGGCATGTATATGGTTACATGAAATCTCCCGGATTACCACAGTAGGCAAATGATTTGGTGTTAGTCACACACTCTGACACACCCTTGCAGTAGAAGATTTCACTTTGATGACTCTTGCTTCGCCCTGTTGAGAGGGGTTGTATATTGTATTGCTAAATGTAATTCTATACATATTTTTAGGTCTCACCTATGCCGCGCATGCGCTGCATAGGCAAAAAGACCTTTAGCGATCGCTTTGGCTTTTCAGCCAAAAACGTACACACGTTCCATTGCCTTCAATGGCAATGCGTGCACGTCTGGAGATTCACTTGCGGGAGCGAGCGGCTGGCGCCATATGTTATCAATTATCGTGGCGCCAGCCGCTCGCTCCCGCAAGTGATTCGCGCAAGCCCTCTCCTCTCTCCCCCTGCTGCTGCGCGAGGCGCGCGCGCATGTGCTTTTATCTTCTGTCACGCGCTGTTCTAAAGATGGGGGTTATTATAGAGCTTGGTATCATTCTGACTTTTTCATTTGGACATTCATTTGTACCTGCCCGCGGTTCATATTAAGGGCATTAGCATGAGCCCAAATCTCTTCCGCCCGCTCGTGCTCTCTCTCTCACACACTCAGGCACGCACACTTTCACTCACACACACTCGCACTCTCGCTCACACACTATCTCTCAGTTAAACGCTATGTCTCGTCTAAATTGTGCCTCCATTGTCACATCTCACCAGAGCTGCTCATATTATTGTATTCTGCTTTTTTCAATACTCCAGAGGCAGATATGTCGATTTTTTTTTTATGTATTTCTTTTATAATGTATTTTTCACTTTGCGATAAGATGTGCGGTTCTGTTGGAAAAAAGATTCAGAATATGCGTGTAGGGTTCTTTTTTTTTTACAGTTATTAAACAGCGCGTGTCATCATACACGTAATATATTTCCATACAGATTAAATTATAGCAGTGAAATGCAGCGTGCCGGATGCTCGAATTGCACTCTGCAGATGTTAACAGCAGCATCTGCTGAATAATAAAAGGCCATACAGGTTTCAGGATAAATTAGAGCAGGAGCATAGCAGCAAGTATGTGAATAGACCAGACGCGCGAGTTTGGGAGCGCATTTTAAGAACGGTAGTTGAAAGTTGTAAACTGAATGAGAAGGCACTGTAGTGCTCGTAAAAGGTACACACAGCAAAACAAAACTAAAGCTAAAAATGCCCGAGTTGAGCTTGACCGTTATTGTGTATGGAGGAAACCAAGGCCTGGAGATGTCTAAGCTTATTGTACCAATTACACATGGGTACACGGGGACAGCAGAGGGTGTGTGTGTGTACACAAGCAGCATGTATACTGTTAAGGGGCATATGGGCTGGCATCTGGATCACGTGGTTTGTAATCAGACTGTGCTCGAGCCATCGCCATCACTACAGGATTCCCAAAGGAAAGCGTATGGGGCTGGAGCCAGCCCCGTTACTGGGTTCTCCTGGATATTTGTCTGGGCCGAGAAGAGGAGAAGGGGCATGTTGTGTGTGTTTGCCTGGTTATGCCTGACTAGAAGTGGGAAGTGTGATGCATGTGCTTGAACATTTTAACAGCAAAAGCGAAGAATGGAACATCCCTTCTGCCAAGAGATGGATCATAAGTTGCGTGCACCCTAGCTGCAAACGTGTTTGCATATCGGTGATTAAACCGGGTGCTGTAGGCAGCCTCTGCAAAGCATATATGAATGCATGTGGTGTTGTGAGTGTTGTGAGGCATGATGGTGCAAGTCCTGAAAACAAATAAGGGATCAACTAATTAGCAGATACAATCCAGGATGAAGGCACATCAACTGACTTTGACAACTATAGCACCACCCCGCCCCGGGGTGTTTTGCTCACCAGTCTATGCAACATAATAGTCTATGTATTTAATTACGGAGCGCTCTGCATAGACACCTATACAGCAGTATCTTTACGCATCCCATGGTATAATTTTCTTATACCTCTTAATTTTTAGAACTTAGCTTAAATCACAGATCTTTGCGCAGGTGCAGTCTGTCACTGTTGCTCAGAGCTTCATTTCTTAACAAGGGTAACTCCACTTTTAACATTTCGCAATGTTTATGTTGCACCGTAACATTTTAGTGTATAGGCTCTGGTTATCTCCAAAACTAGATTATCTGCAGTTTTAAACAAACTCGCACGTTGTGAAATTTGTATCCGAAAAAAATACATTGTGTAGATGATTTTGAAAAGTATACATATTGTGCAGCTCTCCACACACTCTGATGGCTTTCCCGTGATTGCATGTCAGAAAGAAAGCAAACCCCCTCTGGGCATACTTCCGGGTGCTGTGACTGAGAACACCCTGCTGGTTGCAATTTCAGTGGAATGTTGGAGCGACAGCAGCCAGTCACATTTCAGAGACTGTTCGCGCTAAAGATAACTTTGTCTACCGTGGTTGTTGAGCCTTACTGGGGCAGTTAGCTTTCCTGCTCCTCCTGCTGCCAGTAATGTGGTGATTCATGGGTGTGCGTGGAAGTCAGTGGTGTCTTTATCCGCCCTCTGTTATAAAGAGCCACTGCTTGAGGGCACACTTCATAATCTATATCCTCTCTGAGCACTTGAATATTGGGTGGCGACAGTGAACTTTGAAGGACGTAGGGCTGAGGGGGTGTAATGGGGTTGGAAGTCCTCATATTGCAAGTCCATGAGCATCTTTTTAGTTATCTGTAATTTTAGGTATACGAGAAATGCAAACATCTTTTATTGCTACCTCCACTGTCAGAGGACACCGCCTCCTTCCAGACTACCTCATCATGAAATTGGCACCAGAGCAGCACAGCCCACTCATCCACAACTGAGTGTACCATAGTGGGCCGGAGACTTTCCGACCAACACGTGACCTATATCTGTTGGTACTCATCTAACGGCTACCCAAAGAACGTCCGTTGCCTCCTTAAACATACAGATGTTTGCTATTGCCAAACGGACTTGCCCCTTTTGTAAGGTTAATGCCTATGATGTCTAAGCTGTTGGATGTTACAGACTGGCAATGTTGGCCATTGCTAAGCGTTTCTTGTTCGAAGTATTGGAAATGCCGCATAAGTGTCAAGACGGCCCTTTTCTGGCCAATTTCAGCCCAGTCTTCTGTGGCGTGAGTCTGGCCTTCCCAAGTCATTGTAGACCCAATTGTGCATTTGGAAAATCTGATCTTTCTCTGCCTTGCATTCATGTAGAATCACATGTGTGTGTGTTTACAGTACTTTTTTTAATGGCAGTTGCTGGTTCAGTCCGCTCCTTCATACGGCGTATCTAGTTCAGAGGAGTCGGCGAAAAGGAGGGGTGCCTGCCTGTTGACTCCTAGTATCTGACTGCAAAAGTATGCACCCTGTCTCCGTGTGTCCCCCTGACCCAATAATGAAAGAAATAGCTTGACGAATAATTCAGGCCTTGTATTCTAGCTCACACACCAGTAGCTCCCACCATACATTAGTTGATTGTGGTACTTGTGATGCACACTTGTCAAGAAATAATATTTTGGTGAAAAGAAGTATGAGATTTGATTTGATGGTACGGATGCCTAGCACTTGCATGCTAGGCAGTAGTGTTGTTAACCCAAAACGTACAAAGAGCTATCGGTTAAAGGCAATTGCAGAAGCCTAGGTACTGCTGGAGATGCGTCGTTTGTAGGTCGCTGTAAGCTCATAGTGTGATGGGCATAGAACTAGATGCTCATGCAAGCGATAATGCCCAATGTACTTAAGTGATAAAAGTGTGTGCAGAATAAATGTTATCAGAGCACCCATTGATGAAAGGACGTTACTATGTATGGAGCAGAGGGGCTGTTTGGTTGTAGACAGTTGCAGTGCAAATATTTTGGAAATTCAAGCAACCAAGTGCTGGAAAGGAATTAGCTCAATTAGTAATGCATTTGCCAGGGAATGCTAAGTTTTTGTTGATTTATGCACAGACCTGTTGCTATCCAAGCAAATATTTTAAATATGACTAGCAGTCACATAAAATGGCACAAGAACCTGTTGTTATCGGTTCTACGCTTAGCAGGCAACGCAGTGGTTCCTGCAGACACAAACCTTCTGAAAGACCATGATATGGTAGCTTATTCGTTCCTACTCAGAATCTTAAGTTCACGCTTCTCTGAAACAGGAAGTGAAGCTTTTAAAGTGTAGTAAAAAGTATGTCTTACTGGTTAGATGTGAGAGTCTAGAGCGGCGTCGTTGAATCTGCTGGGCACTTAGATGGAGACATGAAGTGTTGATTGTTATAAAGATCATGACCGTTAGTCACTACCCACCAACATAAAACATCAACATGCCCAACATAAAACATGTACACCTCCCTAAAACACTGAATTTAAAAGAATAACAGCATACAAACCCATTAGCGATCCAGTTCGACGGTATTGCTCAGTTTGTTACTTATTACACAGTTTAATTTTTTATTCTATTTAATGTTTGTATTTGATAAAGTCCAGATCTAGATTGAAGAAGCAGCTGAACACTTTACAGAAAATACATTTTATTGCAACAGGGACATCTAAACATAAGGTGTTGTAGGTGGAGGAGCATGATATGGAGGGGGTAGTTCGCTGAATTGCAGACCACACTTTGCGCGGGGGAAGGAGGTACTAGTTACTGAGGCAGGACTGGATAGCGCGCTGTGTAGATTTGTACTTTGGAGCGCACCCATTTTGCATCGCAGTTATTTACGGTTTGAGGTGCAGGATGTTGATGTGAATTGCCGAAAATCCTTTTATTTTATTTGGTGAGATTTCGAAGCTTAAGTTTACGCGCCAGTCTCCTGTTTCCAGAGACCCCAACTCGGACACTTGGCTGCATAGGTTCATGCACTAGACATTTTGTTGCTGCTGCTTCATGGCCTGACTGGGATGAACTGGGGTGCATGTTTGAATGGTGAAGGCATGGAGTGTCTGAGTGGAACGGAATAGTATTTAGGTGTTCCGTCCTTGTCCAATGTGGATTATGAATTTAATCTGCAAATGTTGTAATAGAGTTATTAAAACAAGCATTGGCATAACCAATAGGTCTCGTTTTTGGGGCCTTATAAGTATTTAGTTATGCAGCACAATATCCTTGGTGCAACAACATCAACTGTTGCATGGCTAAACACTTATAAGGTCCCAAAGGCGAGACTTATTGGCTAAGCCAATGCTTGTTAATTTTAGATCTGTGTGCATGATGGTTGCCACTTTATGCACACTTCAGTATGCCTGTGTCGGTTATGATGTCAAGCCAATGGGGAAGGCTATGAAGCCTGATTGGTTCACTGGGAAACATTATGTCAGATTCCAGATTTATTGTAAAATGCATGGGCCCAATTCACAAAGGTAAGCTTAGACCTTTGGTCTTAACTTAGATCAAACGTCTACGTTTACAACTTTGGGAATTCACAAAGGGCAATACGAGTACTATCTTTATGTCTGCATTCGGGGCTGAAAGTGGGGAGAGGATGTGGCACAATGACCAGAGCTGCCGACTTCGGAGCAGGAGAACCAGGTTCGAGTCTCGGTGTCGGCTCAACATTGTGATTGTGATCAAATCACTTAATCTCCCGTGCCTACCATGAATGAATGTGTCCTTAACTGGTGCTCATGAAAAGTGCCAGTGTTGATGTGCTCAGCACCGGAAACCACTGGCTCAAATCAATCTCCGATTGTATTCTTGCTTTGCTTTCTGATATTTGTATTCCTGCATTTGTAATAAATAGATAGAACTGCAAGAGGATGAATGCAAAGCAATGGTGCATGATTTACAGCCATGTCTGAAATGGAGAAACATGTTAATATATCGCAAAGGTGGCTTGAAACCGTTAGAGAGAAGTCAAAAGGGCGCGTGTCGGGTACATGCTTAAAATGTGACATTGTCTGTTCATTCTGGTCTTTGTAGTTCTCATTTCATAAAAGATTGACTAACACCGGAAGTGGAATGCACGTGCAAAGAAATGAGCCCGTGTTTAATGGCTCTCCGTCTCCGAATGAAGCATTGGTGCTGCCTGCGCTTTGTGTGCAGGCGCCGGTGTTGCTGGTGCCTGCGCGCTATCAGTGTTCACTGTGTTACAGAAGCTTGCACCGCTGCTTCCTCAGTTGTGCTTGCTTTGTCTCTAAGTGAAGCTGCCCCACTCCCGCCTGTTCAGCCTGTTCTCTATTTCTGATTGAAGCCTGCTGTTCTGCTACTGCCTGCTTTGAAGCTGCTCTGTGATAAAAAAATATCTTACTTGTGTTCGCCAAGCCACTAACTGTCAACCTCCTCAGGAGCCCACGACAGGTACCGAGTGTTCCAGCCCGTTCAACAAGCATTAGTATAGACAACAAAATGGTCCTGTCAGGACAACAATTTAAACCAGGAAAACATATTCAATCAAACAACAAGCGAGACATAAATTGTTGCAGGACAATTTCTGTGGAAAAAAGAGAAAAAGAAATACAACACCAGAGTCAAAACTGGAATATATTATATATATTGGGGAACTTGTATAGCATGTAAGTTACTCAAATCATAAAAGCAGTGGCTCCATTAAGCGAAGAAAGTGAAAAAAAAGTGCTCATGCAATGTGACAAGTAACAAATATTTCCAAATCCGGTATACATGTGAAATGCAGTGCAAACACGCAACTGCACAAAGCCTGTCTGGGCTGGGCTCAATATCAGAGTCTGTAGCCTTCAAGTAGGGGTGAAGTTCTACTCAATATTGATCCTGTTCAAGGATAGTGGTATAGTACAGGCCAAAGAATAGATTGTCGATGTTTCGATCCAGAAATACGTGGTTAATCAGAACATTTCACAAAGGTCTTTATCAGGACAAGTACATGGGGCAACCTAGAGTCGCATGACATGACACCCCTCACATGGGTGTTGTCTTTGTGAAATGAACAACAAATGTGAGCTCATCGAAAAAGACTTGGTTAATCAATCCAAAGTTTCCACCTAAGGTGTACTAATTGGGGGCGCGGCAGAGTCAACCCCTTCATCAATGAATGTAGAATGGGCAATATGACGGCAAATATACTCATCCCCAACTGGGCTGCAGCCGGGCATGAGTATATTGCCAATGGTTATGAGTATATTGCCAAAACAATGGTTACCCCATTTTCTTATAATGGTACACAACAAGCATTGGCAAAGCCAATGGTCTCGTCTATACTAGATCTATTGGCTTTGTCAATGTTTTTTTAGCCATATTGAGCAACAGCTGGTCTGCTTTGTATAGGTGTGACATAAAGGCTTGGCCAATGCTTGTGTTTTTCTGGTGAGAGGAACAGGGGAAGCAACAGTGGGGAAGGGGTAATTGGACAGGATAAGCAACGATGGAGGAATGGGGAGGGTGAATGGGTCAAACAACAATTCAAGAGAGGGCGCAAGCATTGACAACCAGGCAAAAATACAGGAGGGGGAAGAGGAACCAGAAAAGGGGGACAGGGAAGGAATGACAGGGGTGGGGAACACGTCAGTCTACAACACAGGAGGGGGAGTAGGATGTGGCAAACAGCGATGATGGGGCCTCAACGGGAGAGGGCCTGCGAGTAGAAGAAAAAAGTAGCCCAAGCCAGAAAGCGTGAGCAGCGGAAGGGCACTCACAAAGGAAGGAAGAAGTACTTGAGTTATGCTCTATGGAATGGAGAAACATACAAAGAGGAAAGGAATCTGGCATAAGCTGACCAAACAGGAGCCAACAAATAAGAGTGACGATGAACCCAAGCCTAATTTGAGCCGGTGGTTTCCGGTGCTCGGCACTGGCACTTAAATGTCAACCCCAGCACTTATGACAGCCTGCCATATTGTGGCACTGTTTATCTAATTTAGATATGAGCACAACAGTTGTTTATTAATAGACTATGCATTAAAAATGACTAAAACCTGCCTCCCCGGCCATTCCTTTAGGTTTGGGGGCTTTGAATAGTTCATATTGTCTCACTTGTAGGAGTGTGATGCTTAGTAGTTGTGTTCGTATCATCATTGGCAGCGATGGCAGGGGCAATGGCTGGTCAAGCTGTAGTGGTCTCCTGACTAGGGCCCTGACAATTATTCCTTTTACAAATTAAGCACTGACAAACATGGGCAGGCTATCAGTCCCCTTTAAACTCACAAAATGTCTTGCAAGCGACAGCATATGTGCTATCTCAGGTGAGAACAAATAATATACAAGCAAAAGCGAGTGCTAATAAGCAAACTAATGGGAAGTCTTTTTTTAAGCCCGCTGTATGTTTTTTGTATGGTCCTAAGGATGTCTTTTGCAAACAGACAGATACAAGTGAACCATTGTTATGTTTTTTTGGGAGTTCCAACTATTTTTCTGAAACAACAAGTCATTGTTTTACCACGGGAATTTAAGTTTTATATGCAAGCATGTATGGTATGGCATGGTATGGCATGGTATGGTATGGTTTGTCATTATACAGTATTGTATTGCATGGCCTGTCATTTAAAGTATGCTATTGTATGGTATAGTAGGCCTGTCATTGCATAGTATGGTCTGGTGTTACCTGTCTTTGTATAGTATGGCATGGTATGGTATGGCCTGTCATTATATAGTATGGTGTTTTATGGTGTCAGATGGCCCATAATTATGTAGTATGATACTGTGTGGCCTGTCGTATAGTATGGTATGGAAGGGTGCCTGCCTTTGTATAGTATGGTATGGTATGGTATGGCCTGGCTTTGAATAGCATGGTTGGTTTGACCTGCCATTGTATGGTATGTTATGGTATTGCATGCGTTGACCTGTCATTGCATAGTATGGTGCGGTATGGCATGGCCTGTCGTTGTATAGTATGGGATGGTATGGGATGGTATGGCTTTGTATAGTATGGAATGGTACAGCTTGTAATTGTACAGCACGGTATGGTATGGCCTGCCTTTGTATAGCATGGTATGGTATGGTGTGTCAATGTATAGTATGATATAGAATGGTTTTGCCTGCCTTTGTATAGCATTGTATGGTATGGAATGATATGGCCTGCCATTGTATAGTATGGTATAGGTGGACCTGGAAGTTATGATATGGCCTGTCATCACGTCTTTTTTCTTCAGTTTTATATAGCTTGAACTCGACCTGGAGGTATCAGAGCAGTTTACATGAGCACCAGTTGCATTACAGAAGGACACATTCATTTATTTTTTTTAGGCATGGGGAGATAAGTGATTTGCCCAGAATCACAGGATGTTTAAGCCTCCCGCCAGACTCTAACCTGGTTTTCCAGCTTCAAAGTCGGCTGCTCTAGCTGTTAAGCCACATCCTCTGTATGGTATGGTATGATCTATCATTGCACAGTATGGTGTGGTATGGTATGGCCTGTCACTGCATAGTATGGTATGATATGGTATGGCATTGCATTGCATGGTGTAGTATGGCATGGCATGTCATTGTTTAGTATGGTATGGGATGGCCTGTCATTGTATAACATGGTATGTTATGTATGATCTGCCATTCTATAGTATAGGATGGTATGATATGGCCTGTCATCGTATAGTATGGTATGGCATGGGATGATATGATATGGCCTGTCACTGTATATGGTCTAGTATGGTATGACCAATCATTGTGTGGTATGATATGGTATGGTATGGTATGCTATGGCCTGTCATTGTATAGTATAATGTATGGTATGGTATGGCTTTTCATTGTATAGTATTGTATGGTATAGTATGGCTTGTCATTGTATAGTATTATATGGTATAGTAACCTTTGTTACAATGTACACATTAAGCAATGTTAGAAAGCATAATAGAAAGGGCCAAACAAGCAAAAACGAGCTTTACAATATAACATTATTTTTATGCTAGTATGTTCTAACCAACTCGTAACTGTGCAAACATAAACTACACCCTGTTTTTTAAATGATACATTTTATTCGTGCCCAAGACCTCCTACAAATCATGAAACACGTACCAAAAAATCATTTTGTTAGAAACTAAACGTGTGATTACTTAATAACTATAGCGTGAAAGCTCTTAAAGTATTTTGAAATCATTGTGAAAAGAAGCACTTAGCAATCTGTGAGCTACTGAGGGCAGCGATAGCACAAAGCGATTACTGTATTTTGAAATCATTGTGAAAAGCAACTCTAACAACCTGTGGCCTGCTGTTGTTGTTATGCAGCACCAAAGAGTAGAAGGAAGAGAGGTTGAAAAGTAAAAGGGAACAAACACCGGAAATTACTGGTTGAAAGCAACTGTGTTCAACAAAACCAGGAGCAAGACAACCTAAAAACACATACAATCTTCTGAGATGCTACAAGTAGAAGTATCAAGCATTTGCAATGCAATAGGTCTCGCATTTATGCGAGTTTGAGGTATAGACATTGCAAATAACAATGCCTTTTATTTTTGTTTTTAAACATAAATAAAAGGCATTGTCATTTACAATGCCAATAGCTTAAACTCGCATAAAACTGAGACCTATTGCATTACAAATGCTTGCTGCTTTGATGTCGTGTTTTACATAAGCGTTCCTAGGAGAGGGTAGCAGGTGGCTATTGAAAAGCCTGGGACTACAAAAAAGTGTATCATTTTGTAGGTATTCACATAACTACCGATGCGTTTCCGCTCCACATGCACAAATATTTACTTCCAAAGTAGAACAGAGTCCAAATGCAACAAGCATTGGCATAGCCAATAGGTCTCGCTTTTGGGACCTTATAAGTATTTAGTTATGCAGCACAATATCATTGGTGCAACAACAACTGTTGCATGGCAAAACACTTATAAGGTCCCAAAGGCGAGACCTATTGGCTATGCCAATGCTTGTTGCTGTTTTTGTGGTACTGCAATTTATAGGGATGTTATTTGTCACAGTTTACAGTTTGAATTAGATCATTGATGACACTATTGTTCATAGGATCACGATGTCTCCAGTGACAACTTCTTGCTGCCCAGGTCGTTCCGAGGGGTTCCTTTTCCGGTGGTTCTGCTGTCCTGATCGAGCTGAAGGTCCTGCTGCAGTAGTCTCCTCCCTTTGTGTGTGTGGTTGTGGTTGTGTGTGTGGTTGTGTGTGTGGTTGTGTGTGTGTGGTTGAGTGTGGGTGTGGGTGTGGCTGTGGGTGTGGTTGGGTGTGGTTGTGTGTGTGGTTGTGGTTGTGTGTGTGGTTGTGTGGTTGGTTGTGGTTGGTTGTGTGTGTGGTTGTGTGTGTGGTTGTGGTTGTGTGTGTGTGTGTGTGTGTGTGGTTGTGTGTGTGGTTGTGTGTGTGGTTGTTTGTATGTGTTGTGGTGTGTGTGTGTGAGTGTGTGTGGTTGTGTGTGTGAGTGTGTGGTTGTGTGTGTGTGGTTGTGTGTGGCTGAGTGTGTGTGGTTGTGTGTGTTTATGTGTGTGTGGTTGTGTGTGTGGTTTTGTGTGTAGTTGTGTGTGTAGTTGTGTGTGTGGTTGTGTGTGTGATTGTGTGGTTGTGTGTGTGTGCTTGTGTGTGTGCTTGTGTGTGTGGTTGTGTGTGTGGTTGGTTGTGTGTGTGTGGTTGTGTGTGGTTGGTTGTGTATGTGTTGTGTGTGTGGTTGAGTGTGTGTGTGTGTGTGTGAGTGTGTGTGGTTGAGTGTGTGTGTGGTTGAGTGTGTGTGTGGTTGTGTGTGTGGGTTTGTGTTTGTGGTTGTGTGTGTGTGGTTGTGTGTGCTTGTGTGTGTGGTTGTGTGTGTGGTTGTGTGTGTATGTGTTGTGTGTGTGTGTGAGTGTGTGTGGTTGTGTGTGTGTGGTTGTGTGTGGTTGTGTGTGTGTGGTTGTGTGTCTGTGGTTGTGTGTTTATGTGTGTGTGGTTGTGTGCATGTGTGGTTGTGTGTGTGGGGGGTTGTGTATGTGGTTGTGTGTATGTGTTGTGTGTGTGTGAGTGTGTGTGGTTGTGTGTGTGTGTGTGGTTGTGGGTGTGTGTGGTTGAGTGTGTGTGTGGTTGTGTGTGTGTGGTTGTGTGTGGTTGTGTGTGTGTGTGGTTGTGTGTGTGTGGTTGAGTGTGTGTGGTTGTGTGTGGGTGTGTGTGTGTAGTTGTGTGAGTGGTTGTGTGTGTGTGTGGTTGTGTGTGTGTGGTTGTGCGTGTGTGTGGTTGTGTGTGTGGTTGTGTGTGTATGTGTTGTTTTCACGTTTGTAAGCCCTGCAAATGCGCAGTGTTACTATACCAGATTAATGGTGATCAAACTGCCGACCTCGAAAGGCGCAAAGGCTGTCTGTTTTGCAGGGATTTGAACATTTGACTTGCAGAGCAGTGCAGATATCAGCAGTGATCATTTAACTTACGGAGCCATCATTTCGGTTCGATTTCGATATATATGTTGTGTAGATATGTTGATGTATTTGTGTATTGCATCCTGCAGATGAAATAGTTTGCGTTTCTCATGTCACCACCCACATACAATTATCCAGAAGGAAAAAAAGTGGAATGGCGATGGAGCAACTTACACTTCTTAAGGAGAGTGTAGATTTTTCTGCGCTGTAGCCCGATTTTATTGATGATTACGACAAAGGGTTAGTAAAATTCAGAGATGCTGTTTGGCTTGCAGAAGAAACCTCTCTTGTATTCTGTGGAGGGCTAAGCAGTATTCAAGTCTGCTGCTCGTAAATGTCCTTACAACGAACATAACATAACTCGTATTGTTATTTTGAGTTGCTTGTTCGTTTTCTGTCCTCTGGGGGCAGTGGTGCTGGTGCAAATGCAAGCATCCAGGCATGAGAGTGGCATTCGCCCAGTATGTTGTATTTGCAAGAGGATTTGAATTATTGTTGGTTTTCTGAAATTGTAGCAGAATAAAAATGGTGTATATCAGTAGCCATTATGTTATGCTGCATCATGTTAATTTGCTTACGCTTGTAAGCGTGAAGGCGGGGGGAGGGGCGGAGGCAGGGAGCAAGCAAGAGGAAAGACAAATGGCGCTGAAGGCTGGCGGTTCGCGCGTGCACGCTCGCGTGAACGCAAGCTTGTCGCCAGCCAGCAGCACTTTGAAAACTCACCTTCCAAAGTCTCTCCGAGCAGCGCATGCGTGCTGACTCAGCGAGACCTAAAAAGGGGGGCTGGTGGCTCCAAAGAATGTCATATTTTATGGGGGTAGAGGTTTCAGCCTACTGAATATTTCTGTGGTGTGAGCAATCCGCAGGTAGTACTGAGGAGTGCATACGGAAATCTACGATCGGCATGGATTAACAGGGACACAGGAGTCGAACCCTGATGGATGGGGGAAAAATTCTCAGAGTTAGCAGCGTGATACACCAGAAATAAATAATGAAAATGGGAAATCCCTCAATCGTAACACAGGGATAATATTGAGCTGCCATGTTTGAAAGTAGTATTTCGTGGGATGAGAAATCTGGGTCAGCTGTATGGGCGGGGTTTTGAGCCTAATAATAACTGGTCAACCATGGATGGTGGTGACGGGGATGGCGAGAGGGAGGGGTTAAATGGAAACAAAGATATGGGGAAGGTTTAAGATCCCAGCGTTGCCTGCGCAGACACGCCCACTGTCGACCAAAACAAAACACAGTGGGTTGTGAGACTTCCACTGACGTCCTGGGGAGGTTCTAAAGCCCTGATGGACGTCGACTCGCCAGTTGCCACAGCTGCCATGTAATGAGATGGAAACGTTCTAGCTCACTGTGATATCGCCTCTTCACAACTGAACAGTGTGAAGTGTCGATATCCTGTGATACACTGTGGTGCCATCTTAGGTGGCAGGCCTGAAAAGAGCATTTTAATGAGAAGCACAGATAAAATAAACAAGCACAGTGAGAGCCTAGGGTGGCGCTATGTGAGGCTGCAACACGCAGTACCGACATCCTACATGGTTAAGCCAAGACACACAAACAGACTTCAAAGAGGAAGGTAAAATAGAATATGTGTCCTTGTGTAGCGCAACTGGTGCTCATGTAAAGCCCTCTGATACCCGATACCTTCGAGTGAAGGTCTCACTATTAAAAAATAATAATACTGAAAGCCGCCTACCGTTCCTCTAGGAATTACATTTTCGTGTTTGTAGACCGACTTCAGTCACAATACCTTTTAGCAGGGCTGGGAGTAGCTGAGCTGAAGTTCGGGCCAAAGCACTGGTTAGAGGAGATAGTCCCACCACTGCGAACAGGCGGCCGAGGCATGAAATGAGAAGATGTGCACAATGAGCTTCCTGAGCAGCGACGCAGCACCCACCTCCTCTCACTTCGGGGCCATGTTATGTTATGTTATGTTAGGAGCTTTTATATTGCGCACAGCTGCCCCAGCTAAGGGGCGTCCTGGCGCATGACCGGTAAAACACAACTAACACTGAAATAGGAAGTAGAAGAGGGGGCCGAAAAAAGGGAACAGAGTTTAAAACAAGAGGGTTTTTATAGCTTTCCGAAACAGAAAAAGGTCATCCATCGCGCGAATCTCACGCGGAAGCGAGTTCCAGAGCACTGCTGCTTTTACCCGAAAAGCTCGACCGCCAACTCGACTGAACTTAAACCTCGGAACTACAGCCAGCGCTTGGCCCATTGATCTTAAAGAACGGGTCAAATGTAGCAGGTCAAAAGACTCGAAAGGATCTGGGGGGCTAATCCCCTCATAATCTTGAAAGCCAGGCATAAGACTTTAAAATGAATTCTAGACTTAACCGGCAACCAGTGTAACGATCGGAGAGTACTTGAGACCGAGCAAGACCTAGGCAAATCAACTACGGCTCTTGCTGCAGCATTTTGAACCTGCTGAAGGCGGATGATTTCTGCCTGGTTTGTCCCTATCAGGAGCGCGGTGGCATGGTCCAGACAAGATATGACTGTTGCCTGAACCACCAGCTGCCTGGTAAGGGAGTCAAAAAACTTCAGGATAGGTCTTAGGCCCCGAAGGACCCTCAAACAGCAGGCTGCAGTTTTCTTGGTGTGCCCAACAAAGCTCAGAGAGGAGTCCAACCACACTCCCAAATTTCTCAACTCCGTAACCGGAGTTGGAGACGGCCCAAGTTACGGAGGCCACCATCTCTCCCCCCAGAGTTCCTTACCCCTCCCCACCACCATAACCTCAGTCTTCTTAGCGTTGAGCTGGAGAGAGTTGGCATTCAACCAGCTTGCCACCGCTCTCAGACCATTCCCGAACCCAGGGGCATCCAAGTCCGCATCCCCGCTGATAGTAACCGCCAGCTGAGTGTCGTCCGCATATGAGACCATGTACATGCCCCACTGCTTGGCGACATCAGCCAGCGGTCTCACGTAGAGATTGAATAACGTGGGACTCAGCGAGGAACCCTGCGGCACCCCTAGGTCCAGGGGATGGAATTTGGACTGATACGGTGGTATAGCAACGCAGAAAGACCGGTCGTCAAGAAAGGAACGGAACCACTGTAGGGCTAACCCACCAATGCCAATCTCCTCCAGGCGATGTAAAAGGATGCGGTGAGAAACAGTATCGAAGGCGGCGCTCCGATCTAATAATACTAGCGCCGCCGTCTGTCCCCCATCCAGCACCGAGCGCAAATGTTCAACCATGGCGAGGAGGGCTGTCTCCGTGCTGTGCCCAGCCCGGAACCCATTCTGGGTAGCATCCAGAATGTTAGCACGGGTGAGATGGTCGGCGAGAACCTGGTTGACGTGAGCCTCCACCAATTTTGCCGGCCAAGGAAGCAGAGAGATGGGCCGGTAGCTCTCCAACCTTAAAGGATCCAAAGATGGTTTCTTCAGGATAGGAGAGACTACTGCGCGCTTCCATTTAGCTGGAACGATGCCCGTAGCCAGCGAGATGTTAATCAAAGAACAAATCGTGGAACGACCCACAAAAGACTGACCCTGAAAAGGGCAGATCCAGATTTGACCTTCTGGGCCAGTTTATCAAAAGCCTCAGGGAGGAGCAGAGGAAAAGAATCCAAAGTATGAGGAGCGGGAATAATATCCAAAGCCTCCGAGGGTGACCCCGTGCAATGAAAGGCCTGATAAATGCCCTGCACTTTCTCCAAGAAGAAAGATGCTAAAGCCTCACAATGAGAGATAGAAGCTATAGCCGGAGAGGAAATTCTTTTTGACAGAAGATCTTTAAGGGCCTTGAATATGGTTTTAGACGGGTTCTTGCTGTTGCGGAATTCCAGAGAGTAGAACGCCGCACGAGCTCTGCAGATGGCACGGTGATAAATCTTAATGGAGGCCAGATACACCGCTTTCTTAGCCGTATCATAAGACCTCCGCCATTCTCTCTCGGCCCGCCTACAATTCCCTTTCAAAGCACGTAAAGCGCTGTCGTACCAGGGATTCGACCTTCTGGGGCTCAATTTACTTATAGTAATTGGAATCAAAGAGTCAAGCGCCCTGGTAATCCATTGACAGAACCGGTCATAACCTGTTTCAGCGTCATCCAGGGGTCCTAGCGGATCGATAGCCAGAAGATTATGCAGGTCCTCTAGCCTAAGTTTACTCCAATGCCTTCTAGGTACTGATCTGACCAGAGGAGTAGGGGGACTATCAGGCAAAGAGGCCCGAATATCCACAAGGAAATGATCAGTCCATCCTACGGGTGAGATAGAAGAGACTGGGGTTTCAGTTAGATTCGTAAAAAAGGGGTCCAGTATATGGCCCCCTATATGGGTGGATTGTGCTACTTTTTGAACCAACTGAAGGGCCTCGAGATCCGCTAGGAAAGTCAAGACAGCCGGGGAGCTCTGATTATCAAAGTGGAGATTAAGATCTCCCAGAATCGAAAAATTGGCACAACCACAAACCAGGGAACTTACGGCGTCGGGAAAGCTTCTCTAAACGCAACATCGCCATGGTCACCCCGTGACTGCCACACACCAGCAGCCCTGCTAAAAAGGTATTGTGACTGAGGTCGGTATATTCAGCAAACACCCAAAAAAATGTACAAGCAACCAACAAGGAGCGGGCCGCCATTCATCTCTGCCCTGTTGGTGCAACCAATCTGAGCCGAGGCAGGAGGTAGATGGTGGTGGTGGAAGGGAGAGTACAATATGAGGAGATGCAGCGCGAAGCTGCAAGTAACACGAGAACGTCGTTATTGTAAAAACATGAGCAGGAGATGGTGGAAGGGAGGGAGGAAGAGTACAACATGGGGAGATGCAGCGCGAAGCTGCAAGTTACACGAGAATGTTATTGTAAAAATACAAAACCAGGAGCCATGGTATGCGCCGTTGTGGCACAGTTAAAAAGTAGTCCCAAAAGAGTACAAATGACTACTTCCAGTGTAGCAAAACTGTAGTTGGTCGGTGCTGCTTCCGATAAAAACGAAAGTGATGAATCGGAGCAGCAACCAATAGGGAGGCCGGGAATCTGAGTGACGCATAAATAACCCAATTGCAAGCAGCAGGCGGGATTACTCTTGCTATATTGTTTACTTTAGGTCATGCGACAGCGCATGCGCTGTCTAGGCTCGACCTAAAAAATATTCCAAGACTGAAAGCAGAAGCAGCGGAAGAACATTCCCAAAAAAAAGGAAGCAGTACTTGGTCCATGCTCCAAGGTCAGCATACATCCCTCCATATTGCACTTTTAAAAGTAGAGAAACCATGGTTATGGGTCTAGTACTGTCAAATTAAAACATTAGCAGGCTTTGGCCTGCTCTGTTAATGTTACATCATCTCGGCTGAGAAGTTCTGACTGTCAGTTTAAACGCACAGCAGCCATGCTGTGAAATTCTGATAAAATCCCATTATGTTATAGCCTCCATTTTAAAATAGTGCCCGTATTTCCCTGCTCAATATATAGCAGCACTCCTGGAAGGTGTTGGTAATGCCCCACAAAGTGTCTTAGTCATTTTGAAACTATCCTATTACAATGAGATCCCTGAGCCGGATCTGTATCACTGAAGTTAAAGCAGCAGTGTTGCTCCAAAGTGAAATGAGTGCTGATTAGTTCTCGAGCATCTCTGCCTAGGAGTACTTGCTAATTCTATCAGATTCAGAGCATGGCAGCCCATCTGAATCCATGTTTCATTACAAGTACAACATCAGCAGCAGCGCTCCGTCCCATCAAAGTAACCCAGCCTTGCTGGGTACTGCTGTAAAGGTGCACATTAAAAGTATGGCAGCAGGTTAAACAAGCATTAGCAAAGCCAGAAGGTCTCGCCTAAATGAGCTATCTACTTTGCCTTTGTCTTTTAGCCATGTCATACAGTAGCATGGCTGAGAGTTAAACAAAAGAGCGCTATGACTGGAATTACATTTTGCTAATCCCGGCATGCAGAATTACCTCAGGATTACAAGTAATGCCATATGACTCTCCCATGCAATGTGGAATAAGACAGAATATGTGTGTTAATCCGCGGATATCCAGGCCATTTTTTTTTTTTTTTTTTTTTGAAACCGTTTATTGCAGTTTGTAAAAGTTACAGGTATGGGCCTACAACCACCCGGCCGGCCGCTAGAATGACAAAAGCATATTGCATACATACAGTAAAAGTCTCTCGGCAGTGCAGAGCAGTGAAACAGGAGTAATCAATGGTGCAGGCCACACAGCTCCAAGCCCACAGTACGGTTCCCTTTTCTTGAAACAAAACAACACCAAAAAACCACACCCGCAAGGCAACCCGCGATCCAAAGTGACAGCACGTGCTCCAGAAGTGGGGGATCCGAACCAGCAGCAGAACTCTGAGGAGGGGAATGGGAGTAGATCAGGGACTGGGGGACCGCGCGCCCGCGGCCGAGGGAGGGGGGCCGTCTAGGGAGACGGAGCAGGCGAGGCAGCCGGTAGCAATGGTGGCTCACAAATACCCCCGCGGTAGGCGTTCCAGGGGCCCCAGAGTTTCACCCACGCCCCAGGCTTACCCCTCGCCACATACACCACCTTTTCACGAAACATACACCAATCCATATGCTCTTTCCAGGCCGACACCGCAGGGGGCCTCTGGGATCCCCACAATTGAGCAATGTCCCGCTTAGCTATCATGTATCCCAGAGTCACCCACCGCGTCTGCGGGACCGAATAGTCATTCGGTTCCCATACATTCAGCAAGCATCTCCTCGCTTCAGGCAGCAGCGCGACACGCGTAACCACACGCAGGACCTCATGCACACCACGCCAGAATCGCTCCACCTTCGGGCACTCCCACAGTATATGCATGAAAGTCGCCAACGCACCACAGCCACGCTTACACATTCCGTCACCAGCAAAACCCATACGCAGAAGCCGTGGCCCCGTCACGTAAACCCGGTGAAGGATCTTGAGCTGGACGAAACGAAGGCGAGCCGGGATGGCCACCTCTTTCGGAGAGGCCACCGCGGAAATCCAATCCTCGTCGTCCAGCTCCAGCCCGTCGGCAACCCAGGCCTCGCGGAGACTAGTCAGCAGGCACGATCTATCGTTGATCAGTTTTTTGTATATGAGGGAGATCGTGCTGTCCGGCACATGGCCATCCAGCACTCTGTCCTCCAGGGGGGAAGACTCCGGAATGGATGCGACGTCCGGGAAGACGGAGCCCAGCGCATGGCGGACTTGTAGGTACCGAAAGTACTCACTGCCCTGCAGCTGAAACTCCGCCTGCAGCATCTCAAAAGTCTTGAATCCCCCCCTCGTCCAGAGATCTCCCACCGTGCTGATTCCGATCGTGTCCCACTTCTCGAAGCCCTTCGACGTCCACAGGGAGCCCAACCTCTCAGACGCATACAGCGGTGACGCCCGGGTCAAACGGTCCTTCCACCCCATAGCTGCATTAGCCGCGTGCCAGACACGCACCATGACACGCGTCGGTCCCGTCAAACGGGAGTCGGGCGCGCCAGAATAGAGCGCGCGATTGTAATCGCCACCGGGTAGGAGCATCTTATCCATCTCAAATGCCGGGTTCAAGGCGGGCCCATAAAGGCCATGATTAATTGCAGCTAGTTGGGAGGCCCAGTAATACCGTTTAATGTCCGGAGGGCGACCCCCCCATCGTACCACGGGAGCGTCAATTTAGCCAGAGCAATGCGCGGCCTCCCGTCCCAGAACAGGCGCCGCTGGAGGCCCTCCACCTCACGGAAGTAGCGTGCCGGAACCAAGTCCATAGTATTCTGGAGGGCGTAGAGGAAGCGCGGCAAGGACATCATTTTAAACAAGGCCGCTCGGCCGAGCGGCGAGAGCGGCAGACGCCGCCAGCGCACCACGTCCTCCTTCAAGCGCTGGAGGGGGGGTAGCAAATTCCGCTCATAGCGGGCCTCCGGGTCAAGTGTGATATAGATACCCAGGTACCGAAAACCTTGGGAGGCAATCTGGATCGGACAGTCCCGTGGTAGGGCCGGAGCCTCCCCGGAAAGCACATAGACACAGGATTTCGCCCAGTTGATGACCAGGCCTGAGTTGCGACCGAATGAGCGCAAAACATCAACCAGGACGATCAGTGATTTACGCGGGGAGGCGAGATACAGAAGGATA
Source organism: Triturus cristatus (assembly GCF_964204655.1). NCBI lineage: Eukaryota > Metazoa > Chordata > Amphibia > Caudata > Salamandridae > Triturus > Triturus cristatus. The sequence continues at coordinate 552,436,730 of NC_140590.1, read as the reverse complement.
TCGTCAGCATAGAGGGACACACGGTCCTCATGCTCGGGAGTCCAGCGGAGACCACGGATAGAAGGGTGCCACCGCAGCCACTCCGCCAGGGGCTCCAGGGCCAGGGCAAACAGGAGAGGCGACAGGGGGCAACCCTGTCGCGTACCCCTCCCCAGCGCGAATGGGGCCGAGACTCGCCCATTCACTACCACCTGCGCCAATGGGCCCGAATATAGCAATTTGACCCAGCTAATGAAACCCGGGCCAAACCCGAATTTCGCCAGCATCGCCCAGATGTATGGCCATTCAAGCGTATCAAACGCCATGGTGGCGTCCAAGGACGCCAAGATGGCCGGCTCCCGCACAAATGGGACACGCGCGAGCACCCCGTGCAAGCGCCGCAGATTGAGCGCCGTGTTGCGGTGCGGTATAAAGCCAGATTGGTCTTGGTGGACCAAATCGCCCACCACGCCAACCAACCGGTTGGCCAACACCTTGGCGAGGATTTTGGGCTCCGCGTTCAAAAGCGAAATCGGCCTATAGGATGTGACCCGTTCATGGGGCTTCCCCTCCTTGTGGATCACCACAATTGTGGCCAGACGCTGGTCCGGCGGGAGGGAACCCTGCGAGTGGGCCGCCAGGAACATCGCGCGCAGGTGGGGCGCCAACACATCCGGGCGTAGCTTGTAGAGCTCGATGGGAATACCATTGGGGCCCATGGCCTTGCCGGATGCAACCGAGCGAATAGCCGAGGCAATTTCGTCCGAGGTGGGAGGGGCGTCCAGCGAATCCCTGTCCTCCACCGTTAGGGAGGGCAGTGTGATGTCCCGAAGCAGGGCATGGGAATCTTCCTCCGAGCAGGGGGAAACCGGGGAGTAGACTTCGCGGAAATAATCCGCGAAGCAGGAGACAATGGCTTCCGGCTCAGTGACACACGCACCATCAACACTCTCAATCAAAGGCACCACGCGGCTCGCTCTCTCCCTCCTATTCAACCACGCAATCAATTTGCCAGCCTTATCACCCACATCATACAATCGCCCCTGCTGCTCTCTACTGAGGCCCCTGGCCGCCTCCGTGACGAGGGCCCGATAGGCCGCCTGCTTTAGGTGTAGAACATGCAACTTGTCGTCTGTTACCCCGCTCCCCAGGTCACCCTCCAGTTCTGCAATCTCGGCCTCTACCCGGGTCACCTCCTCCCGCTCGCGCCGCCGGGCATGGGAGATAAAGGAGAGGGCCTCCCCTCTAAGGACTACCTTGAAAGCCTCCCACAGGGAGATGGCCGAAGAGACCGACCCCACATTCTCGTCGAAATATCGCAGTAAGGATTTGATCAAATCGGCACGAATGGTGGGGTCGCGCAAATACCATGCATTGATTGGGGCCACCCTGCCATCCCCCCTCGGGAAGACATCGAAATGCAACAACAATGGGGAGTGGTCTGAGATACCCCGCGCCAGATGGCGCACCTCCCCCACCCTCCCTGCATGGGCCGCCGGGACAAGGATGTAATCAAGCCGCGAGAGGCTACCATGGGCACCCGAGTGGAAGGTGTACTGTCGCAATGCGGGATGCTTTAATCGCCAGCAATCCACCAGGCCCAGCGTGTCCAGAAGGCCGGGCAGCCAGGCCTGTGCCCGGGGGAGGTCCCTAGGGGGATGGCGATCCATAGACCCAGAGGCTACCGCATTAAAGTCCCCTCCAACCACCAGCAGGCCACTCGGAAGGTCCAGAAGGAGGCGCCCCAGGTCCGCGAATGTGGTGGCTTGTAACCCAGGCGGGACGTACACTGATATAAAGATAAACACTCTACCCTCCATTCTTCCCACCAGAACCGTGTAGCGTCCCCTCTCATCATGGCGCACCTCATCAATCTCCAACGGGAGCGAGTTCTTGATCATAATACCCACCCCCCGCGAGCCCGAGGTGAAGCCGGAATGGGCCGCCAAACGATATCCCCGCCGATTCATTGCATGAAAGGAGTTACCTATAAGGTGCGTCTCCTGCAGGAAGACAACATCTGGTGAAATACGTTTTAAGTACTGCAGGACCACACCACGCTTAATCCTATCCCCCAGGCCGTTAACATTCCATGACAACACAGTCAAATCCCTACCCCCCATCATAAGTCGAAACAATCGGTCTTCCCCCATCGAGCATCCTAAAAACAACAACATAGTAGCGGGTTTGCCCTGCGGTGCTAACAAACAACACACCCCCCCACCCCCCGGTCCCAACAGAACTCCCCCCTCCCTGCACCCCTGCATGAGCCCAGACAGCCCCCCCAAAGTGCAGTGTGCCTGTCGCCCCATAGCTAAAATACTAACGAGTCCCCCAGAGGAGGAGGGAAGCCCCCAACAGACCCCGCACGACCTCCATAGGAGGGGAACATACGCAATCAATAAATGGTGAAGGAACAACGTCCAGAGCAAGGCCTATTCAGTCACCCCTCAATTCTGATCCGGCGGGCCCTCCTCGCCAGCCGCGCCCCCCCCGCCCCCCCGGCCCCGATCTCCAGGCAGAGTGTCCAGCCAGTCCCCAGCCGCCTCGGGCCGGTCAAAGAAGTGCGTGCGACCATCCACCTCTACCCTCAGCTTAGCTGGAAAGAGCATTGAGTACTTGAGGTTTAGGTCCCTTAGGCGACGTTTAACACCAAGAAAGCTCTGACGCTGCTTCTGGACCGCCGGAGTAAAGTCTGGGTAGAAATGTACCTCCATGTTGTCAAGCTTGACCGGTCCCTGTTGCCTGGAGGTCTGGAGGATAGCATCTCTGTCCCGAAAATTAAAAATCCGGGCAATGAGAGGCCGCGGCGGGGCACCAGTCTTAGGTCTGCCCCCGGGGACCCGGTGAGCACGCTCCACCGCAAAAAGCTTACTCAGCCCCCGGGGCTGGAGATGGGTCAGGATCAACTCTTCCACGAAAAGATCCGCCGCCTCCGCCTCTCGTCCCTCCGGCACCCCCACAATACGGACATTATTCCTCCGGGCCCGACCCTCGGAGTCCTCCGGTCGCCGGTCCATCAGGGCGCTCGCCTGGCCAAGCCGTCGCACCTCCTTCTGGAGGGCCACCACGTCTGTCGTGAGGCTCGTTGTGGTGTGGGCCAGGGAGTCGACTCGGTCGTTTGTTTTGGACAAGTCTGCCCTCACAAGGCTCACATCCACCAGGACCGAGTCTATTTTTTGCGCTAAGGTGTCGAAACGCTGGTCCACCGAGGCCTTCATCTCTGCGATGGCGCCCATGACGTCCCGGAGGGTCAGATCCACCGGATGAGCAGATGCCTCCGTCGGGCCCACCGGGGATGCACGCGATGTCTCCGGAGAACCCTTCTGGAGCGTGTAGCGGTCCATACTGTTGGCCTGGTGCGCCGTGCCACGGCGGGTCGTCTTCACCTTCGCCCGGTCGCCATCTTGTTTGGTGGACATGCTGGCTCTTCCACCGTTGTGCGAAGCTCCCCAAACGGGCCGCTATACCAAGTCACGGGTGCCAGGGGGGGGGTCAGGGGCGACCACCGAACCGCGGGTCAACCCACCGCCGGCGGGTCAGCCGGGCTCCTGGACAAGGCCACACCACCGCACCCCGCTCCGCAGCCCGACCCCGCTTGAGAGCTAGGAGGGCGCAAAAGCGAAAGTGAAAGTGCGGGGTACGCCAGTTGCCCAGCCCCGCTCGCCGCTGTTATTCACTTTGTCCCCGGATCGCCCCACTACTCCAATCCGGGGGGCCGGCGAGGAGAAGGCCGCAACCTTCGATCGATGCTCCCACCGGCGTTCGGGGTCCGATTCGAGCCCAAAAAACGGGTGGCGCCTCAGCTCCGGTTCCCCAACACAGTCCCCTCAACAAGGACAGGATATCGCCAGGATTAATTCAGGAGGTCGCGGAGGTCCTCGGGAGCCTCGCACCTACGCGGCCATCTTGGTTGCGCGCTAGGCTCCTCCCCAGGCCATTTTTTGAGGACAAATTCCTCTGGGGTTGATGTGAAGAAATAGATAGTAGCCTTGTTCACTGTGCTTTGCTCTCCTAATGCACACTTGCTGAGGCTTGGGCCCATGTGCTGGGTGAGTACCAACCGGTGCTGCCAGTAACATCGATGTCTGACTAGCTCCTTTCATTATTTGAATTGCAGTATATGGATCAATACATTAGTAAAAGAAATAATAATTGTTTTTCAGAATAATGATTTCCCTTTTTTCGCACCTAAGAAACCCTCTACCTTCCATCTCCACCCACCACTCACCCCTGCTCGTTACATTACATATTTCAATTGGCTAACGCCATCCTGCAGCATTTTACAATCACACACCCTACGTCCTACTAACACAAGGCCCTTGTCATTTGCACATTGAATGTTCCTAAGAGATGAAATTAGGTCGGAGTTGGGCGTTGGCGCTCTTTTAAGAACTAATGGAGAGAAAAGAGCCCTGAGGTCATCAATGAACCAAGAGGACTGAAGGAGGACAATACATATTTTCTTTAAGGGACAAACTTGGGGAGAGTAAAACAAGATAAGTAGAACACCACTGAGCTCATAGGAGTTCCCACCCACTTTTTTTCCCACTGTGAACAGCTCCACATCTTGAAGCTTTGGAAAATCAAAGTCTCTATGAACAATACATGCTCTCATTGATAGGCTAAAATTTTACTAATCCTGATATTGTAGTCAATTTCCCCCTAAGGCACTCGCAAAGTGATTGGAAACATTCTCCTGATTTTTCATCCATTTTCACACATAGGGGGCAGTTTCTTGTGAAATTTAACGCACCCCATTTACTAAGGCATTTAGGGCCATATGTATCAAACTCCCATTTAGCGAATCTCAATTTGCGATAATTACCGAATCGCAAATTGAGATTCGCTAAACGGTATGTATTCAAACAATCGCAAAAAAATATCGATTCATTAAAAATCTCTATTTTCATTGTGATATCGGAAATTGCGATTACTTATCACAAAAAATAGCAAAATTGCGAAATTCGCAAAATACGGAATCGGAAACTCAGGTGCTGCATGATGACATCACAACCAGGAAGTGTGACTACCCATGCTGCACCTGAGATTCTGAATCACAGTGAGAGAGCAGGAGTGGAGGTGAGGGATCACTGCAGTGATAGAAAGAATGGCAGAGACTGGAAACATGGCCAGCAAGGACAACCAGCAGCAGGGGGAGAAACAAAGAAGGAGAAAACAAACGTTTTCTGAGAGTGAGCTGGAGGTCCTGATACAGGAAATGGTTGGCAGTCATGAGCTCCTCTTTGGAAAAAAGTCCCTGCGAGTGCCTGAGACACGCAAGAGGAGGATTTGGGCGGATATCCAGCGCAAAGTTAATGCAATAGGCGTCACCCACCGGAGCGTTGAAGACCTCAGGAAGCGCTGGTACGACCTGCGCCAGCGCTCCAAGGAGAAGGTTGCAAGAAGGTTGGAGCAAGCCAAGAAGACTGATGGTGGGACCTCCACTGCCACCGCCTCAACACCACTGGAGGAAATGGTGGAGGGACTCTTCATCCGGAGAGCGTAATGGGCGTCGCCAACCTGGACAGCTCCGACCCCCCAGAACCAAGACAAGGTAAGAAGCATGCCATCACACCCCTGATACCCCCCTACTACCCTACACCCCCAGGAGAGACCCAGGGGAACGACAGAACAAAAAGTCCAGTGCAGGTACACAAGCACACACAGCAATGCATTATGGGAGATGTAGTCACATGCACATAACAGTGGAGCATTGACACCCAACCAGTCCCAAACAGTATGTGCGCAACATGAAAGCTAAAATACAGATAGACAGGACCCATGCAACTCCAAACAGTGAATTTTAATGCATGTCAGATGTAAATCAGGACAGAGAATTAATGTGTGCATTTACGTCCACAGCACCATCTGAAACACAGGGAACAGCCATTGGAGGCGAGGAAGAATCCCCTGACGCAGAGGCAACAGGCCTAGAGGAGGAGGAGGGAATTGAGGAGGAGGGCAGCCCAGTAATCCATCAGCAACGCAGCAGGAGGCATGCAGTGCCACCATTGCCCCCGCTGGAGGATGAAGCCCAGGACACTGAAGGCGATGTCCAACCAGTCCCTCGACCATCAGAGCCACGACACCGTGCTCGAGCACGTGTAGATGCAATCCCGCAAATTCCATCCAGGTGCAGGGCACGTGCATCCACCAGTTCAGCAGACACAGGAGAGGACACAGTCTTCAGAGGGCTGGAGGGGCAAATGATGGAGGTCCAGCACCTGCAGGCAAGAAATATCAGGGCAGTTCAGAGACAAATCAGGGCTGGCTTCATGGGCATGACGGGTGCCCTGGAGGCACTCAGCACTGAACTTAGGGCGGATCGTGCTGCTAGGCGCAGGGAGATGCAGCGCCTAGACCTCTACACCAGGGCCGTCAACCGCCTCACCTCAGCAACCAATGTGATGTCAAGGCGCAGGATCAGTATGCAGCGTGAGGTGGCACACTACAGCCAGGACGTGGCAAGGGTCCTCGTACAGGTGACATGTGCTGTGGATGAGCTGTGTGCTGCTCGCACAACTGGCCCTGGAGTCCTCACTCCAACAGACGAAGACGCACAATCTACAAGGAGCAGCATTACACCCCCACCACCCCCGGATAGGCGCCGTAGTGTGTGTCACAGAGGGGCTTCTGGGACAGGTGAGGAGGGCACTGTGCACCCACAGCCAGGGGCCACGGGACGACAGCGCCGCAGTTGAGGTGCACAGACCTGTGCAAGGAGATGGGTGAATCAACTCCGTGCACACGGACACTTGTGACTGATTGTTCCTTCGCACTGTGATCTGAACATGTGCTGCTAATTGGACATAACATTGTGTGCTACACAGGCTGTGTGACGAAAATAATCCTGCATTTAAGGAAATAAAACACAGTCTCCTAATTGATATATCGCTTTTTGTCATATATTACCTAGAAATAGTTCTGTGTGACCTCTTCACGCCTCTGGCGCCCAGCAGCTGCACCAATTGCACTGGCTGGCATGCGTCCTTGCGCTGGGCCCTCCTCATCTGATGAATCAGATTCACTGAGCTCCACCGGTGTGCCTTTCCTGGTGGCGATGTTATGCAGCATGGCATATGCTACCACTATCTTGCAGCAGGTCTGGGGGCTGTATTGGAGTGCCCCTCCACTCTTATGTATGCATCTGAATCTGCTCTTGAGAATCCCGAAGGTCCGTTCGATGGTGCCTCTGGTTGCTATGTGGGCACTGTTGTACCTCCGCTCAGCAGTGTTGGCAGGATTCAGGTACGGCGTCAGTATGAATTCCCGGACCGCATACGCACTGTCACCTGTGGGGTGGGAGAAAATGGTTGAACACTGTACTGGCAATGCAGTTCTTTACTAGTAGGTATCCCTCACCAAACTCCCCATTTGTGAGTCGGTGGTGTATCCCACTGTGGCGGAAGATGAATGCGTCATGCGTGCTGACTGGGTATTTAGCAACGATGTTGGTGATGATGTGTTTGGCATTACACACCACCTATATGTTCAGGGAATGGTATGATTTCCTATTCCTGAACACATACTCATCCTGGGAGGGGGGGATATGGCGACATGTGTCCCATCTATGCACCCAATGACGTGGGGAAACGGGGCAATTTGGTAGAAGTCCTGCTTCGTCTGGTCTAGTGCCTGTGGTGTGCTGGGGAAGTATATGTGGTGAGGCAGCCTCTGTACCATGGCATCAAGGAACGCGTGGAAAAAGCGCGACTATGCACTCTGGGAGACCCCTCCTGCTGAGGCTATCACCCCCTGGAAGCTACCTGATGCAAAGAGGTGCAGTGAGCACAGGACCTGGATGTGGGTGGGGATGGTGTGTGTCCTGCGTTTGGGGTGTTCAAGAAAAGGTTTGAGCTCATCAATTAAATCCAGGATGCTCTCCTGCCTGTAGTTTGTATGGATCTCCTCCTCAGTCCACTGGAACAGGGTTATGCGCGCTCTAAAGATCCTTTCCTGGCGTCTCCTTCTCTGTGCAGCAGCTCTGAGTCGCAGCCCCCTGGCTATCACATACAGCCCAGCCATTGTGGAAGACATCTGTTGCATTGTGGGCTGCCTTAAATAGTTTGCACCTGGTTACCACCTGCTCATACTTGGTAGTAATTGCGATTCTCTAAATATAGAATTTCATCAAATCGCTAATTGCGATTTTTTTCATACATTCAGTTTTGCGAATTCGCAAAATGCGAGCTCAGCGATTGCGATTTTCGCAAAAGTTGTGTCACATTTTGCGAGTTCGCTATAAAATCGCTATTGAGTGGGAATCGCAAAATTGCTAATCGCAGATTTAGCGTATAGCAATTTTGCGTACTTTTGCGATCGCAAACACTGTTTTTTTGCGATTCGCAGTGTTTGCGATTGCGAAACTGCTTCATGATCCATAATCATATCTTCGACCATACAGTTTTCACTGTGGAACATTAATTTTTAGCCCCAATGGTGCCAATAATAAGCTCAGAATACTGTCACCCAACAAAGGTGATGTACATCTATCGAATATGTTCAACAGTTATAGACGCATTTCGCCCACTTTGAGAATAATCTGCGTGATGGAGGCAAGATACTTTTTTATTATTCATTTTATTTGATGGTTTGTAGGGCGCCCCACATGGCTTTAGGATGCAGCTGCAGACTGAAGCAAAGTAGAAGGTAAAGAGACAACCCTTATTTCCAAAAAACACCTGGTACCAGGGGTAATTAACACATGCAGATCCAAGGTTCCAGGTGGTAAACAAGAATAACGAAAACAAAATAAATGTTCTAAATGAATTATGCGTCGGTTAATGGAAGAGAAAATGCCACAAACTTTGCAATTGGTATGTTATGTCATGCAGATTTGTAGAGTGCACAATCACCCGGAGGGTATCCCAGCGCTGAGCAAGTGTGAGCCTAGCCAAACCTAGTGCCTAGTGGGACTACTCAAAAAACCAGGTCTTCAGATTCTTGCAGAATCCAAGAAATGAGGAAGAGTGTAGTCGCTGGTCGTTCCACGCTTTAAGAGCAACGTAGGAGAATGCATGACTTCCGTATCTTGTTTTCTGTAACACATTTATGGCATTAAAGAAGGTGCTCAGCGCGCATTGGTGCTCACACAGCGATACAAGAAGGAAAAATAAGACCCAGGGTGTATACAATCAATATAACAATGGAGTAACATAAGTCATCAATCAACAGCACTGCATACACAAGGGTCCTAGGTCAGTGACTGAGTAAATCCATTCGCTGTGTACATCAATGCCGTTTCAACCCTGGTGGGTTAATGGGTCATTATTAGGACTGTAGGGAAACAGAAGAAGCAGTGCGCCATAGTTGTTTCTGAATTGTCAGGAGGAATTTAAAAATGACTTGTTGAGTCAGAAGGAATTTAAAAGGAACTTAAGTGCCTGGACAGCACTCTATTGAAGAAGGTATCTGTTTTATTTCAGAATGCCAATGCAGGAGCAACTTATGATGGCAGTGGTCTGAATTGGGAATAGACTTCTCCACATCAGGATGGGCTGGGATTGTGTCCTGACACAGAACAGCAGTGGGCCAGCATGTGCACATGGAGGAGCAAACAAGCTTCTGCTCATGGTAAGTACACTGGTCAGAGTCCCGGGCGGGAATAGATAGCAGAAGCAAAGCAATACCAGTAATGCTTCAAGGTACTGATGGGTTTACAAGTATACCATATTCACGGGTAACAGTAGTTTCACATGAAGCACTGATAATGAGGTATGGCGTAGGTTGGGGCTTCAGGAGCATTTGGTGCAAAGCCATTCAGCAGTGTTTGTGGGTCCTTGACAGTGGTGCTACTGAAGCAGAGGCTCATCTAGAACAGGAATTGCAATCAGTAAGGGTGGGCGGAGCTGGCGTTGTGCCTCTACGCGGAGCTCCACGGAGTTTGAAAAAAAACTCAGTGGAGCTCCGCTCCCTTCCCCCTCCCAAATTATTTAAAATTTTAAAAAGAAGGCACTTACCTGCGTTGCTGTCACCTCCCTTGCCTGGCAGCTCTCCTTCCTTCTCCTCGCGTCCTTCTTCAATGAAAAAACTCCTACGTTGTACGTCTTGCTCAGGAGCTGGGTCATCACATGAGCACGTATTTACGCACGGAATTTCATGGCATCCTGTGTGAGAACAAGGAAATGTACTTGGCCGAAACGTGTTTCAACAGCCTTTCTTTGACTAATAAATTTGAATTGTTGTGCAGCCTCGGAGCATTGGTGCCTGTTTGGGCTATTGAAATATGCGATACGTATGACTGATGTACAGAGCGAGCCATCTCCAATTTTGTCAACGCCTCTTGGTGAGGTTCACAGCAGGTTTTGCAGCCGCAATACAAGAAGAAAATAAATAAATAAATATATGTGATCAAGGCCACGTTTTGATGGCAGAAGCGCGTCATGGCAGGCACTAGCCTGATACAGACTGTGTACTATTGGCACTATTAAAGCACTTTATCGAAGACTATTTCTGTCTCCACAAGTGTGGGCCGTACCTGGAGGAACTCATCGGTAACAAGATGGGCCAGGATTGGGGCCATATACATATACATGTATATGATTTATGAGACAATAAATCTTCTTTGCATCTCTAACTTTGTTGTTCACTGAGAGCGCGTCTTACCTAAATTCTAAGTGTGTAATACGCCAGAAGTTCCGCCGGCACACACGCCACCCCCCTCCGGGTATATATATGTATATATATATTCACTGAAAAAACCATAGGTTTCACACATGTTATAGTTAGCGGAAATTTTACTGATAAAAAACCAATGAAATTGCCCCGTTATAGTTAGTGCTGGCAACTATAACTCACGCGACCGCAATCCTCTGCTGATGCTAATACTGTATTTAGACACTTATTTGCCCATGTCTTCTTCCATACATTTTTAGCTATACATATATTACAAATATTTTTTTTTATAAAGACACATATGTCATCAGCAGAAGATTGCGGTCGCGTGAGTTATAGTTGCCAGCACTAACTATAACGGGGCAATTTCATTGGTTTTTTATCAGTAAAATTTCCGCTAACTATAACATGTGTGAAACCTATGGTTTTTTCAGTGAATTTGCAAGGTTTTTTAAATGCTAATTCCTAACTATAACGTGTGTGAAACCTATGGTTTTTTCAGTGAATTTGTACGTTTTTTTAAATGCTAAGTTACTTTACGCCATTCGAGGCGTGCGCGCCCACTTAACGCAGTGCGTTCCGTGCACGGTTTTTATCAACTTTAATAAGCCCTGTACATTTGGTGGCCTTCGGCCACCAAAAGCACAGGGGGTGGGGTCAATGTGGATAGTGTTTTTTTATTTCGATTTTATAATTTCATGTTGCCAAAATATAGTTTTTTTACTGATGTAATAAGCCCTGTACATTTGGTGGCCTACGGCCATCAAAAGCACAGGGGGTGGGGTAAGTGTGGATAGTGTTTTTTTTTTTTCAATTTTTTACCGTACGCTTACGGTAAGCGTACGGTAAGCGTACTCGGCGAAATTGCCGAAAAAAAAATAAAACCGTTTTTGCTCTTGGGGGATGTTTGGGGACTCCCTCAACATGACTATGTGGGAGGGAGTTGTCAAAACAGCCCCGTAACATGTTTTTGGGCATCATGTTTGATAAATAACACTCAGTGTGAGAGACAAAATGGCGGACGCCGCTTCCTGGTTTCGGCCGATTCGAATGTTTACTAAGATCTAAGAGCCAATCAGAATCGCGCTTGCGCACGCCACCGTACGCGTACGGTAAGCGTACGGTAAGCGGGCTCAGATATATATATTGATTTAAAGGCTATTTTCTCAGAATCTACTGAACAGATTTACACCAAACCTACAAAAGGCACTTCCTTGACATAGGGACTACCTCTCTGCCAAATTTCTAGTAATTCTGTTCAGCCGTTCGGGCTGTAGCTCTGTCTAAAGGTCCTATGGAAAAATGCATGGGAAAAACGCGTTTTGGGACCCCCCTTTTATCTCAGCCCCCGCTTGACGAATCCCCCCGAGACTTTCAGGGTAGGAGCGGAGCGTAGCGCCCCACCTATTTTGAGAAATTCGCGAGGATTCATCGACCGGCGCCAAAGTTATTCAAAATAGAATGTTGCGGATTTCCTATGGAAAAGGGGTCCTAACTATAACTACCTACTGGCGACCGCCAGTAGGTAATATATATATATATATATATATATATATATATTCACTGAAAAAACCATAGGTTTCACACATGTTATAGTTAGCGGAAATTTTACTGATAAAAAACCAATGAAATTCCCCCGTTATAGTTAGTGCAGGCAACTATAACTCACGCGACCGCAATCCTCTGCTGATGCTAATACTGTATTTAGACACTTATTTGCCCATGTCTTCTTCCATACATTTTTAGCTATACATATATTACAAATATTTTTTTTTCATAAAGACACATATGTCATCAGCAGAAGATTGCGGTCGCGTGAGTTATAGTTGCCTGCACTAACTATAACGGGGGAATTTCATTGGTTTTTTATCAGTAAAATTTCCGCTAACTATAACATGTGTGAAACCTATGGTTTTTTCAGTGAATTTGCAAGGTTTTTTAAATGCTAATTCCTAACTATAACGTGTGTGAAACCTATGGTTTTTTCAGTGAATTTGTACGTTTTTTTAAATGCTAAGTTACTTTACGCCATTCGTGGCGTGCGCGCCCACTTAACGCAGTTCGTTCCGTGCGCGCACGGTGCGCTTCGCGCACCGTGCGTGCACAGTAAGCACGCGCGCGCGCCCACGCACGCGTGCCCACTTTACGCAGTTAGTGCCGTGCACGCACGGTGCCCACGTTACGCTAGATGGGCCATGTACGCACGATGCGCTTCGCGCACCGTGCGCACATGGAGGACATATGATGCACTTCGTTTTGAAAGGTAATATTTTAATTTTTCGTAAAATTTTTATAAGCCATGCACAAATGGTGCACTTCGGGCACCATTTGCACACGGGGTGGACAGAGTGTGGATAATTTTTTTTTGTATTTTTTTTTTTTTAAATATTATAGTTTTTCTCTGATCTTATAAGCCCTGCACAATTGGTGTCCTTCGGCCACCAATTGCACACGGGGTGGGGAGAGTGTGGATAATTTTTTTTTTTATATAATTTTTTACCGTAAGCGTAAGCGTAATCGGCGAAATTAGCGAAAAAAAAAAATTCCGTTTTTGGCCTTGGGGGATCTTTGGGGACCCCCCCACCTTGGCTATGTGTGTGGGAGCTGTCTAAACAGCCCCTTTACATGTTTTTGTGCTTTGTATTTTCATCATCACTCTCAGTGCGAGAGAGAAAATGGCGGCCGCCGCTTCCTGGTTTCGGCCGATTCGAATGTTTACTAAGATCTAAGAGCCAATCAGAATCGCACTCGCGCACGCCACCGTACGCGTACGGTAAGCGTACCGTAAGCGCACCGTAAGCTGGCTCAGATATATATATTGATTTAAAGGCTATTTTCTCAGAATCTACTGAACAGATTTACACCAAACCTACAAAAGGCACTTCCTTGACCTGAGGACTACCTCTCTGCCAAATTTCAAGTAATTCTGTTCAGCCGTTCGGGCTGTAGCCCTCTCTAAAGGTCCTATTGAAAAATGCATGGGAAAAACGCGTTTTGGGACCCCCCTTTTATCTCAGCCCCCGCTTGACGAATCCCCCCGAGACTTTCAGGGTAGGAGCGGAGCGTAGCGCCCCACCTATTTTGAAAAATTCGCGAGGATTCGTCGACCGGCGCCAAAGTTATTCAAAATAGAATGTTGCGGATTTCCTATGGAAACGTGGTCCTAACTATAACTACCTACTGGCGACCGCCAGTAGATAATATACGTATATATGTATATATTAGTATATATAGATCATAGTATATCTTATTTGCATTATATATATGTGGTGGAGTGTGTGTATATAGTTCTAGCCCTATCTTCAATCAAAATACATGTATGTCTCAGTATGTAAATCTGTCAGTGCATGTATACATAGACATAACAAACTATGCTTATCATGGTATGGAGATGAGGCTGAGGTTGTCGTTATACTTATGTCATTGTACATTGAACTATGCTTCCTATTCTGAAAAGATATATTTCAATACGGGTAAAAACATGCATATTACAACACAAGATACATGTGTATATCAGAAGGTGTACATAGTGCTGCTTCTATGTACATCTCGCTGTACATATAGAGGAGTTTATGACTGCTACTGAAACTTTACTAAAGTCATGTGTATATATATGTATGTAGAAGCTAATTTCAGTTATTTGATCAAACAAATCTATGCATACTTCATCACAAGATGCATGTGTATAGATGTATATAACCGCCGCAGCCAGGGCGGTGCTGACATTGTTGGACAATGACTTCATGGATAAATGCATGTTACTCAAGCTGCGCCTTCAGGTGGGTTCATTATGGTGATATGCAGCTGGATGTAGGAGCCTGCAGAGACTTATTTTATTTTTTGAAATGTGACTTTGGGTCTTAAATAGTAACAACGTTCCCATGGAGAGAAGGTGAATGCTGGGACTTGTAGTTGTTCCGGAATGGCCAAAAGGCACCCTCCAATGAGAGCGAGGCAAAATGTATATCAACCCACATGTGAGCCCCAGGTGCATTTGCATTTGATAAAGGCACTTTTGCCGCAACGCGTCATGCTCTTCGGAATAAAAGAAATCCTGCAGGCCCACTATGTTCCCTAATCGATTCCCTGAGAGGAATGGTTTGGTGTATGTATGTATGTATGTATATATGTATATATGTATGTATATAACAAACAAATCACCCGAAAGCTTGAGGGCGCACACAACGGCAGGGAAACCATCCAGCTTTCACACAGGCGGCTTACATCACATAAGCAACTTGCTTCGCTTTTCCGGAAATATTATCCTGGGACCTGACGCGTTTCAAGGCTTACGCCCCTTCATCTGAGGTCACTGCAACTGCTGGTGTCACAGGAAGTTCTCTGCATGCTCCTTTTATAATGCCCTGAGTGGGCCTCGCACATCACGAGTTGTGATTACAGCATGCTGGGAAAGTGAGTCCCGTTAGAGTACGATTATTTTCTTTAAGTAAGTCCTGTGCAGTCAACATGATTTAAAAGCACATTTTCTGCCCTGAGTGGGCTCCAGATTAGCACACAAGTTAATTTCGCCATCCCTGCCGTGCTGTATCAGCAAGCAGGACCAGTTCCTGCCAACAGCCTCCATTTGTGGGTCTTCGGATGGTGCTGCCCTCCACGGCAGGGCAGCCGTGATAATGTAACAAACAAATCACCCGAAAGCTTGAGGGCGCACACAACAGCAGGGAAACCATCCAGCTTTCACACAGGCGGCTTACATCACATAAGCAACTTGCTTCGCTTTTCCGGAAATATTATCCTGGGACCTGACGCGTTTCAAGGCTTACGCCCCTTCATCTGAGGTCACTGCAACTGCTGGTGTCACAGGAAGTTCTCTGCATGCTCCTTTTATAATGCCCTGAGTGGGCCTCGCACATCACGAGTTGTGATTACAGCATGCTGGGAAAGTGAGTCTCGTTAGAGTACGATTATTTTCTTTAAGTAAGTCCTGTGCAGTCAACATGATTTAAAAGCACATTTTCTGCCCTGAGTGGGCTCCAGATTAGCACACAAGTTAATTTCGCCATCCCTGCCGTGCTGTATCAGCAAGCAGGACCAGTTCCTGCCAACAGCCTCCATTTGTGGGTCTTCGGATGGTGCTGCCCTCCACGGCAGGGCAGCCGTGATAATGTAACAAACAAATCACCCGAAAGCTTGAGGGCGCACACAACGGCAGGGAAACCATCCAGCTTTCACACAGGCGGCTTACATCACATAAGCAACTTGCTTCGCTTTTCCGGAAATATTATCCTGGGACCTGACGCGTTTCAAGGCTTACGCCCCTTCATCTGAGGTCACTGCAACTGCTGGTGTCACAGGAAGTTCTCTGCATGCTCCTTTTATAATGCCCTGAGTGGGCCTCGCACATCACGAGTTGTGATTACAGCATGCTGGGAAAGTGAGTCCCGTTAGAGTACGATTATTTTCTTTAAGTAAGTCCTGTGCAGTCAACATGATTTAAAAGCACATTTTCTGCCCTGAGTGGGCTCCAGATTAGCACACAAGTTAATTTCGCCATCCCTGCCTTGCTGTATCAGCAAGCAGGACCAGTTCCTGCCAACAGCCTCCATTTGTGGGTCTTCGGATGGTGCTGCCCTCCACGGCAGGGCAGCCGTGATAATGTAACAAACAAATCACCCGAAAGCTTGAGGGCGCACACAACGGCAGGGAAACCATCCAGCTTTCACACAGGCGGCTTACATCACATAAGCAACTTGCTTCGCTTTTCCGGAAATATTATCCTGGGACCTGACGCGTTTCAAGGCTTACGCCCCTTCATCTGAGGTCACTGCAACTGCTGGGTCACAGGAAGTTCTCTGCATGCTCCTTTTATAATGCCCTGAGTGGGCCTCGCACATCACGAGTTGTGATTACAGCATGCTGGGAAAGTGAGTCCCGTTAGAGTACGATTATTTTCTTTAAGTAAGTCCTGTGCAGTCAACATGATTTAAAAGCACATTTTCTGCCCTGAGTGGGCTCCAGATTAGCACACAAGTTAATTTCGCCATCCCTGCCGTGCTGTATCAGCAAGCAGGACCAGTTCCTGCCAACAGCCTCCATTTGTGGGTCTTCGGATGGTGCTGCCCTCCACGGCAGGGCAGCCGTGATAATGTAACAAACAAATCACCCGAAAGCTTGAGGGCGCACACAACGGCAGGGAAACCATCCAGCTTTCACACAGGCGGCTTACATCACATAAGCAACTTGCTTCGCTTTTCCGGAAATATTATCCTGGGACCTGACGCGTTTCAAGGCTTACGCCCCTTCATCTGAGGTCACTGCAACTGCTGGTGTCACAGGAAGTTCTCTGCATGCTCCTTTTATAATGCCCTGAGTGGGCCTCGCACATCACGAGTTGTGATTACAGCATGCTGGGAAAGTGAGTCCCGTTAGAGTACGATTATTTTCTTTAAGTAAGTCCTGTGCAGTCAACATGATTTAAAAGCACATTTTCTGCCCTGAGTGGGCTCCAGATTAGCACACAAGTTAATTTCGCCATCCCTGCCGTGCTGTATCAGCAAGCAGGACCAGTTCCTGCCAACAGCCTCCATTTGTGGGTCTTCGGATGGTGCTGCCCTCCACGGCAGGGCAGCCGTGATAATGTAACAAACAAATCACCCGAAAGCTTGAGGGCGCACACAACGGCAGGGAAACCATCCAGCTTTCACACAGGCGGCTTACATCACATAAGCAACTTGCTTCGCTTTTCCGGAAATATTATCCTGGGACCTGACGCGTTTCAAGGCTTACGCCCCTTCATCTGAGGTCACTGCAACTGCTGGTGTCACAGGAAGTTCTCTGCATGCTCCTTTTATAATGCCCTGAGTGGGCCTCGCACATCACGAGTTGTGATTACAGCATGCTGGGAAAGTGAGTCCCGTTAGAGTACGATTATTTTCTTTAAGTAAGTCCTGTGCAGTCAACATGATTTAAAAGCACATTTTCTGCCCTGAGTGGGCTCCAGATTAGCACACAAGTTAATTTCGCCATCCCTGCCGTGCTGTATCAGCAAGCAGGACCAGTTCCTGCCAACAGCCTCCATTTGTGGGTCTTCGGATGGTGCTGCCCTCCACGGCAGGGCAGCCGTGATAATGTAACAAACAAATCACCCGAAAGCTTGAGGGCGCACACAACGGCAGGGAAACCATCCAGCTTTCACACAGGCGGCTTACATCACATAAGCAACTTGCTTCGCTTTTCCGGAAATATTATCCTGGGACCTGACGCGTTTCAAGGCTTACGCCCCTTCATCTGAGGTCACTGCAACTGCTGGTGTCACAGGAAGTTCTCTGCATGCTCCTTTTATAATGCCCTGAGTGGGCCTCGCACATCAAAGGAGCATGCAGAAACGCGTCAGGTCCCAGGATAATATTTCCGGAAAAGCGAAGCAAGAAAATAATCGTACTCTAACGGGACTCACTTTCCCAGCATGCTGTAATCACAACTCGTGATGTGCGAGGCCCACTCAGGGCATTATAAAAGGAGCATGCAGAGAACTTCCTGTGACACCAGCAGTTGCAGTGACCTCAGATGAAAGCTGGATGGTTTCCCTGCCGTTGTGTGCGCCCTCAAGCTTTCGGGTGATTTGTTTGTTACATTATCACGGCTGCCCTGCCGTGGAGGGCAGCACCATCCGAAGACCCACAAATGGAGGCTGTTGGCAGGAACTGGTCCTGCTTGCTGATACAGCACGGCAGGGATGGCGAAATTAACTTGTGTGCTAATCTGGAGCCCACTCAGGGCAGAAAATGTGCTTTTAAATCATGTTGACTGCACAGGACTTACTTAAAGAAAATAATCGTACTCTAACGGGACTCACTTTCCCAGCATGCTGTAATCACAACTCGTGATGTGCGAGGCCCACTCAGGGCATTATAAAAGGAGCATGCAGAGAACTTCCTGTGACACCAGCAGTTGCAGTGACCTCAGATGAAGGGGCGTAAGCCTTGAAACGCGTCAGGTCCCAGGATAATATTTCCGGAAAAGCGAAGCAAGTTGCTTATGTGATGTAAGCCGCCTGTGTGAAAGCTGGATGGTTTCCCTGCCGTTGTGTGCGCCCTCAAGCTTTCGGGTGATTTGTTTGTTACATTATCACGGCTGCCCTGCCGTGGAGGGCAGCACCATCCGAAGACCCACAAATGGAGGCTGTTGGCAGGAACTGGTCCTGCTTGCTGATACAGCACGGCAGGGATGGCGAAATTAACTTGTGTGATAATCTGGAGCCCACTCAGGGCAGAAAATGTGCTTTTAAATCATGTTGACTGCACAGGACTTACTTAAAGAAAATAATCGTACTCTAACGGGACTCACTTTCCCAGCATGCTGTAATCACAACTCGTGATGTGCGAGGCCCACTCAGGGCATTATAAAAGGAGCATGCAGAGAACTTCCTGTGACACCAGCAGTTGCAGTGACCTCAGATGAAGGGGCGTAAGCCTTGAAACGCGTCAGGTCCCAGGATAATATTTCCGGAAAAGCGAAGCAAGTTGCTTATGTGATGTAAGCCGCCTGTGTGAAAGCTGGATGGTTTCCCTGCCGTTGTGTGCGCCCTCAAGCTTTCGGGTGATTTGTTTGTTACATTATCATGGCTGCCCTGCCGTGGAGGGCAGCACCATCCGAAGACCCACAAATGGAGGCTGTTGGCAGGAACTGGTCCTGCTTGCTGATACAGCACGGCAGGGATGGCGAAATTAACTTGTGTGCTAATCTGGAACCCACTCAGGGCAGAAAATGTGCTTTTAAATCATGTTGACTGCACAGGACTTACTTAAAGAAAATAATCGTACTCTAACGGGACTCACTTTCCCAGCATGCTGTAATCACAACTCGTGATGTGCGAGGCCCACTCAGGGCATTATAAAAGGAGCATGCAGAGAACTTCCTGTGACACCAGCAGTTGCAGTGACCTCAGATGAAGGGGCGTAAGCCTTGAAACGCGTCAGGTCCCAGGATAATATTTCCGGAAAAGCGAAGCAAGTTGCTTATGTGATGTAAGCCGCCTGTGTGAAAGCTGGATGGTTTCCCTGCCGTTGTGTGCGCCCTCAAGCTTTCGGGTGATTTGTTTGTTACATTATCACGGCTGCCCTGCCGTGGAGGGCAGCACCATCCGAAGACCCACAAATGGAGGCTGTTGGCAGGAACTGGTCCTGCTTGCTGATACAGCACGGCAGGGATGGCGAAATTAACTTGTGTGCTAATCTGGAGCCCACTCAGGGCAGAAAATGTGCTTTTAAATCATGTTGACTGCACAGGACTTACTTAAAGAAAATAATCGTACTCTAACGGGACTCACTTTCCCAGCATGCTGTAATCACAACTCGTGATGTGCGAGGCCCACTCAGGGCATTATAAAAGGAGCATGCAGAGAACTTCCTGTGACACCAGCAGTTGCAGTGACCTCAGATGAAGGGGCGTAAGCCTTGAAACGCGTCAGGTCCCAGGATAATATTTCCGGAAAAGCGAAGCAAGTTGCTTATGTGATGTAAGCCGCCTGTGTGAAAGCTGGATGGTTTCCCTGCCGTTGTGTGCGCCCTCAAGCTTTCGGGTGATTTGTTTGTTACATTATCACGGCTGCCCTGCCGTAGAGGGCAGCACCATCCGAAGACCCACAAATGGAGGCTGTTGGCAGGAACTGGTCCTGCTTGCTGATACAGCACGGCAGGGATGGCGAAATTAACTTGTGTGCTAATCTGGAGCCCACTCAGGGCAGAAAATGTGCTTTTAAATCATGTTGACTGCACAGGACTTACTTAAAGAAAATAATCGTACTCTAACGGGACTCACTTTCCCAGCATGCTGTAATCACAACTCGTGATGTGCGAGGCCCACTCAGGGCATTATAAAAGGAGCATGCAGAGAACTTCCTGTGACACCAGCAGTTGCAGTGACCTCAGATGAAGGGGCGTAAGCCTTGAAACGCGTCAGGTCCCAGGATAATATTTCCGGAAAAGCGAAGCAAGTTGCTTATGTGATGTAAGCCGCCTGTGTGAAAGCTGGATGGTTTCCCTGCCGTTGTGTGCGCCCTCAAGCTTTCGGGTGATTTGTTTGTTATATACATACATATATACATATATACATACATACATACATACACCAAACCATTCCTCTCAGGGAATCGATTAGGGAACATAGTGGGCCTGCAGGATTTCTTTTATTCCGAAGAGCATGACGCGTTGCGGCAAAAGTGCCTTTATCAAATGCAAATGCACCTGGGGCTCACATGTGGGTTGATATACATTTTGCCTCGCTCTCATTGGAGGGTGCCTTTTGGCCATTCCGGAACAACTACAAGTCCCAGCATTCACCTTCTCTCCATGGGAACGTTGTTACTATTTAAGACCCAAAGTCACATTTCAAAAAATAAAATAAGTCTCTGCAGGCTCCTACATCCAGCTGCATATCACCATAATGAACCCACCTGAAGGCGCAGCTTGAGTAACATGCATTTATCCATGAAGTCATGGCCCAACAATGTCAGCACCGCCCTGGCTGCGGCGGTTATATACATCTATACACATGCATCTTGTGATGAAGTATGCATAGATTTGTTTGATCAAATAACTGAAATTAGCTTCTACATACATATATATACACATGACTTTAGTAAAGTTTCAGTAGCAGTCATAAACTCCTCTATATGTACAGCGAGATGTACATAGAAGCAGCACTATGTACACCTTCTGATATACACATGTATCTTGTGTTGTAATATGCATGTTTTTACCCGTATTGAAATATATCTTTTCAGAATAGGAAGCATAGTTCAATGTACAATGACATAAGTATAACGACAACCTCAGCCTCATCTCCATACCATGATAAGCATAGTTTGTTATGTCTATGTATACATGCACTGACAGATTTACATACTGAGACATACATGTATTTTGATTGAAGATAGGGCTAGAACTATATACACACACTCCACCACATATATATAATGCAAATAAGATATACTATGATCTATATATACTAATTTATACATATATATGTATATTATCTACTGGCGGTCGCCAGTAGATAGTTATAGTTAGGACCGTGTTTTCACAGGAAATCTGAAAATTCTATTTTGAATAACTTTGGCGCCGGTTGACGAATCCTTGCGAAATTTTCAAAACTAATGGGGCGCTCCGCTCAGCTCCTACCCTGAAAGTCTCGGGGTGATTCATCAAGCAGGGGCCGAGAAAAAAGGGGGGTCCCAAAACGCGTTTCCCCCATGCATTTTTCCATAGGCCCTTTAGTCGAAGGTACAGCCCGAACGGCTGAACAGAATTACTTGAAATTTGGCAGAGAGGTAGTCCTCAGGTCAGGCATGTGCCTTTTGAATGTATGGAGTAAATCTGTTCAGTATTTCCTGAGAAAATTGCAGTTAAACCACATAAATATCTATAGCCACGCACCGAGCGTAATTCTGATTGGTGGTTACATGTCAGTCAACGTTCGAATCGGTCGAAATCAGGAAGTGTCGGCCGCCATTTTGTTTGTTGTGGGTGCGAGAGTGAAAAATAGAGGTGGCGAATGTGAAAAGGGGGCAGGGTAGAGAGTTCCTGACCCCCTAGCCGCGCACGGTGAAAAACCTTAAAAAAAAAAAATACATAACTTAGCATTTAAAAAAACGTACAAATTCACTTAAAAAACCATAGATTTCACACACGTTATAGTTAGGAATTAGCATTTAAAAAACCTTGCAAATTCACTTAAAAAAACCATAGGTTTCACACATGTTATAGTTAGGTGGACATTTCACTTGTAAAAAACCAATGAAATTCCCCCGTTATAGTTAGGTCAGATAACTATAACTCGCGCGACCGCCACTCTATCACAAGGATGATGTCATCAGTGATGTCATGAGTGATGCCACTGACCATGTCATGAGTGATGGAATATGTGACGTCATGAGCACTGGATTGCGGGCGCGCGAGTTATGGTTATCTGACCTAACTATAACGGGGGAATTTCATTGGTTTTTTACGAGTGAAATGTCCACCTAACTATAACATGTGTGAAACCTATGGTTTTTTAAGTGAATATATATATACATACATACATACATACATTACATAATATATACATTTAATTATATACGTATAGATTTTTCCACAGTGTCTTTTTTTATTGCCATGTATTAGTTAATTAAAGTCATTGCATGTTTTTTTAACATTTTATTTTATTTGCAGAGTTTTATAAAGCGCTGGCTAGACCCCGAGCTATCAGAGCGCTTTACATGAGGATCAGCGTCTTATAAGTTAAAAAATTACAACAGTTACTGGAACATATTAAAACACAGGAAAAACAAACAGTGATACACAATGAAACATGAGTTACTATTGCATAGTATAACAAAGACACTTCATAAGTTACTGGAGCATAGCATTACATAGACACATGTCCCATGGGGCATATAAAGGAGAGAGGGGAGAGAAAAAGGGGAAAGGAATGCAAATCGGAACAGGCAGACCAGCAATGGGGAAAGTACTTCAGGGGGACAAAGCAGACAAAGTGAAAAACAGACAAACCGGCTGGGCAAAGGCAATCTCAACATCCAGTGACTGGGTGACTGTACATGATGAGAGGAGTGTAGGAGACTTAAGGGGGAAGGTTAGACAGGCGGACAGGGAGCAGTCCAGCGGCAAAGAGGATCGGTCAAAGCTACAAGATGGAGGACAACCTGTCACGGGCACCAATAGCAATATCCCAAAATGGCGGGATACACAAAAATCCAATCAAGAGAAACTACAGGGGAGCTGGCTCCACGGAGCAGGGCAGAATGGGGGAGGCAGCCACAAGGTCAAGGAGGGTGGAGAGCAGGAGAACGCCGCTCAGAATCATGTCATCAACATGTACAGGTTCAGGGCAACGGTGTAGACGTGTTGTCGTTAAGTATGCCACATAAGTCAGGGGAAGTCAGCTCGGGCACCAAGGCAGCAGCCCCGGAGAAGGGAGGCTGCAGCGGGGACCAGGAGGGAGCGCCTCCCCAGGCTTGAAAAGTAAATGTAAAAACAAGCTCCGGGACACAGGAACGCAATGCCGCGGTACTCACCGCCGCTGTACCCTCACCGTGGGGAACAAGACTCGTTCAAGTCATCTTTCAGGAGGCCAAGCAGGAGGTTAAACAGCTGCCGTTAAACCCAGAAGGCAGAGGGACATCCAGGAGGGAAGGACCCCAACCCATCCCCACCACAGCCATCCAGACATCTTCACCAGGCATTGGCGCGTTGAAATAGGCTCCGTCGTCAGCAAATCATCGGTGTTTCAACGGAAAGGTAGGGGCGGAAGGAGACACAGGGGAGAGACGAGGAGAACTGTGCCCTATGTCCGGCTGGGTAGGTGACGGCCGAGGCGGTGAACCGGAGCCGAAGCTCATGTTTCATTGTGTATCACTGTTTGTTTTTCCTGTGTTTTACTATATATATATATATATATTTATATATATATATATATATATTCCACCGTTATAGTTAGTTCAGATAACTATAACTCTCGCGCCCGCAATCCAGTGCTCATGACGTCACATATTTCATCACTCATGACATGGTCAGTGGCATCACTCATGACAAAACTGATGACATCATCCTTGTGATAGAGTGGCGGTCGCGCTAGTTATAGTTATCTGAACTAACTATAACGGTGGAATTTCATTGGTTTTTTACGAGTGAAATGTCCACCTAACTATAACATGTGTGAAACCTATGGTTTTTTAAGTGAATTTGCAAGGTTTTTTAAATGCTAATTCCTAACTATAACGTGTGTGAAACCTATGGTTTTTTAAGTGAATTTGTACGTTTTTTTAAATGCAATTATTATTATTTTTTTTTATGGTTTATCATCGTGCGCGCACCCCGCGATTCTTAAAAAAAAAAAAAAATGTTTTTTTACCCTTCGGGGTCCTTTAGGGACCCCCTGACAAAGGCTAGGGGGTCAGGAACTCTCTACCCTGCCCCCTTTTCACGTTCGCCACCTCTCTTTTTCACTCTCGCACCCACAACAAACAAAATGGCGGCCGCCGATTCCTGATTTCGACTGATTCGAATGCTGACTGTCATGAATCCACCAATCAGAATTACGCTCGCGCACGTTAGGGTGCGCGCACGGTGCGCGGCTATAGATCTGTATGTGCTTTTAAATGCAATTTTCTCAGAAACTACTGTACAGATCGACTCCATATATGCAAAAGGCACTTCCTTGACCTGAGGACTACCTCTCTGCCAAATTTCAAGTAATTCTGTTCAGCCGTTCGGGCTGCACCTTCGACTAAAGGTCCTATGGGAAAATGCATGGGGAAAACGTGTTTTGGGACACCCCTTTTTTCTCGGCCCCCGCTTGACGAATCACCCCGAAACTTTCAGGGTAGGAGCTGAACAGAGCGCCTCATTAGTTTTGAAAATTTCGCGAGGATTCGTCAACCGGTGCCAAAGTTATTCAAAATAGAATTTTCAGATTTCCTATGGAAACACGGTCCTAACTATAACTATCTACTGGCGACCGCCAATAGATAATATATATATATATATATATATATATATATATATATATATATATATATATATATATATATATATATATATATATATATATATATATATATATACACACACACATGTTTATTTATTTATTTTTCATTCCAGTTCCAACTTCCCAATGAGAATCGGATCCCAACACAAAGGTACGACACTTGAATGATTTTTTTTTTTCGCGCTTTATTTCATTTCACAGTAACGTGTTTCGGCATTGCTGCCTTGCCTTGGTCACACATCAAGCGTTTGTTAATCAATGTTACTTAAAAACCCTCGGAGACCTGTTATCACATGGGTAGCATTTTCATTGCCACTGAAAACAGGCTTCATTCACAATTTTGGTCACAATTTTATCGGGTGGTTTCATATTTCATCACATACCCCGATATAATTCTAATTCATGATTAATTCATTTTGTTTTTATCACAAAAATTCATTCTAAATCTTAATTTTTGATTTGTGCACACATGATTCTGTCTCGAAGTCTTCCGCTTCAGTTCCTATCTATTCTGACGAGGACTAAATTAATTTACAGAGTAAAGTTCATGTGCATGATGCATTTTCCACTTTCAAACATTCCTTTTGCTGAAAATTCAGAACTGAGTACATTTTGGCTTCGTACAATATGCTTGCTAGTGCATCTATTATTCTGTTGTCATTAATCATTTCCAAAATAATACATTATATATAACACAGGCAACAGTGTGGTGGGGTAGCGGGCGGGGGGAAGTCAACAAACGATGGGATAGGGAAAATAAAATAAGAAAATAAATAAGACTACTTACCTTGCGCACTTAGGCGATGAGGCGAGTGCAAGGTAAGTGGTTTTATTAATTTTTTTACTTTACTTTCTCTATCCAGTCGTCTGCTGACTTCTCCCTCTCTCCCCGCCCCACCCCACCGCCCCACCGCTGTTACCCGTGCTAGCCTCACCTGATACACACACACATACATATTTACCGTTTGACCTTTTTAGGTGGCTCCATCAGTTTTAGCCCAGGCCAATTGCCAATGTGTGCCCCCTAAAATTCACTTCTATACACTCCACTGCTAGACTTAGCCACAGTGCTATACGGAGGAACAGATTAATCTGCGTCATGAGGAAAAGTCTTCTTTCACAACAAACACATTTGCCATAGTGGCGAAATAGAAATTCTTTCTTCCAAATAAGGTAACTCCTTGGCATTTCTAAAAACACGGCATTGGTTATGGATTTGGACACCAATCCGACTAAATATCCCTTTAGAAATATCCAAAATAAAATGAAAACATAATGTGTGACTGTCTCTTGCAATATAAGCATGTGCTGGCTGGGTTGTGTAAACATGTTTAAGAATTCATTCCTCCAATCGACAGCCCTCAATCACAGCTCCAGGCTCTGTGGAGGCCTACCGACCTTTAATGATTCACACTGCCCTCACGCTGGTCGTCAGCTCCCACCCCTCCCCCACTGGCAGCAGCGGCAGTCTGTCCCTCAGGGTTTCAGCCATTAAACAAGCATTTGCAATGCAATAGGTCTCACACTTGTGAGAGTTTGAGCTATTGGCATTGTAAATGACAATGACTTTTATTTATGTATTGGTTTTCAAAACGGATAAATAGAAGGCATTGTCATTTACAATGCCAATAGCTTAAACTCTCGCAAATGCGAAACCTATTGCATTGCAAATGCTTGTTTTTACATAGTGCCTAGTACCATAGATGGCCACTTCTAAGTGCAGTTAATGACAAATGTTACTATTACCCACTTTAATCGTGCTCTGGACACCAACGTGAGAAACTGAAAAGCTGAGTTGGCTTTGCTGGGATTTGGACTTGTGATTTACAGGTCACAGCATATGTTGGAGGCAAACTTTTATGCCACAGAGCCATCTTTCCTGCTCGACTTTGGTCTGTATCAAAGACCTCTGAAGCCTGAGCTCAGGTGGATATTGCACCTGCTAAGAAATCTAAATGTAACTTGACTTGTAAGCATTCAGGGCTCTTAAGTTTCCCAGGTTCATGCATGAGTAGCTTAAACAGGCCACTTTTTGTACTCTGGGATTGAAAGTCCTGTTTATCGCATTATAAAATCAGGACTACAAAACCCAGAATACAAAGTAAAAACCTGGACTGGATCACACTCTCATATGGATCTAGGAAACCTGAGTGCTCTGATATCCACTTTCAGCCACTCCTTGTTTTTCGTTTCATTCTTCTATAGTGCTGTATGACATGTTGGTCAGTATGTTCACTTTGCTGGATTTGATTGTAATTATAAAAATATTTGTTCGCATGTGCATGTTCCCCAGAAAGTAATTTTCCTCTAACAAGTTTTGGAATGAACGGTACCAAGGTAGTAGATTTTTTTTTATTAAATCATTTTTATTGGCATTTTGTTATTTTGCAGAATACATATATCATTCATGACCATAAAGTAATCACATTACATGTTTATATCGCACCTTCTGGTATACAATTGTGCCAATAATCCTTAACGACAAAGATCATATTTAAAAAGAAAAGTTAACCTAGTGATTAGGAGAGACGTGCATGCTTGTCATGTGAGAGCGCGAGACATTGTCTGCTTGATGTACAGTGGTCCTCTCTTGATTCTGCGCTACTGGTGTTGGGGTACACCGCTTACTATGTTTTTAGTAATAAAAACATAACTCTTCAACTGGGGCAGCTGTAACTGGGGTTAACTGTATATGACATGTCACATTATGACTGGGTCGGAGGCTGATTTATCCATTTTGATAATTAGGCTATACGCATCTTGAGGTGAGGCGGGGTGGTCTAGCCGGGATGTGCTGGTGGCGCTGCATGCTCGATTTAGGGGGGGGAATGAGGAACGCGTTAGCCTGACTCCTGACGGGGCTCTGCCGCGGGGGCCGGGGTGCCTGGTGCCTAAGATCCGTCAATTGCTTCCTGCTTAAAGGAGTGAAGCAACAACATCCATTGCATGGAGATGTGGCGCTTGCGAATACCTTTAATTTCTTCTGCTTGCAATGCCTCCTCCTCTGCTGCCCCCCACTTGCTCACCACCCACCTCCAGGCAGCCAGCGGTGGCCCTCCTGGCGCCCTCCAGTGCATTGCTATACTTCTTTTGGATAGTAGGATTGCCAGGGATGCAAAGGGTGTCTCTACTTTTTGGTGGTTACGATGCTAGGTTATACCCAGCGAGCAGGCCTTCCATGTATGCAAATCTGTGAGTCCCGTTACCTCTCGGAGGGTGGTATGTATGGCAGACCAGTAGTTTTGAAGCCTTGGTCAGTTCCAAAACATATAAAGAAATGATGCGCTGGGTTCTGGACATCTAGGGCAAGTGAAGAGCGTATTTGGGAAGTAGCGTTGAAGCTTTTCGGGCGTCAGGTAAGCACGGTGCAATATGTGAAATTGTATATTTTTGAAGCAGTAGTTGGGGGACACCTTCTTGGGAAACTCAAGTGCCTTCTTTCATTCCTTGTCGTGGAGTGGTCTCTGGATTTCTGCTTCCCATTTCTCGTGAAGTGGGGTGAGGTTGATTGTGTTCAGAGCCCTCACTGCATTATATAGGCATGTGACTTAGTGTCACCCGGGACCCATCTGTAAGATTGCATGGCTCTGTGTCCTTTGTGTGCCAAACTCGGCGACAGTCACCTAGAAGCTGCCGGTGTAAAAGGAACAGTCCTCTTGGGAGGTCAGAGTATGTAGCCAGTTCTGTAAATGTTTGCAGCTGCCCATTGGCGTAGAGGAATCCTGCCCCCCTGACCAAGTACTCAGTGCACACGCGTAGTGCTCGCTCCGTATAATAAGCACGACCTTTGGGGAATCCTACCAGTGGTTGGATGGGGCAGTACATGGGGGCTTCTCGCATCATCTTATGTATCACTTTCATACATGTGCGGGCCACCAACACCTGTAGTGGGTACTCCCATATTGGATCAGCTCCCAGCAAAAACATGCGATGTATGATAGGGATTGGAATAGGTCCCGCATCTGAATGGGTTTCCCCTAATGCGCGGCCTGCCGTCCACCGTGACACCCATTGTAATTGGGCAGCTAAGAAGTATGCCTCAAAGGAGGGGGCACCTAGATCTCCCTGGTTTAGCAGTAACTGTAGTTTTGCGAGAGCTATTCGCCTACGTCCTGATCCCCAGATAAGGGTACCTAGGAGGGTATCCAGATCCCAAAAGAAGGGATGGGTGGACCACCGGAAGGTTAGTGAAATATTATAATAACCGCGGGACCAATGTCATCTTGGCCACTGCGATTTTCCCAATGGGTGCTAGGGGAAGGTCCTTCCAAAAGTTCACGGAGGATCGGATCGCAGCCAGCGCCTTGCGGCGGTTTCCTTCGTACATGTCTTTTTGTGTGTGGTACAATCGTATTCCAAGGTAGCGTTCCACCTGGGTGCTCCATGATAGGTCCATGTCGCCTATTTGTATTTTCTGGGGGGGGGGGGGGGGAACTGTTAGAAAGTGGATATTTTGTGGACTTGGTCCAATTTACCCTTAGGCCCACTACCACCTCAAAGTCTCGTAGCGTATTAAAAATTGGAGTAAGACCTGAAGTAATGTCACGGATATATATAAGCAGATCGTCCTCGTATAATGATACCATGTGAATCGTTTCTGCAATTGGGATTCCCCAGCTCTCCCCCTCCCTGCAGATGCGAATCGCAAGTGGCTCCATCACGATTGCAAAAAGCAAGGGGGAGAGCGGGCAGCCCTGGCGCGTACCTCTGAGTATTGGGAATGACGGTGACACTAGGTATCCAAGTTTTACTCGTGAGGTGGGCTTGGAGTATATAAGTTTAGTGTATGCAAGCATGCGGGATCCCACGCCCATTCCCTGAATGACCTGCAGAAGATAGGACCAATGGAGGGTATCAAAGGTTTTTTCCAGATCCAGGACCATGCTCGCCGCAAGGGGGAAGTGGCCTCGGACCTGATCCTGGACGTGAAACAGCCATCTTATGTTGTAGGATGTATTTCTTCCCGGCGCAAAGCAACACTGGTCAGGGTGGACCAGCGCCAGGAGGATTGTGGAATATCTGTCCGCCAATATTTTGCCAAATATTTTGTGGTCAGCTGGGAGCAGGGCTATAGGGCGGGATGATCTAACATGCGTAGAGTCCCTGTCAGTTTTGAGGAAGGAGACTATAACCGATTCGCACATGAATTGTGGAAGTTCTCCCTTATCTAGGGCCACTTGGAATAGTTTCACTATCTGGGGGACCAATTGTGTAGCAAAGGCCTTAAAAAATTGTAATGGAAGCCTTTCACGTGGCTATGGCCTGTGTGACGTCTGTCGCTGTGTTGGGTTTATCTAGGGCGTGTCGATCGTGTCGCGCTATGCGAGGTGTGGGATGCATGTCCAGAAATCTGCTCTGTAGCTCTGAGTCTGCTAGCCTGGGGGCTGCGTATAGCTGTGTATAGTGTTGCAGGAAGATATCTAGGATGGAGGCCTGTGAATGGGCCAGGGCACCCGCTGTGTTCCGCACCGCAGTAATTGGTGGGAGGGTTGTATCCTGTTTCACTAGCCACGCCAGGAGCGCACCTGCTCTATCTCCCTCTCTGTGCATCCGGGCTGCATACCCTCCAAAATTATATCTGTGGAGGTCTGCTAGTGCCTCTGCATAAGCGGTTTTAGCTTCCGCTACTTGGGTCGGTGTGGTCTTGTTTTTATCTGTTGCTTGGGTTAATGTGGTCAGCGTGCGTTCTTTTTCGACTATGCTCCGCTCTAGGGTTTTGCGCACCCCTGTAATGTGCTGTATGCATGTACCTCTAATTACAACTTTGAACGTGTCCCATTCCGTTGTGCGAGTGTTGTCAGTGAGCGTGTTCTCATGGGAATAATTACTAATGTGTGCTGCTTGAGCATGCCTGAAAACGGGGTCGTCCAGACATTCTTTGGGCAGCCGCCAGGTGGGGCCCGGGGGTCTAGGTGGTCGCCACGCCAAGGTGATTGTATGGGCATCATGGTCAGACAATACCTGTCCCAAATATTCAGATTCTTGTATTTTGGGTAGTATGGGGGAGGAGCAGTAAAAGCTATTCAAGCGGACCTTATGATCGTGTGGTATCGAGTGGATTGAATATAGCCGTGTATCTGGGTGTTTGGAGCGCCAGGCATCTGTTAGGGACCAGTGAGTTGTCCATTCTCCAAAGTGTTTGGCCTGTTCTATTATTGGGGAGGCTGGGTGAGGGGGGTAGGATCTCGTGTTTTGCACGCAGTTATAATCCTCTCCCAGGATCCATGGTGCTTGGGTATATAGGCTTAATGGTTGTGAGAGTGTGTCCCAGAATTTACTCTGATTTGTGTTTGGCGCATAGACGCTTCCGACTATCGGTTGACCATCTAGGAGCCCCTGTGAAAGAGCATAGCGGCCCTCTGTGTCAATTGCTCTGGATTGTTCTTGGTATGGAACCCCTGGTTGGATCCAAATAAGGGTCCCCGCGCATAGGTTGAGTATGTTGTGGCGCAAACTGTCCCACGCCATCGCTTGCGCAGTTTATCCAGCACTTCCGCTATTAAGTGGGTTTCTTGCACCATCTCAATCTGCGCTTTATGTATGAATAAATTGAGTAGCGCTTGCATGCCGTGTGTATGCCTCGCACGTTTAGCTTGAGGATGGTGATATTTCCTTTATGTGCCATGTGGTATTAGGGGGTGTCTGGAGGGGCCAGTGTGGTCGGGCGGCATGGCGTCGAGCTTTAACCCACCTCCCTGCCTTGGGCTGATCCCTCTGCTCTGCTGCTCTGGTTCAGTTCCGAGCCCTTAGTGGTATGTGGGTAAGAGACAGTGTAGTGGTGCATGACTTCCTGGGGAAAGGCAACTGGGGTGGGGAACAATCCCAATTCTGGGGACCTATCGCAACAAGCGATACGTCCAAACTTGTTTTTTGTGCGAGAAGAGAACTTAAACATAGTATGGGGGTGGCGGGACATGTCAGCGAGGTGACTCTCTCTAGGGGCACTTGTAGGAGCATTTCGCGCTAGGTGGCCTAATAACGAAACTTTTGTTCGCTGGCCATGCAGCTCAGTTAACCGCATACCTCAAGATGCATTATGATATACCTGTCAGGGGTACCCTGTCAGTGTGATTTACTGATGTACACTCAAATGAATGTATCGGGAGTCTGTGATGTGACCAGAGGTGGGGTCACCGAGCCGGCTCTAGATGTCGATCCTTCGCTACCATCTTTCTCCCCCGAGGAGAAGATGTGTGGGCTCTTTCCAAGTCCGTAGCTAGTGAGGAGGGTTTGAGTTCTGCTGCAGCTTGTAGGGCTTTTCGGCATTCCTGTATGATTTGCTCCAGGTCAGGTGAGCCCACTGACTGGGTGTGCGTGTCTGAGTCTTTACCGTTAAGACGTTTTGGCTGGCGTCACCTGGTGCGCTGTGACTTTGGATGTCTGACAAACTTGGTGATTACACTGAGGTGTTTCTGGCAATGTCGGTCTGCCTACTCATGGGCTTCCTCTGCCTTTGTGAAAAATATAGTGGATCCATCTCGCATTATTTTGAGGCGGGCCAGAAACAACAAGGAGTATTGTATGCCTTCAAGCCTGAGGCAACGTTTGGCTTCGAGAAACGAGGACCGTTAGCACTGCACTGTTCGGGAATAGTCTGGAAAGAGCATTATTTGTTTGCTCTCTGACTGGATGGGGCCATGTTGTCTAGCTGCTCTTAGTGCTGCATCCTGATCCCTGAAGTGTAGGAATTTTGCGAGCATCGGGCGAGGCGGCCCTTTCAATGGAGAAGAATGCTGTGTGCTCCTCGATCGGAGTGAATGATTTGTCCATGTCTCCATATATGCTACTGGGTCGGTGCCCTCGACTCCTTCTGGCAGTCCCAAGACTCATTTGTTGCATCGCCTTGAGTGACCTACGAGATCATCAATCCGCTCCTCCATTGTGGTCATTCGACCCAGCAGGATCTGCAAGGTCTCTTGGTGCGTGTTAACTGGGGGTTGCATGGTGGCGATAATTTTCTCCCCATCTGACACTTTATCTGTTACCGAGTCTCTCCTCCATTGAAACTCTGGAGTGTTAAATAGCTGTGAGCACCTTGTCCATTTTTTCCGAGAGGGTCAGTTCTGTTGAGGCTGTCGTGGCATTAAGCTGTGGTTTTCCGCCTGTCGAGGTGCCTTGTGATGTCCCTGACATTGACGCCCCTGCCGTGGCATGTAGCTTTCCCATCTTGCTGGTCCAGGGCTTTTGTGGTCTTTAGGACGGGTTTTGTTCCTACTCAGGATGAGGGGGTTGACGCCTGGCTGAATTCTGGGGCGAATAGCTTTCCGTTGGCTTGGTGAGCAAGTGCGCCAAGTTCAATTAGCGTTCTCTCTCCTGGGACATGCACTGGGGGGCCCCTTGCTCTTGGATCTGTCGCCCTGCAATTCCTTGGCCCACGCGGGGGTTGTGTCAGTCCTGGGAATCGTTGGTTGTAGCTGCCGGCCGCCTTTGTGTCTCCTGGTACCGTTGGGCGCTGTGTGCGTGATGTTAGCCTATCTGGTTCACCTTGCCCGGGCAGGCTCTTGTCCTTCGCTGGGCTGAGACTCTCGTTTCTCTGCACGGTCCCACAGCTCTGGAGTGAAAAAGAAGCAAAGGTGGTGAGGGGGCAGCCGGTACCCCAGATCCCTGCAAGTATTCTTCGGCCCTCCCCCGTACCACTGCCTCAGAGGCAGATATTGTGCCCCTTTAGAAGTCGCTTCCGCTCCCCGGGATTAATCTGTGTTGCTCACCAGGGGGGAGCCTTTCCGTGTCCGTTGGGTTATGGCAGCGGTTTTCACACCATGTGGCGCACTGTCGTCCACTCTGCACTGGGGAGGGGAGGGAGGGAGGGAGCCAGCACGTCTGCTTCTTGATGGCCCCACCCTCACGTCACGCCCCCACCCCGTCTAGCCTTTACTCAAAGCCAGGGGGGCCGAGTCACTGCTATTGGACCTCTCTCGTTCAATGCTGAGGCTCCAGTTGAGCCTTGGAGTCATTTCACTTTGAGAACGGCCACCATCTTGACTCTAGGCGTGCCTGTCCTCTATCAGTTCCCAGGCGCCCTGGCTTACTTTGAACACTTTATCTGGCCCCTCGCTAGGAGCTAGGTCGAGGCGTTGCTATTGGGGCTCCCACTCACCCAGTGCCGTGGTTCTCGCTGATCACTGAGCTCGTGTGAGGTCGACGGCAGCCGCCATCTTGACTCCAGGCATGCCTGACCTTAACTCTTTTCTGGACGCTCCGGTTTCTTTTCCCGCTGATCTTATTTACCGGGGCAGCGGATGGACCTCTTCAATACCGCTACTCTTCTTCCTGGGTGAATATGCGGGATATGTGGCTCATTACTTGACCACACTTTTTATTCCCGGTGTGATGGGGGAGAGGGGGCGCAAGGAGTTCGCGCCAGTTCCCATCTGCCTCCTGTTTCTTCCCACCTCCGCGGGATATGAGCGGTTTTGCTGCACCTTATCTGCTGATTCTGCCGAACTCGAATCCAGGCACAGACCCCCAAACTTGTCCGCCGCACTCGTCTGGCCAGGTATCAGCTCGGACTGCGATGGCCTCCATCTTGCCGTCAGGACCGGATTCACAGGCCTGTTTTACGTGAGCTAGGCACGGTGTGACTGGCGAGATTCGTGCCCGAGGTGGGAGCCTCAGCTCAGCACATCCGCCATTACAGCCTGCTTGGCCACACCCACCCTCCCCCGGTACCAGGATAGTAGATAAAGGGATGTTAGTTCAAGAAATCTCCAGTTTCCCTTTTCCATGCGCAACTGACTCCATATAGTTCCGAATTATTCTTCTAGTACTTGTGGTTCTGAATTTATACTGTGGTGTACTAGAAGGCAAAAACACTGAACAGGATTAACTGGAAAGAAGAAACGTCCTCTGCATACACTAATTAACTCTTTTATTTAATATTCAACACTCCATAGGAGTGAATGTGTTTTCTTGCTTTCTGCAATGTGTGCCGCTGCATGCTGTCTCACAAAGCATTGGTAAAGCTAATAATTCAGCCCTTTAAAGCTGCATCTTTTTGACTCTATCAATGCTTGTTCAGTGGTAAAACTAATAAGACATTTTTAAACCACTTCCCTATCACTATCACTGTCCACACCACTAACCCCCTCCGTAGTAAATCTGGCGGTGAAGCACACCGGAGAGCATTCGGCCTCTCTGGTGGGGGCCCAATGATGAAGCATGTCACCAACTAGGTTGGTGAGTGAGGGCTCTTTTAAGAATTTAGTGGGATTCTTTGTGCCTGCTCTTCCCTTGTAGGTCACACCCTTTTGTTGTTTGATATAATTATGATCCTAACAATTTACTATAGCCCTATGTAATAAGCTTTGGAAAAGCCAGTGGGTGTCGCCTTTCTAATGCTGATCCTGTTCAGCATCAAAAAGGCGATAGGTTCAATGGAAGTGCAATAGATGTGCTGGGTGGGCGTTTAAAAAGCAAGAAAGCCACACAAGATTGAGAAGAGCTGAAAAAGCGCTGTAGGGGTGGCGCAACACAGAGAGCACAGTAGAGGTGGGGAAGTCATTGAGTTAAAAGGATGGTACAGAAGCTATGCACCTTGTAAGGTGGGTGGATGTGGTGGGGTGGGGAGGGATTGTTGGGGGAAAACACAAAAAGAGAAATAAAAGACATGGAAAAAGAGGCAAGCCAATGAAATTGACAAGAAAGCCAGCCAGTGATCATTGATAGTCAGTGGGCTGACCCAAAGCCCACTTTAAGTATTGGTAGTGTACACACTAAGTTTTTAACAAAAGCTGTCTGTAAGCCAGACCAAAAAGCGTAGGGTGGAATGTTTGAATTAACCTCAGCCACTTGTCATTACTCTAGGCTGCATTCCAATATATCATTTATTATTTGCTTACTGTGCCACTTCAGATAGGGGCCACCAAGTCTTATTCCTTCTATAACAGAAACAGTCAAAGTGAGCCTAGACCAGCAGGCCATATCCTCTTTCAATTGGAACAGAAGGAGCTTTAAACTGTATCAGCCTTGCTGGACCACATTTTTCCAGTGAAACAGTAAGCAAAAACCCACATCACACTTAGGACATCTGACAAAAGTAATTAATTTTCATCTTCCAAGTAACCTGTGTACTAAGAAGCAGCATACTGTTCTATTGTAACCATGTGAGATAGTTAATTTATTTCTACATTTACAATTTTTCTTCCAACTGTTCTTTATTTGTGCCTTATGAATGCAATATGCCAGCTTTCCAACGCCAAACATATTAACCTTTCCAGTGCTTGTTTTGGTTTGGGCTCATCCTGGTGCCCTTCTCTGGCACAGAATGCAACTGCAGCATAAGTTGCGTTTATGGTGTAAACAAAGTGACGGACTTTGCAGAAGATTCATAAATTGTTAAAAAGGAGAACACATCATAAAAAGTACAAGACAATGCTACATTAAAATATTCTCACAATTGAGCGGTCCCCAGAACCTTTTTCGCCTCAGCCCACTCCTATATCTATCAGTATTATCCTTGGTTTTGATGGAGCGTAGGTATTAACTGATATCTACCTTTATCAATTCTCACCGGTAAAAGATCATTTCGACAAATACTTCCTGATAAAGACATGTTAACCGGCTTAAACGAAAAATTTGAGAATATATACTGCATCGTAAAAGCATGCAAAGTGTTCAAAATGATGAATACGAAAATGTGAACCAGGTAAAAAAATAACATGAGAAACTACACATGAACGTATTTACGAGTTGTGAGAAAATAAAACATTGTTAACATAGAGAGTTGTGTGATATTAACATTTAAATGTGAATCGTACCTGAAATTATATGTACGCATAATAAGGTTCTTAAACGGAAAATCGTTTAAACTAAAGAGATTTTACGAAGTGCAAATTTGAGCTCTTGTAACATCTACCAATAACACATGTATTGAGAGTGACACATAAATAATATGAGTTGATAAAAGACAACGTACAAATAATTGCTTTAGAATTTTTTTTTTAGTAGTACCTAATATTGAGGTGTAGTACCTGAAAAAAACTATAACTGCTATAATGGAGAGAATCGAATTGCATATATGGAAATGGGTGATTTATAATGGAATTAACCAATAGTGATTCAGCAAAATTTTTTATGTAGGCCTCAAATGCTTCTTTTACCCTGACTTAATCTAAAATCATATGAGGTAGTCACCTAAGCCCTATGAGAACTTTCTGTGGAGTTTCAATTCTGCATTTGCTAACAAAGGACTCACTTCTCACTAAGAAGCATATTCGATAGAAGTGTAACAGTATTGTTGCACACCCAGGGAAAGGCACCTGGGAACGGACGGATGGACAGTAAGCAAAATAAAACTCCACCTACTTCCTTGGAAATGACAAAATGGGAACGCAAAAAGTATTGCCCAATTCTTTCAGATTTGTGTATTTTACTGATCAAACCACTATGAGTGACCAATGAGAACCCCATGGACTGATGGAATGAATACGTTACAATACGTTAAGGAGTGTAAACCTGGAACATTTGAGGTATAAGTGCCCCATCGGAGGAGAGTGGGGGCTGGCTATAAGTTTTCCTTCCTGACTGGCATGCTGTCGGACAGACTTTTGATCCCTATTATTTTTCCTATTGCCACTTTCCATCCACATTGGGTGGAATAGACTTTCATGAACTGAACTATATCCAACTGCGACCTTGAATCCTGTACTTTGCCGGCTTGTTAAGTGTGCAGGGAAATAATCTGTTGACTGAGAGGGTATCTGTCTCCGACTGTGGCATATGGTGCTGCAGATCAGACATGGCCAGATCTAACTGAGGATGAACCTGAACTGCTCAGCTTTTCTTTGGTTTGTATGATTAATAACTGAACCTCAAAATGTATCCTGTTTCTCTCCACAGAGGATTTTCCAGCTGTCTATTGATGTTCTGTTTAGTGCTGTGTAGCTACTTGCAATAATAATCTTGTTATTAAATCTCAGTTGAAATGTATTTTCTTGACTTGCCCATCCAAAACGAGGCATTAGATAAATGTTTTTCATGAGTTATCTATATCGATTTTGTTTTCTTCTTCTGGTCATATTTCTTGTCTCAAGGCATTTGTATCTGTGGCTGAGAAAGTGTTTAGATTTGGTTTGAGGTAACAATTATTTATTCCAGTTCCTCATAGAATAATTGTTGAAGTTTTTAGTATTCCAGGCCCTGTCAGCTTGACAGAGGGTTTGATAATGAGATGGGCCTAGTGAGATACATTGTTTACTGGGTAAAGACACATTCTTGAAACGCTTCGCGCTGCATCAGTTTCATACAACAAAATGAGCCTCTTCCATTTTATGAGCTCTGTGCTCCCTATCCCTTTGAGGAACCTTGCAATCACTGAATCACAGACTTGCCAACTTCAAACAAGAGGGGTAAACACATACAAAGTAAAGAAGCCCGGCCCGGGCAGAGATGAGTGGTATCTATAAAAACCAGACACCTCTCCCCCACCCTGGGCCATGGCTCACACTGCCTGGGGAACATAGCAAAGAAGTCTCTCTGGCTTTATAGCTAAGAGCAAACTGAAGTGCCTGGGGCAATTCTGTTAGAGGGAAGCTTCAAAATGCTTGACTGTACATTTTAGTGCAGTAATGCGGGAACCAACACTAAAATGAGTTACCGTGATGCATGGCACTTGGCAGGACTGGATAGTATGTGGATTGCCTTATACCAAACACTATTTTGTAGAAGGTGGGGCATTTGCTTATCATGACAGGAAATCAACACATCACCGGAAGCCTTGTGCACACAAAGAGGTGTTGTGCTGCATAACACAACAAAGTCTTTTTGGGTGGATTAGGGGGAGGGGTAGCTCAAACTTTATTTACATGAAGTCTGTTAATTACCCCAGTTTCAAGCCCACCAGCCCCATGTAGGAGTGCAAACGCAAGCAGGACAACGCAAACCAACAAATTATCTTTTTCTAAATCACCTCAGGTAGCAGCATATTTCATGGAATCCTAACATTTGGTCCTGGTGGGGGAAAGCATTCTGCCTTTCTGTCTTCTGGCGTTTTTAGAAAGAAAGCAGGACTGCTTGCAGGTCAGGAGGTGGGGGACATCGGTCATTTTTACGGACTGGGTAAATGTCACGGCAGCAGAAGGCACGACTGGCCAGCCAGCGTGAACAGTGTGTTACAATCACGCTGTCTCACGGTCCAGTAATGGCCCAAAAACCCAGTCTGTGGGTGAACAGAGCATGCGCTGGAACCCATGGATGGGAGAGGGAGGGGGAACAGTAGCGGCACGTATCGGCGCCTGTTTCAGGAACATGAAGCGTGACGTCCGTGCAGCTGAGGGTGGGGGGTGTGGGTTAGGCGGGGAACATATGATAGAGCTAGATTTCATCAAGATTAGCCATTGCTTTATTTTTGTGCTTCAGACAGACTGCATTTAAAATGACACAGATTTTGGTGCAAGTGGAAAACACATGAAGCATGAAATGAGGCCTAGACAAATGCTTATTAAAAGTGGCACTTTTGGTGCAAAGCAAAGTGAAAGACATAAAATGAGGCCTGGTCAATGCTTTCAGTCTGAAATGCTTGTGTTGCATTAACATGTGTTTTTGCAGTGTAGAGCAAACTTGTGATTTTAGTGGCCTCTTTAGCTTTGAAGATAACCATTGAATGTGTTCTCTCTTCCCAGCTCATTTTCCTTGTAATCTACACTCCCTATTCCTGTCTTAAAAGACTTTGGCTTTGTTGCATATTTTAACAATGCATATTCAGTTCATAACACATATTTTTATAATGTGTATTAAATTAACCATGCACCATCCCTACACGAGGGGCTAAAGCATTTTGCATGAAAAGCTATCTAAAATATTAGAGCATGTTGCTATAAGTATGTATTAACTGCGTGTGCTGTGAAAATTTGCACTGGTGCATGTTTTATGCGATGCTGTACATTGCAAATTTTTTGCATGTTGTGCACAAATAATAGAACAGCTGCTTAAAACTAATAGCTTTTGCTAGGTAAATAAATAATACAAGGTATTAGTATGGGGGAGGTAAACAGAATGGGTTCTATTTTGTAAATTATTACTATTAGTTTGTTTTATTTTTGGGCCCAAGATAAATGGCTGCCTAAGAATCCAGCATGGCTGAGAATCGTGCTGAAAAACGCATGTGCAGGACTGCCAAGTGCCTCAAGTACAGAAGGAGTCAAGGCCATTGTGAACTATGCATTCTTGTTACCCTGCCAATGTACCAGTGTTTGTGGAATGTGCTTATCCTGCGTGTAATGTGGCAGGAAGGAAAATATAGACTGAAACATTTTTCCTAGTAAATGTTGCTAAAACATATAATTGTATTAAACATTAACGCTTCTTTTGTTAAAACCAGTATGGTTTGGGAATTTGCAATGAGAACAGGATGGTGAGACCCTCATGTCATCTATGCTAACCAATCAGTGCGAGCTTTACTGAAAACTGCAACATTATAAGTGTAGTCTGCCAAGAATTAGAGTATAAATAATGACCCCATAGGGGGCGTGTTAGCCTTAGGCCTTAAGCCTTAGCTTTAGGAGAGAGGAGAGGCAGCAGATGAGGCCAGGCACCATATGGGTTAGGTACGTGAAACGTCGCGGGTGCAGCCTGGGTGGAGATTGCGTCCGAATAGAGACAGGGAGGTGGGGGCTTTTTGCCCATATTTTTTCAGAGAGTCCTTGCACATCATATTTTTGGCAAGGCAGATCACATTCCTCTGTGGTCTGTAAAGGAGGGGCTGTCTTGATCCTTGTGTAGCTCAGAGTGGCAGAGATGAACAGACCAGGGCAGAAGGTAGATTTAGAATGCTAAAACTTTAAGTTTATGCTTTGACTAATTAATTAGTTTTGAAAAGATGTATTTGTCTTATACCTTTATTTCTCTTTATGGGAGATTTTTGCCATTCATTAATTATTGATTAGCCTTGCAAGACTCACTCTTTTCTTAGACACTCTTTAAGAGTTTTGACTGAAATTTTGTGCCACATTTTCTTTTCTACATGTGATGCTTATATGCAGACTGTAATATGTTCTGTATTAATGCTATTTTCCTAATTTCCAAATTCTGTAACCTGAATGATATTTGACTAATAAATAAAGGGTCAGAAAAACTTCACTTTTAACTAAGAAAATAAAACCCTTTAAAAATATTCACAACTCTCTTTATTGGCTTAAATATGAAATGCATTTTTGATTTTTCATGTTTATGTAAGGTCTCCTGAAGGTAATATACAGTGGCAAGGGACCAGTACCTTTACAGAGGTATATTAGAGGTAAATGAGGTTTTGCATTCAGAAATTACCGTGAAATTACCACTGCATCACATATATGCAAGTTATAGTACGACGCCCATAAAGCGGGCGCAGTGCTGACCTACTAAAAAGCATTGCACAAAGCGGTTTAAGAAAATAGTACTGACAGACTATAATTAAAACTTACAGGGTACCAACACAAGAAAGAGGGCCAGTCCTCATGGGAGGTTACAAAAGCAGACAAAGGGGTACAAAGGAGGGACTAAGAAGCCTAGTCACGAATCAGAAGCCAGCACATCAGAAGGACAATGACACACACCAATGACAAATATGGGTGGAGAGTGGTCGGGGCTTCAAGTATATACTCCAAAACAGCATGGCTCGCAGAGCAGCGTATGCGCCGCCCAGGCTCGACCTAAAAGGGTGAAAAGAGGCGTCTGTGTTTCAACTCTGTTCAAGTGTAATGCCTTTACTGTTAAAAATGTATAGTTTTACAGCTGCTTATCACAACGCTCACATTAAGCCCAAATAACACTAATGCCAGCACATTATCAAAAACCCTTAACGGATTTAGTGAAATCCCCAACTTTTTATGTCCTGATTGATCACTTTTGAAGCTCCAAAGTGCAGCAAAAGCATACAAGTGAGATGTCCAGATAAAACATGCATACTCCTGGACTGCTTCAGAAAGAAAAGAGTTCATGAAAAGCAATAACTAGGAGAAGAACTGAAGCAGCCAATCAGAGAGGCAGTGGCGGCTCCTCTGCTAAGATGGAGGAGAGTCGCCCCACTGCCAGGAAGCAGCAAAAGAAAGGAACAAATAAAATGACAATAACACAATGGTATTATCAATTTATTTTGTCCTCCTGCTGCGGCAGCGAGCGTGAGGGGGCAGGGTGGGGCTGTCGAACAGGAGAGGAGTGATAGAAAACTCCTGTGCTAAATGACTGGTGGGCCCTCTCAGGCCGCCCAAAACAGTCATGCGCACTTCCCTGTTCTCCATCAAGGCGGCATTACAGCCTGCATGGAGAACATGCCCACCCCTCCAGCCCCTGGCTGAGTGGCGTGTATTACAGTGTTTTGATTGGCTGCAGGGAGCAGGGGGTGCCCTGGTGCTTCCTGCTTTCTGTTTCTAACAAGAAGCCAGGAAGAGGAAGGGACATGATACAGGAGAGACCTAGTTTACCTAATTCCGTCCCCTGCCCCTTTGCCCCCACCCGCCCCACTGCGGCTTCTAGGCAGCAGCCACGACTGCAAAGAGGTGACAAGATGCTGGATGGGCAGAAATAAACAGAGCCAGCGAATACAAAGAAAGCAACTGTCAGTGACAAAACAAAAAGCCAATGGTAAGCAATGGGCACAATACATTCCTAGCTAACCTTTCAGAATGTCCCCAATATGTCTTTGTAACCAGACACTTGTACAGTCTGGTAGGCTTCAACCAATCACAACCTCTTCAGAGACACAACCCAAAAAGATGATCTTGCACGTCTCCTTGCTCAACCCACCTAAGCTTGTCATTGAAAAAAGCTCTAATTGTTTTCTTAATGGTCGTTAAGGAATGACTCTGAGCAGTACAACATTGAATCATTTTCCTATTTCAAATCAAACCAGTGTTTTTTTTTTAATGTTGTAAACATTGCCCAACAGATAAACCAAGTTGATCAAAGCTAAACTGTCAGTAATTTGTACAGCGGACAACCATGCCCTGAATCTTCTGCCTCTAGCTGGCATAAAGAGCTATTTGTCAAACACAATTAGATGGGGCTTGGGAAGGGTGGAGTTTATGAGGAATGGGACTTTGGTTCAAAGGGTCATAATTGTTGTTCCACCTGGGATGCTATAGAACCAAAGGCTTCCACAGCTGCGGAGAAGAAGTAGTTGTAGTTAAGAAGAGAGAGAGCAAAACAGGGGCAAAGGAATCACAAGCAGAAAAAGTGACATAAATAGAGAAGGCAAGATGCAACAGATAACACAGAACTAGGGAGTGGAAACAGCAACGAGCTGAAGTAAAAAGACTCGGGAAGAGAAGCAAGGAAGGAGTAAAGAGACCTCAAGGAGCTGGACAAACCCTGTGCACAGGAGAGATAGGGAGACTTTCTAAAACCGATCCAGAAAATGAAGCTTAGACAAGCCCGGACAGAACAATTTCAACTCAGAGAAGCAATTGAAAAACACTGCAACAGGTGGACAAAGACACAAGGCTTTATCATCAGTCTATACCAGAAATGTCAACTACGAAGCAAAATACAAGCAGGGAGTTTTATATTGCTGCTGCTGCCCCTGAGCAGGAGCATGTCAGGCACACATCTGGTCATGCAACTGGGCCGCAACAGGACTGTTAACTGTGCCTTCATTTTATGACACTATGTCAAGGTTTTGGAGGGAGAAACCATTCTGTTGGTGACTGCATAGAAAGCAAAGCACATTAGCTTGCAGATCCTCAGGATTTATGAGTGCTATATTTTGTGAATTACAACCTGCAAACTGACATGTTCATACTCACAGGAAAATATTTACATGCAAACAGAGACCAGGAAAAGTTTATGGAACAGGCCTAGTGGTGATCATCAAACCCACGCTGGTCTGCATAGACCAAAGACTGGAAACAAAGGGACACTCACAAAGAGAAATCCCAATACCACCCTCTAACATCCATACTCTAGTGTCAATCATGGGTATCTGTCCCTAGATGCTTTGTCCTGGAACTGATGCCCTTATCAAACTCTGCGAGCCCCCCAGGCTGTGGAAATAGGGGTCTGAAGCATCGGCTCCCCGGTCCTGTGTCCT
This sequence comes from Triturus cristatus, assembly GCF_964204655.1. Taxonomy (NCBI): domain Eukaryota; kingdom Metazoa; phylum Chordata; class Amphibia; order Caudata; family Salamandridae; genus Triturus; species Triturus cristatus. The sequence goes on along the minus strand of NC_140590.1, from coordinate 552,392,626 downwards.
GCAAATCTGTCAACCCTTCTTGAGGCCCGCACTTGGAGTTGAGCTGTTCATGTAAGGCCTTAAAATGGACACCTGCAAGCTGCAAAGTACCAGACGAGCATTAGGTAAACTACTGGAGCAATAGCAACCCCGCGTGCCCCGTATGTGGAGAATAAGGCAGATGCTCCAGAATATTTGTCCTGGCGATCCATCTTCAGCTCATGTGACACACCCCTCCTTTCTGCCTTCCTCCCAGGTGGCATATTAAAGGGGTGGGTGTATTCCCAGTGGGTCACGGAGGTGGTTGATGAGGGGGTGTGGAGAGACATACAAAGAGGACAAACCAGTCCAGGCCGCAAAGCTTTGTAGCCCCAATGATACTCTTCCACTCCGACACATTTGTGTGTGCAGAAACTCCAAACCACACAAGCGCCGGGTGGAGGGACCCAGAAACTCCTTGGCAAGTAGTCTGCCCTGCACTTAACTTTTGGGGGTGACACCGTGCATCCCTTCTGCCTGCCAAACCTAAGAATGACCTCCTCGTATAGATTCGGGACAGCATTGACATCTTCCTTTCCGGTAGCAAAGTTAGTGAATTTTGACACTGAATGAAGTCCCCACCCGGCTAGTTTTGTGTCTGAGAGACATCATTACTTGCATTATGTGGTAGTACAATGATGTTGTGGAGACTCTTAGAACCACCCTCATTTCCTCGTTTATTTCTGTTTATTATATGATTCATGAAGACAGAGAATGTTAACTTATACTTCATCAACAACAAGCCACTTAATGACCTAAATTCTTCCCTCAAGTTTCAAAACTCCCTATGTTCTTGAACTGAGAATCAACTAGCCATAAATGAATACATTGCTCACCTTTAAAGCATCATCCTGAGAAAGACCCCAGTGTCAAGGCATCCAAAAAGGATTGAAACACAATGACTATTGCACGTGATGTATGCTGACATATTTGTAGAATGTGTTCCTATTGGCCCTGCTCATTTCATCTGTGCCTTCATATATAAAACAAGTATGATGCTGATCTTATATTAGACAATTTCCTGTACAACCTTGTCAACTTTTCCCTGTCAATGCAACACTATACCAACATATAAGAAGAATATTCATCCTAGAGGTTAAATACTGACTTGTATGCAAATATTGATGCATTTATGTATATTGCAACTATAAACAGATCCATATTGACTGGTATAAAGTGAAAGCAAAAATAATTTGAATGTAAAAAGATTCAAATCAGATAATAGGTGCACATTTCTTAAATGTCTGCAGTGCTAGGTTATTTGCATTTAGAACACAGGTCTTCAACCTAGGGAGAGAGCCCACTGGGGGGCTGAGTTGACCTGGTGGGGGGCAGGCACTGGCCACGAGGTGTTTCATGGTGAAAAGAGTGCTGTAATTTAGTGAAAACAACAGAGTGGAATGAGCTACTCTGTAATGAGCCATAAGTAAAATCCTTTCTCACTCATGTCCTGGGAGTAGGTGTAAAAGGTTGGGCCGGGTGTTTAAATTTCCTTTAAAGTCCCTTACCCCATTTATGATAAATGATGGATACTTTTCAACTTCAGGGAGACCAGGCTGCCGTAGCATATTGGCAATTATGTATTTGATCTCACTTTAAAAAGGATTGCTAAACATAACTGCATTTTTTAAATTGTTAAATATCTTTAAAACTGCCAATGTATAGTATATTTGTAAAAAAATGTTTTGTTTAGTTTAGCGGGCCACCAATATGTTGTTTTACACGGGTGGGGGAGTGAAGGAGAGCACCATGGTTCTAGAAACCATATGACTGATCTGGTGCCTGAAAAATGTCACCCCAAAGCTCGTTTGGCAACTGATTGACGTCATCATATGTCTCCATGAGGGTAAAGCCAAAGTTTGGTTAATCTGGCACCCAAGTGATGTGTCCCTTGGGTAATCTCATGATTTAATAATGTCACCATCTGCCCATTCTGCTAGTTTAATGATATTATTTAAATATACTGTATTCCAATTCAGTGCTCTGGAGTTTGGCAGGCATACACTGTGCTTGCAGTTTTATTCCTCGACCATGTCTATGTGGTATAAAATCCATCAATAAATATTGTGTGTTTAAATAATGCCACCACATGCTACTCTGCGCCTATTGAGGTGGTTAATTATGTAATTACTTCAATATGCAACACACTGTAAGAAAACAGGAGCACACTTTGTTCTCAGTTTACTTTGCAATATTTTCTTTGTGGTAGAACATCTATCCACAAAAAGAGGACACCCAGCATCAATTACCCCTCCCGCCCACACGCTGATTCTGTAAATGCTTTAAGAAGGATCCTGTTCTCAGCAGAGACTGGTGGAGGAGGAAGGCGTGCATCCAAAAATGTATGTCATAAAAGAAATGCGATTAAGGGTTAGCTATATCACCACAAGAGGACATACACAGTATTCTCTCTCTCTCTCTCCCTTCTCTCTCTCCCCTCTCTCTCTCTCTCTCTCTCTCCCCCCCCTCTCTCTCTCTCTCTTTCTCTCTCACTCTATCTATCTCTCTCTCTCTCTCTCTTCCTCTCCTGCTCTGTCTCTCTATTTGTGTCTCAGATTTTTGCTCTGCACTACAGCAAAATACGGTGGACACATTGAAGTCAAACTTGGATAAGAGCTTAGCGATTGGTCCAGCTTACAAGCCTTTTATTTGTATAATCTAAATAGGCACTGAAATTATTGAAAAGAATAAAAAGGTACTGTTTGTCATTGTGCATTTTATTCAGGCGGTGACTGGTGGCCACAGGGCATTTTGTTCATTCCTTTGTTCACAGCCGCGGCCCGTGGAGGGAGTTCCGTGGGGCGGAAAGGCGGGGCAGGGGAGGGGCAGGGTGCGCGCCCTGCATCGCAAATTGCGATGCAGCGCGCGCTACGAAATTAGTTTTATTTATTTTATTGTTTACTTACCTGCAATTATCCATATTCCGGTTTTTAGAACCCCCTATCCTGCTCTCCCCCGCCCCGCCTTTCCGCCTTTCCGCCCCACGGAACTCCCTCCACGGGCCGCGGCTGTTTGTTCATTTCTTTACCCTCCTTTGCGGAGGGTAAACAACTACTTCTGCTCTCAACCTGTTTGGTCCAATCCTTCTCTGAAGCCGCGGCATCTCTCTGTTAGACTCCAGGAGATTCTTGTCCTGGGAGTTTGTCTATGCTTCCCCTCCACGTTACCCCTTGGTGGGTTTAACATCATATGTGTACTCTTACTAGTAATCTGACAACAATCATTTCTCATGGCGGAGTATCTGACCTTCGTCAGGGCTGAGGCTCGGTAGGTAGTCTAGATATATCCTATTTGGTTCTTTTTCTCTGTGTCAATGGACCAATTTGCCACAGGGCGTTTTAGTTTCTGCTGGTCCAGACCATAATTATAATACTTAGGTCTTGCATAGGCTCTCTACGAGAGATGCTGTATCTGGTACATGGGCTGGAAGAAGCTGCTCTTTGTAAATGGCTGCTTTACCTTGGTGAATACGGTTAATTCGTACCGCCTTTTGCTGTTCCGGACCCTCCCAGCAGATGGCCCCTCCTACATGTGTTCTTCTTTGTTTTTTAGGTCGAGCATTTGAGACCTCTCATATATTCTTTAGTATATACTTTAGTATCAGTATATACTTATATGTGTATTTACTTTGTGGGCTCTGGAGATCAGCCCTAGGACTTGTCTGCTTTCGCTTAGGGACTTTTTTTCTGTTCAACTGCCTCTATTTAACTGTCTTGATACAAAATGACCAGCAGAGGTCAGTAAAATACCAGAATTGCTTTCTGCTGAGGGAATTTCTTTTTTTTTCTTCTGGCAACTGCCTCTATTTAACTTTCTTGATAGAAAACGACCAGCAGAGGTTAGTAAAATACCAGAATCACTTTAGCATTCTCTAGAGTCCAGTCCATAGAAATTGTATTCCACAAGCACCTGTACAAAAAAATATTTTTTTTCAAATCTTGTATTTTCAGTGATATGACCACCGAAGGCGTTGTTTTTATATTAAAAACAGAGCTTTGGACTATACCATTTCCCGCTGAAAGGCAATATTTCTCTCCATGTGTTCCCATACCTGGCGTGTCACGCATTTTGGTGCTTACTTTCCCTCCATATTAAAGAACAGTAGATGTTTCAGAACCCAGGCTAATGTGCTGCATAGCTAAACACATATAAGGTACCAAAGGCGAGACCAAATGCATTGCAAATGCTTGTTTTTTAATGTTTGTTTGTGACACGATTTTCTTTTTGATCAACACGGCGCCCGCCGCCTTTCATCTGTTAACATGCCGGCTGTGCTTTTTTTTCTGCTCTTCACCCTGCCTCTCTATCCCAGGATCCCAGCTGCGCAGCTCCTCTGCCCACTTGTTTTTTTTACATTTCTTGCTGTTTCTTCTGTCAAGCCTGTGAGCTGCGCATTTTTTAGACCAGCTGTTCTTTACCTATGTGTTAATAAATACCTCTAACAACCATAGAAAGTGAGGGACTCTGGTGGCTGCTTTCTCATCTTGAAGGTGCACTTTGCATATTTTAGTCCTGTGGTGCATGGTTACTTTTCATTCTTTATTACCACAGAGCACAAACTCTTTCACGTCTGAGACCAGAGGCAGAGACTTGCAGCGAGTGTGGATTTACAGCCCAGTCCACTCCCCTTCCAAGGAGAACCATGAAACAAAAAACACGGCCCCCATCAGTTTCTTCTTTATTCTGAAATGCCAATAGGACAGAGACAGTTTCAGCTGAGCCATATTCAATTCTGAATGCGTTGGCTAAACAAGAACATGACTCTCTCAAAGACTCACTTCTTCCCAATCCTTACACATAACTTTCCTCCCAATGTTCCCTCTTCCACTAACAAAGCCAGGCTGCTCAACACCATTACTTATAAAGACAACAAGCATTCAACTCCACATAATTCAACACAACGCCACGCAATTAAATACCACGCAGTTCCCCAACACACAAATGCACACCACTTAATTCCAATACCCACACATCTCATAATTCTTCACCACACAATTCAACTCTACATCATTCCACTATATGCCACTTAATGACAGTCCATCAAATTCAACTCCACAAATCTCCACTCCGCTCCATGCCACATAATTCCACTTCACAAACTACCACTCCATGCAACATAATTCCATTACACTCCACGCATCACAATTAAACTCTAAATATTTTCACTACACATATTTAAACTCCAAACTACATTATTACACTTCACACCACATATTTACACCCCACATATATCCAGTCAGCAGCAAAACACATATTTACACTCAACATAATTCCACACAATGCCACACTACACAATTCAGCACTACATGATTCCATACCACACATTACACTCCACTCCATACCACATAATTACACTCCACATAAATCTACTCCATGCAATATAATACTCCACATAAATACACTCCACACCATGGCACATAATTCCACTCTACATATTTTCACTCAGTGCCACACAATTCCGCACAACACAATTCAGCTTCACACAGTTCCATTCCACTGCAGAAAATTCCTCTCCAAAACACATATTTCCACTACGCACCACATACATACAATCCACACCACACAATTACTCATCGTGCCACATAATTCAACACCACTTGATTCAACACAATAGATACCACTCCACACAATACCACTACACAGAAGTCCACGACTCATAATACCACATAATTACTATCCACATAATTCCATTGCACACACTAATCCAGCATATCTTTATATTGGTTCACGTTAGGAATTTGAAAACACAGCAAGCATTCAATTCCACATAATTAAACACAACACCACACAATTAAATACCACACAAATCCACAACACACAAATGCACACCACATAATTGCACTACACAAACCATTTCAACATCTCATAATTCTGCACCACACAATTCAACTCTACATCATTCCACTACATACCACATAATGACAATCTACCAAATTCAGTCCTTTTCTTATATACTGTATTTTGAAGTGCTATTTTGACCTTGTCTCTGGTACACTAGAGATCAGAGTTAATCAGAGAAGTACCAGAGACAGTTGAAATCCATTCTGACAATAGTGAAAGTGAATTACCTGTTGCTAAGAGACCAACAAGAAGAAGCGCGCTGAATAGAAAATACACATCACCTGACTGTTAAGAAGAAGAAGACCATGAAGAAGAAGAATTGGAAATCTACAATCTACCAAACTGTTGCCAATTTGTTTTTGAAGATGAACCAGAAGTAGAAGAGCAGCCTTGAATTTTTGCTAAATCCTGATGACTTTGAAATTAAGAATTTGAACTTTGCATGAAACCATTGATTTATGTTTTTAAATCTAAGTATTCCAGATTAAGAAAATGTTTTGGAACTATGAGCTGAAGTAATGAACTGAAAAGAAAAAAAGCCTGATTTTTTTTCTTCTGATTTTTAAATTGTTCATTTTTAAATTCTATTTTTCCTCTGTAGAAGATGGCACACAACAAATACTGTAAACGTTTATTTCACTAACAGTGATATTAATAGTGATATTAATAGTGTTACTTTGTCTAACATTGTGTCTAATTTCTCAGGTTGGATATGACTGTCCCTCACAAATTGAATTAACTACAATACATAACAAAGTAGAGCACATGACAGTAACACGTAGGGACAGATTAGTGAGTAATTATGAAGACAATGCAATTTTTTTAATGAAGGTGTTAAAATCAGAGGTATAGTGAATTGTGTTGTGTGTATTTTTCTCTCCTCTTCTGCAGGTGAAGGCTCAACGTACTACCAACTCCCAATATCTTATAGCATATCTTGTAATATTTTTGTTAGTATATTTAATAAGCAGAGTTTTGTTACCATGTCTTTTGGTCTTCAACACTTCACTGGAAGAACTTCCTGTTTGCCAAGACTCAGAAATTCTTTGACTTATTCCAAATATTTAATGATGATTGTACAACCTAATCTAAACACTAATACAACTAAAAGGGAGTATGTATGTAGTTTGAGTAAGGAGGATAATTAATTTGTTAAGGTATATGATGAGAGGCGAGTGAACACTTTGATAAATTTGAAAGATTAGCAGAATTTGAGAACAGATTGAGTTTGAAGAGGAATTTAGAAATTCGGATTAGCATCCAAGATTGAGAATAGAGTATTAGAGAAACGGTGAATTATATATCGTGCGTCATGAACCTACAGGAGCTAGGTAAATAGAGTTTGTTGGAAAGTGTGGTTGTGAAAGGAGTTATGATGCAAGGGGTGATTTTCTGATTGGTGAAGAGCCAATATTAGAATTAATTGATTATGTGTGTAGAAAGACTGCCTATTGCAACCTACCCCGTAACTGGATAGGAAGCTGTTATGATGTTTCGATTTTCCCGAGGGTTTACAATGTGACTGAAATGAATAATGCTGTTGTTTTTAAGAGACTGAGACAAGGATTTGGACAACTAGTGTTAGATGTGCTAATAGCCATAATTTAAGCTATAGAAGTTGCAATGAATTATGTTAAAATTAGAATATTATATATGCTTGTAGATTGCCTTGCTTCTAACACTGCTGGTGCCTTAACCCAAATCAGCAATTAATTAATTGCAATATGTGCTACGATTATGCCGAACCTTGCAGTAGATGTCCTTCTCATGAAGAGGGCAGAGGCTGTAGGGTTTTAAAGGTGAGAGAATGCTGCACCTTCACCCCAAATAACAGTAAGCTTATTAAAGCACATGTCAATAGTATTATTAACATTTCTCACAAAGTCAAAGTTTTTAAAGAGTATGACTTGTGGGAATCATTTGGTTCCTGGTTTGGTGAGATTGGGAAGGGCTTAAGAGAGGTTGGTTAATGGCTTTATAGTTTGGTGGGTAGGCATGCTACGTGTCATATTAACACCTATAATTGTTGTGTTCATTTGTTCAATCATTTTGTTCCTTTTTTCAATTTTTTTGAACAACTAATTTCAATGATGGGTTTTAACTGTGGGAGTAATAAGAAGGAGATGACATTGTCCAAGAGGAAGAGATGTGAACTGGAGATGGAAGATGCCAGAGATCGAGCCTATGAACATCTTAAGATGTTGGTGGAAATATCGAGACGCAAGAGACAGAAAGTGATGCAAGCCATATTGTAAATAATATGAGGTTTTAGTGATGATAAAATCATCAGAGGGAGGAAGTTCATAAAGCTTTTGTGCATTTAATTTAAAATGTGCATTAATAATGAAGAAGAGGAGGAACCATACTTACCAATAACTCCATCTTTTAGTTGGGCTGTGTCCCTTGCGACACCATCTAAAATGGAAACAAGCCAGGGAAATTAATTAGAGAGTGAGGAAGTACAAATGGGAAAACTCAAGTGAAACGCAGAAACAGACAAGGGATTCACCTTTTACCCATGGAGAATACAACTGGTTAAGAAAGATGGAAGTTAGGCAGAGGGAGAAGACTTGAAAACGGAATACACGAAGAGAAGGAAGAGGCTCTGGACAAACCATGGGAAATAAGGATGCCGAGAGAAGGAGCAAGGAGAGAGAAGTCACCTCGCAGCTGGTGGCAGGCCCCTCCAAGGAAGCAACAGAACTGGGGAGAGACAAACACTCACTAGAGATTAAAGGGAGGAAGCCACTTCATCCTCAGTGCCTCTCAGACTGTAGCAGGACCACAGAGGCACCCAGCCCTAGCCATGTTCACAGGGGAGCGTGGCTTGACCTGGTTAGTTTCTGTATGCAGGAGTGGAGGGGATGCTCATGGCAGAAGAGATCAGGAAGGGGTACCCAGCAAGGGATTACTATGGGTACAAAGTGATTTTAAAAGAAAGGACTACAGTCAGAGTGTTTCTATAATTGTAAATGTTTCTTCAAAGTGCCTAAGTTCTGCTTACCGCTACAGGGGTATTGAGAAAGCTCCTATTACCTTACGAAAAGCAAACCTAAGATGTGGAGGTGGTTTTGATTGATTATTTTTTCAATTATTTAATTTTCGGGTTCATTAGCTCACAGGATCAGAGAAGTCAAGTAAGTGAGGTTCAATAGGATATATAGTGAATTGAAAACAAGATGAAGAAAAGTGAAATAAGAAACAAAAGAAAGCCTTCAAGGAAATGCATAGTGAATGACAGGCAAGATAAGGAAAAGTGAGATAAAAAGACAAAGGCAACTAGATGACATAAAGAAGAAAAGAAGAAAGGGAAAGAGTAAGAGAAATGTATGGGAAAGAAAGACTTACCTGTTACTTTTCTGTTCTGTTTGAGATATTCGGCCCTCCTGAGGGAAGAACCTAGAGAGAGAGAAGATAAGAGACATTATCAACAGCGAAGATCAAGCAAAAAAGGACCAAGAAAGAAGGACAAATCAAGACCTATAGACATAAGAATTTCTGAAAATCAAAAAATAAAGAAAGTTGACTTTCTTCAAAAGGAAACTATCGTAGTCTGGTGTCTTCTTCTAATCGACCTTTGCTCACAGCAGAATAATTTATATGCTCTGGAGTTCACATGTGTATAGTGATCTGGAGCTATTGCAATTGAAATGAACTTGCTATGACGTGTGTATTTCTAGATAAGTCTAACTATGCCTCATTTAGGCCTCAATGCCATCATGTCTAAGATGTATGCTGCATCATAATGTACATTCTCTGTTTATATGTCTGCTTGGCACTACGTGCACCAGATGTGAATTGTTTATTTCTCAGTGACTCTGTTCTTGAAGAACGTGTTAGAAATCCTTTTGCACTATTTCTGAAAAATCTTCCGCTTGCACTAGGTATTGCTTTTATTCACAATGGTTCACTGTTATTTATGTACCTAACTTGTTCTAACACTTCTGGTAACCACTCGCCCCTAATGGCGAATCAGCAGTCATGTGGTGGGTTAGTACTAAAGTGATAGGGTATGTGTCTTGTTAGATTGTGAAACTGTGATTTTTTGGAGTAATGCTCACATCATGCTGGTGCTCCAGCGCAAGACTAGAAATGAGGAATAACATTTACCGATACCCTCCCTGCGTCGCAGACCCGACGTCACACTAGCTCATTCACACACGCAGTCATTGGTGGGGCCCATAACACCAACACTCATACGTCTCGCTCACTGATCTGCACACACAGGAAGGATGAGTAATTCAAGCGCTGGACATGTGGGGGTAAATACCTTATAACCTTTAGGGAGAGAAAAGTTATTTTACAAAATATACATTAACATCCTCCGCCTATAGATCCCTAGTCCCAAACATCAAGGCACTCCACCCGCTTGGTTAACGGACCAATTTAGTTGGATTGGTTGATGGTGATTTAGAACCAGCTAAAAACACATTTTAAGACTCAGAATCCTTAATTCCCTTAATGAAACCATAAACTCATATTTCTTGTTAATCAATATTTGTTCATCTAAATTTTCATAATGATTAATATTTGCTTTTGTCTCATCAAAGTTTAGAATTTTTTGGATCAATTCAAATAAATCGCAGAACATCATACTTACCTAATCTGGCTATTTGAAGTCCTCGAATTCATTGACTCTGCATAACCAAATTTTGTCGTAAATTGTCAGAAAAAGCAGGCCAAAGCTCAAAGTCCTCTGCTCAGCACGTTACAGTCCCAACTTGTTAAAGGACCAGATATCGTGCAAGCATCTATCATAGCCCGTGTATTTAGAAAAAGTTTGCAGTCATCAAGCGGTCGGGCAGCATCTGGATCATCAGGAAAGGCGTCACGAACATAGCTTCGAGCAAGGAAAAGATGAAGTAGTTGAGTACCCCTCCCTATTCTACTACGCTTTATATAATAAAATCAAGTTAAAGAAGATACAATTTTTAAGCTTTAGAACAGTCATGATTGGCTGGTTGAGATCGTCCGACTTTAATCCCAGATTCTTAGTACAGTTCGAGGGGTGAGGTCATTAGTCAGTGAAGTGTCGGCTTGTTCCGGTTTACTGTAAGGTTGAGTGTTCCCCTGTCTTGGCGAACGTCCCGTTTCATATCCTTGACCGGGTACATGATGAACAAAGGTCGCTATGAGGTTTAGCAGATTTCTTGCACATGCGCAGCCACTCCGCGCCTCATGAGACAGTGGCCACTTCTGCGTGTGGTGACAGCGGTCATATTGGATTTAGGCCCAGATGCCAACTTAAGCAAAACAAACACAAAAGAATAATTAATTCATAGAAATGGAGATTCTAATGTTAACCCCTTGCTAATCCCTCTATGTGCTTGTATTTATCTAGCATATAGCGACATTTAAAGCATTTATATTCACCTTTTTCGATCCTCCTCGAGGGTGCAACATCACAAAGCAACATATATCATGCAGTATTCTATTACCACTTATACTATTGTTAATATGCGTACAGATTTTAGTTATAAGAGTTATTTAGCCATGCAAATAGCAAATCCCATGTGTAGTTTAAGTTTTAATAATGTTGATTAGTATACATGCAATACTCGTTTAATTATATTATTAATTAATAGATTATATAATTAGTATTTTCATGCGAAAATAGAGGAGGTATACAAAATGTTGCACTACCTGCTCCATCAATCCCCCCTTTGGTGATTTTATCACCACAATACCTAAAAGTTTGTACATTTATTATACAAGAAAATGAATTCATAAAATTTTAGTTCACATTTCTGTTTCCCCAATTTCTTCTCCTCTTGCTTTTTTATACATACTATCTTTCATTTCTTCTAATTCTATTTCCTCAATTTCTCTTTCTCGTCTTTTATTTTCTTTCTTTCTCAAAGTTTCTCTCTTTAAATTTTTCTGTATTTTCTTTCTTTTGCAACATAAACATCCTAGTCTTATAACTAATACTAGAAAAACTATACAGGTTAGTGGAAATAAGATTTTACCTATAAATGTACTTCCTAATTTTAATAGGAAATCTTTAATAGAAGACAATTTCTTTCCAATCTTTTCCCAAACACCTTCAACCTCCAGTGGTGCAATTTCCTCATGCAAATCAGTTATATTTTTAATGTATGACTTTAGATCTTGACTTTCGTCCGGAATATAAGTACAACAATGTTGAACTTTCAGCATGCCACAGACTCCACCCTCTTTTGCCAAAACTATATCAAGGGCAAGTCGATTTAGCATTATCATGGCGCGCATGGCAACCATTTCTGTATTTACCCCAAAAAATCCTCCAGTGGTGCTTGTTGACAAGCGATCCACTACTGTTGATAATTTTCTAATTTTATGTGCATTCAGAGATATTCCCACTGCTGGTATCAATGCCCAAAAATGTCTCCCACAATTTCTGACCAAGATTCTCTCTTTCTACGTGTTAGTTGTCTACCTAACTCATGTACACCATCTCTTCCTCTTCCCACATGGAATATACATTAACATCCTCCGCCTATAGATCCCTAGTCCCAAACATCAAGGCACTCCACCCGCTTGGTTAACGGACCAATTTAGTTGGATTGGTTGATGGTGATTTAGAACCAGCTAAAAACACATTTTAAGACTCAGAATCCTTAATTCCCTTAATGAAACCATAAACTCATATTTCTTGTTAATCAATATTTGTTCATCTAAATTTTCATAATGATTAATATTTGCTTTTGTCTCATCAAAGTTTAGAATTTTTTGGATCAATTCAAATAAATCGCAGAACATCATACTTACCTAATCTGGCTATTTGAAGTCCTCGAATTCATTGACTCTGCATAACCAAATTTTGTCGTAAATTGTCAGAAAATGCAGGCCAAAGCTCAAAGTCCTCTGCTCAGCACGTTACAGTCCCAACTTGTTAAAGGACCAGATATCGTGCAAGCATCTATCATAGCCCGTGTATTTAGAAAAAGTTTGCAGTCATCAAGCGGTCGGGCAGCATCTGGATCATCAGGAAAGGCGTCACGAACATAGCTTCGAGCAAGGAAAAGATGAAGTAGTTGAGTACCCCTCCCTATTCTACTACGCTTTATATAATAAAATCAAGTTAAAGAAGATACAATTTTTAAGCTTTAGAACAGTCATGATTGGCTGGTTGAGATCGTCCGACTTTAATCCCAGATTCTTAGTACAGTTCGAGGGGTGAGGTCATTAGTCAGTGAAGTGTCGGCTTGTTCCGGTTTACTGTAAGGTTGAGTGTTCCCCTGTCTTGGCGAACGTCCCGTTTCATATCCTTGACCGGGTACATGATGAACAAAGGTCGCTATGAGGTTTAGCAGATTTCTTGCACATGCGCAGCCACTCCGCGCCTCATGAGACAGTGGCCACTTCTGCGTGTGGTGACAGCGGTCATATTGGATTTAGGCCCAGATGCCAACTTAAGCAAAACAAACACAAAAGAATAATTAATTCATAGAAATGGAGATTCTAATGTTAACCCCTTGCTAATCCCTCTATGTGCTTGTATTTATCTAGCATATAGCGACATTTAAAGCATTTATATTCACCTTTTTCGATCCTCCTCGAGGGTGCAACATCACAAAGCAACATATATCATGCAGTATTCTATTACCACTTATACTATTGTTAATATGCGTACAGATTTTAGTTATAAGAGTTATTTAGCCATGCAAATAGCAAATCCCATGTGTAGTTTAAGTTTTAATAATGTTGATTAGTATACATGCAATACTCGTTTAATTATATTATAATTAATAGATTATATAATTAGTATTTTCATGCGAAAATAGAGGAGGTATACAAAATGTTGCACTACCTGCTCCATCAATCCCCCCTTTGGTGATTTTATCACCACAATACCTAAAAGTTTGTAAATTTATTATACAAGAAAATGAATTCATAAAATTTTAGTTCACATTTCTGTTTCCCCAATTTCTTCTCCTCTTGCTTTTTTATACATACTATCTTTCATTTCTTCTAATTCTATTTCCTCAATTTCTCTTTCTCGTCTTTTATTTTCTTTCTTTCTCAAAGTTTCTCTCTTTAAATTTTTCTGTATTTTCTTTCTTTTGCAACATAAACATCCTAGTCTTATAACTAATACTAGAAAAACTATACAGGTTAGTGGAAATAAGATTTTACCTATAAATGTACTTCCTAATTTTAATAGGAAATCTTTAATAGAAGACAATTTCTTTCCAATCTTTTCCCAAACACCTTCAACCTCCAGTGGTGCAATTTCCTCATGCAAATCAGTTATATTTTTAATGTATGACTTTAGATCTTGACTTTCGTCCGGAATATAAGTACAACAATGTTGAACTTTCAGCATGCCACAGACTCCACCCTCTTTTGCCAAAACTATATCAAGGGCAAGTCGATTTAGCATTATCATGGCGCGCATGGCAACCATTTCTGTATTTACCCCAAAAAATCCTCCAGTGGTGCTTGTTGACAAGCGATCCACTACTGTTGATAATTTTCTAATTTTATGTGCATTCAGAGATATTCCCACTGCTGGTATCAATGCCCAAAAATGTCTCCCACAATTTCTGACCAAGATTCTCTCTTTCTACGTGTTAGTTGTCTACCTAACTCATGTACACCATCTCTTCCTCTTCCCACATGGAATATCTTTGGGAAAACCATGCCCACATAACATGTGCCAAACCAGTGATATGGTAATCGATAATATGCTTTGTTCCCGCAGATAAAATATAATCCAGGAAGACTGGATCATTTCCTCCTTTAAATCCCCATCCACCCATGATTCGATATGTATCATGGCAATCACTTGTACCTACAAAATAATTATCATATGCCGTTTGATTCCTTCTAATGCACAACTTTCCTTTCTGGGGCAAATCTAAAGCCATTGTTGGACTAGCTTCTCCTTTCAAATGTTTTTCCTTTTCAACATCCCAGACTGTCCTTTCTTCTCTTCCCTCTGATGCTTTCTTTCGCATTTTCAATCTCCTTTCTTCAACCATAGCCAAGAACACTTTCTCCTCCTTCTTTAAACTACAAATTAGATTATTTCTAAATATGGACTCTAATGTTAATTCTTTAGTTTCTAAGAAAAATTCCCCTAATACCTTTGCAGGTTTTAATTTATTCAATTTGTTAATTACAGGTACTTGTGAAAATATGTTATCTACATCTGAAAAGTAATATTCTAATTTCCCTATTTTGTAAAACAAACTTGCTATTACACTACATGTTATTCCATACGTTACTGGGAGGTGATGATAGGTCACTCCCTCAGATACAGATGCAGGTAACTGCATGCAGACTTAGCAGTCCCTCAAACCCATTGTCTTTACATATTCATATAGTCATTTTGAAAATACATTGTTAGAGAAATCATTTATAGACCTGTCTTTATGTAAATAATTTCTATCTATATTAGTTGGATATACTTTCTGAAACTTTTCTACATTAGTTTTATTCTCACTATGTCCTTCTATTGTTTCTAGTGTAACTTTAAATGAGATCATTAAAGCCAAAGCACTCCATAGAAGCATTAGTAATCCTGTACAACAACAACACATTTTTAACCTCCTTCTAAGAAATACACATTTCGTTTTTCTATTCTCTGTGTTTGCCATTTCGAAAAATGATCAGTGTCTTTTGACTTAGCCTCTTCTACTTCACAACTAGTTTTGTCTAACCCAAGGCTCTAAGCACCTACTTGGTTCTATCAGGTATGTCTTTTCCAGTAATTGATTGTCTTTCCATTGGTATCACTTCTGGTCTTTTCAATTTGGCATTTGATCGTCTTTCACTTTTCTTTCACAATCTTGATACAGAACTTCCTGAACATCTGTATCTTCTCCAATGTCGGACAAGATAACTCTCAGGATTTCCGATTCTTCGTCTTCCTCAACCACTCCTGGTACAGTCACCTCTGGATTTTCTTGGCTATCCGCCTCTTCTTTTATTTCAGGCAGCACCACATATGACCATTCCGGTGACTTATACTTCTGGTTAGGTTTTCTTGTTCTCTTATTTTCTTCTGTTGTCGTTTTTCCCTCGTCTTTCAATTTTTCTTGACAAGATACTTCATTCACTTGTTCAGCTCTGGATGAATTTACTCGTGTCAGTCGGTATCTTAATCTCTTTATTTTGTTTGGCCAGATTTCATCTCTTGCTGATCTTTTCAATTTATTTCCCTTTTCGTTTTTCTCAGCTCTCCATGCTCTTTTTCTCAGGACTCGACCTTCTGGTGCTTCTTCATCACTGTCCTCTGATTCTGTTTCAACTTGACTTTTACCTTCAGCTGTTTTTCTTTCCACCACTTCTTTTATTTTCCCTACTTCTGTCCCTCCTCGTGTTTCTTGCACACAATCTTCCTGCTGACTCACTGTCCCTTCCTCTAACTGGATGTTCGAATTCCCTACAACTCCTCGGGGGTCTTCCGCAAAAATCTTTCCCTCACTTTCTGTATCTGTCACCTGACCATCTGCTTTTGTTACTTCAGGTGGAATTTCTCTCAACTTTCCATCAGGAATTTCTTTATCGAAAACTTCTTTAATTGTCTCTTCACTGTTTTTCTCTTTTCCTGTATGTACCTGTGCTTGTTCAGTCTCTGAGTCTGAGCTGGTGTCAGAAATCTGCAACTTCCTCCTCAAGGGAATGTTCTCTGGGGCAACGGTCAAATTTGGTTCTGACTCCCCACTTTTGAGTATTTTGTCCTGTTCTAGTGTCTACAGTGTCAGATTCAGAACTAGTTTCTTAATCTTCAAAATACTCTCCTTCCTTGTTATCCACTGGGTTTGGAATTCGCAAGGTATGACTAGCATGGATCCAGTTCTTTATTCCTGCACACTTTACAGCTGTTGTTGTAGTTAAAACCACTTGTCGTGGTTTTCCCCAATGTGGGACCAAACAGTTCCTTCTTCTGTGCACTTTAATTCTCACCCAGTCACCTGGGCTCAGATCATGAGTTGGCTTCTTTTCAAGGGTGGTGGCATCCGATCCAACCTGATGAAACACAGAATGTACGGCGTCAGCCAGCCCCTTACAGTAATCCTACACCAAATCATCAGAGATAGGCAATAACTTGTTGACTGGTATGAATACATGCCTCATTGCTCTCCCCATCACAATCTCGTGGGGACTCAAACCTGTGTTCCTATCTGGAATTGATCTAATAGTCATGAGTACCAGAGGCAAGACATCAGGTCATTTCAGTCCTGTGGCTAAACACATCTTTCTTAATCTGTTTTTAATAGTGCCATTTATCTGTTCTACCACACCAGAAGCCTCTGGCCGATAGGCACAATGCTGTTTTTGTTGTACATTCAATGCTTCACAAATTAGCTTTGTGATTTCATTATGGAAATGTTTTCCTCTATCTGATTCAATTGTGACTGGAAAAGCAAATCTTGGGATGAACTCCCTAAAAAGCAGTTTTGCTACTGTTATTCCATCAATTCTTCTTGTGGGATATGCTTCTACCCATCTAGAAAACAGGTAGACCATCACTAAAACATACCTCAACCTGTTACAGGGAGGCATCTCAATGAAGTCGATTTGCATTCTAGTGAAAGGCCCTCCTTCTCGACCTATCGTTCCTAGACTTACCACTGCTTTTCTTCCAGGACTGAACTGCTGACATATAAGACATCTTTGACAAAGACTCTCAGCTACAAGTCTGAATTTTGCATTATACCATGTCTGCTTAAGTAATCTAAGCATTGCATCTCTCCCTACATGTGCTTGTCCATGATACATCCGGGCCATGGCTGACACCATGCTATCAGGCATAATTGGTCTTCCATCCCGATAGACCCACACATGATCTGTTTCCCTTGGTGCACATCCTGCCTTGGCCCATTGTCTCATTTCCTCATCTCCTGCTTCTTCCTGTAACTGCCTCACTTTTTCCCATGTATTCACAATGTTAGTAAACAACAAGGGACATGAATTCCTTTCCTTCTCTTTTGCCCTGTTCACCGAATTCTGATTTCGCGCACAATATTGAGCCATATCGTTTGCATACTGGTTCCCAGCTGCGATGTAATCTCCGGTCTTTGAATAAGCAGCACACTTTACAACAGCCAATTGCTTAGGCAGCTGTATCGTCTCAAGCAATTTCACAACCACTTCAGCATTCTTTATAGGGGTTCCACTTAAAGTCAAAAATCCTCTCTGTGACCAAATTTGTCCAACATCATGCACAACACCGAAGCCATATTGACTATCAGTTATCACAGTCACTCTCACATTCTTTCCCAACTTACATGCTCTGGTTAAAGCAAAAAGTTCAGCAACTTGGGCTGACTTTACTTCCTTTAGGTAAGATGGTTCCATTACTGCTGCTACTGTGCACACTGCATATGCTGCACTCGAAATTCCTTCATCTGTCCTCAAGCATGATCCATCCACAAACATCACATAGTCACTTTCTGTCAAAGGTACATCTTTTATATCAGGTCGTGGTTTTGTACAGAAATCAAGCACATCCAAGCAGTTATGATCCACATCATCTCTGACTTCCACATTCTCAGCATCCCGCAATAACGTTGAAGGATTCAGATTCAGACATCTTACAAGGATAACATTTGCTGCACCTAATATGACTTTTTCATATTTAGTCAGCCGACTATGTGTCATGAACTGAGTGCGGCTCCTTGTTAGAAGTATTGCCACATCATGAGGTACAAATACTTGCACAGGATATCCCATCACAATTCCTTCGCTCTGTTTCAGACTCCTACAAGTGGCAGCCACTGCTTTCAGACAACCAGGTAACGCTACAGCTACTGGGTCGAGTATAGCTGAAAAATATGCAATTGGTCTTCTCAGTTTTCCATGTTTCTGTATTAATACAGAAAGTGCACATCCATTCCTTTCACTGCAGTATAGTTCAAACTCCTTCTCATAATCAGGCATACCAAGTGCTGGTGCCTCACACAAACTGTCTCTCAATTGTTTAAAGGCTGTTAGCTCTTCTTTATTCAATTCATTGGGGTCTTTTACATCACTTCTTGTCAGGCGTATCAAAGGTTTTGCAATCTGGGAAAAGTTACTTATTTACTGATGACAATATCCTACCATTCCAAGAAACATTCTCACTTCTCTTTGCGTCATTGGGGCTCGCATTCCTTTTATTATCTTGATTCTCTCTGCAGTTATTTTCCTCAATCCTTTTTCAATTTTATGGCCTAAATATTGTACTTCTTTCTGGCAGAATTGCAAATTTCGATGGGGATACTTTAAGTCCTCCATCTGCTAAATGATTTAGCAATGCTATGGTATCCACCACACAAGCTTCTCGTGTTTTTGACGCCACAAGCAGGTCGTCGATATATTGCACTAGTACTGAGCTCTCGGACATCTCTAGATCTTCTAAAGACTTTTTCAATATCTGGTTAAATATTGAGGGTCTCTCTGTATACCCCTGTGGGATTCGGCACCATGCCAAAATGCGTTCGCCGAACCGGAACGCAAAAATCTGTTGACTGTCTTGATGCAATGGGATGGAAAAGAAAGCATGACACAGGTCAATTACTGTGTACCATTCCGCATCATGTGGAATCTGATACAAAATCACAGATGGATTTGGTACAATAGGACAACATGACACAACTATTTTGTTTATTTTTCTCAAATCTTGTACTATTCTGAATGTTCCATAAGGCTTTTTCAGGCCCATAATTGGTGAATTACATGGACTACTCATTATTTCTCTCAAAATACCTTGTTTAATCATTTTCTCTATTATGGGAGTAACTCCTTCAATTATTTCGGGTGTCAATTTGTACTGAGGAATATTTGGGCAACTTATTCCTTCCTTTACAGTCACTCTTACAGGATCTACATTTTTCATCAATCCTACATCTTCTCGTGTGAAATCCCAGACCTCTGCCTTTACTGTCTTTTTCAGTTCCTTTGGTAGTTCTTCAGGGTTAAATACAGCAAATGCCTCAGAAATCTCAGGTTCCATATTAGCCATAGTCATTTTATATAGTACATCTTCATCAGGGGACTCAAATGCTATACCATCGGGGTGCAAAATATGGTGCAATTAATTTTGTACAATAAATCTCTTCCGAACAAATTTACAGGGCTTGAATCACACACGACAAAGCGGTGCATTTCAGAACATTTCCCTATGAAACTTTTACTGGTTCAGTGAGATACGTTTTAATCTGTCTGTTGGATACCCCAACTACTTGGATTGTTTCATCCGAGAGAGGAAGGTTTTTAACATCAGCTGACCTGACAGTTGAACGAGTAGCACCAGTATCTACTAGGAAAGTAATATTTTCATCATTTACCTTTCCATCGACAAAAGGGCCTGTCTGGTCTACTTCTAGAGTTGCGCCAAGTACGCACTCTTCTTCCTCCCCTCGGCACCGTCAATAGCTTTCTTCTGACTCACGCTCATCGCGTTGTAGCCAATACTGAGAAACAGCACTAGCGCGCGGCAGTTTAGTTACCTGTTCTTCGTTGTAGAATCCTGTCTCATTACTGTATTTCTGAGGATTTACGCTCTGTGGAAAAGGCGGTTTTGGCGCCTGATTCTGTTGGGCAACAACCTGCTGCTGTCGCTGTGGTTGACAACTCACCTCTTTCTGCACCTGCGAATTCAATGATGCATTATCACCATTAGTACTCGGGGGAAATTTACACTCGGATTTCCAGTGCCCTATTCTTCTGCAATTATGACATGGCCACTTCTTTTTGGCTTCTTCTATATTAAATTGTCCCTTTCCTTTTCCAACATTAAATTCAGGTTTCATACCTGCACCATTTACCTGTTCAATCAATTGAGCTTCCTGTCTTTCTGCCACCGTTACCTGTGCCCACATAGCCTTTTCTTTTAACTTAGGCTGTTTGGCTTCAATTTCATCACTAAAATATTTTGCATGTCTCAGTACTTCATCTATTTTCTTATTTTGCCAGTCCACTGTATGCTGTTTAATCATTTCACTTATTTCTGGATGCAGCCCATATACAAATCGGTATACAAAGTGACTTAAATCTTTTTCACTTAAATTTTCATCACCACTGAACTGCTTAAAGGCGAGGATTAACCTCTCATAATAAGCGTGTACCGATTCCTTAGCTTCCTGATGAGTCCTGTCAATTTTTACCCAATCAGTCTCCTTGGGAGGTACTTTGTTTTTCATAAAGGTAATTACTTGTTCATATTTTTTCATCACCTCAGGATCAGGGGCACCTGTTTTTAGGTCAAGAGGGTATTCTTGTGTAGGCCAGTTTATCATGATCTTGCACTCCGTCCATAAATCTGCTGGTACTATTATGTCAAAAAGACTATTTAAATCAATCCATAAAACTTTTGATAACTTTACGAACCTATCCACTTGCCTATACCATTCGACTGGCTTTTCGCATAGTCGAGGGAAATCATTGGTAAATGACAAAATATCTTGTCTAGTCCAAGGGACATGTACATATCCTCCTCCTGGAATTTCTCTCATAGGACATTCTGTTACCACCTTTTCTTTTTCTCTTACGGGAAAAGCTGCAAACGTTTTATCCGAGGCATCATCTCGTTTTCGGAACCACCTACTCTTCCATTTATCTACATCTCCCCATTTTCTTAACAAAATGATTATGTCTTTAATTTGAGTTGCTCTTCCTGCGGTATTCAGATTTTCAATATCTTTTTCAGATAAATCTACTCTGTATGGTTTTTGTAAAGCTTTTACTTTTTCGAAGTCTATGCCCATTTCATTTGCCACTTCTTCTAGTCTCTCATGTAGATTTCTTGCTCTCCAGGTCATACTTTTACATAAAAATAGTAATTTTTCATCCTGATAGGCTCTTAACTTCTCCGTGGGGATAGTCCCTACTATTAATTAGCCAAAACAATTTTCAGCTTGGCCACATCTATAGATTGGGATTCTTTATCTTTCTGCTGCAAACTCCTTAGCCATTCACTTAATTCATCTGAAGTAGGCCCTACACTATCTTTCTCAGTAGTTTGTTGAGCTAATCTCTTTGGTGATCCTGGGACTGATTCTGTCGTCATTATTATTCTATCCACTAAACTTTGATTTACTGTCAAATTTTTAGGTGTACTTTGTTCTGGAATACCGGTTGTTTGTCTCCATGGGTTCTCGTCTGCAATTTTTTCTGGTCTCTCATTTTGTTTATTACTGTTATAAGGAATCGTCAGACAATGCTCACTATCCTTCTGTTTATCAAAAATAGGCATTACAGGTCCTATAGTTACTGGAACGGTTACGGCTTCCAAATTTTTTGTCAATTCCCTGATTTTCTCAGTTAATTCTAAAGTGGTTTTCGCTACTTCAGCTGAATTCCCATTACCTATTTTACCATGTTGTGTTTTCTCTATTTCTCTAAAAGTATCGTTTCTTCCTATTTCTTGTGATACTGATTCAAATTGTATATTTCGTGGGGTCTCTCTCATTGGGGCACTTAGTGTCAATGTGGAATCTGATTGATAAGGAGGTGGATTTTTATAAAACATGTCGTCAAGAACATCATCCTCCGATTCATGCACACCATACCCTCTTGACTCGATATTATTTCTCTTTTCCATACATTTTCTATTGCTAATTTCTTCAGCATTTCTTACAGGAAACAAACCCTCAGTCATATTTGCACTTCACCATCTCCTCATTCTATCATCATGATTCTCCTGTCCATATGAGCTACCAAACATATATTTGTACCTTCCGCCACTCCTCTGTCGTTCTCTGTCATGCATCTCATCTTCCCATTCTGTCAGTGCCTCAAACTGTGTTGGTCTAGGTCTCGGTTCTAGATTCATCATTCTCTCTCTTAAATTTCTCAAAACCGCTAAATTAAATGAACCATGTTCTGGAAATGCTAAAACTCCATCATCTTTTGTATACTTTGCCCAATTGTCCAACCAAATAGAAGTATGGTATCCGTATTTCACAACCATAAAGGATGCAGGCATTTTTGGCGGGGGAAGCAACTGTCCCTCTCTAGCCACAATCGGTTTGTCCTTTTGAAATAAACTCTTGATCTTTCCAAACCAGGACTTTTTCTCCTTTTCTGGTGGATCGTAATACATCATTTTGTTTTCCGTGTATCGCTAGATTTTCCCTACGACTATTCTGTTGTTTTAACCAATCGTAGCGCGACTCACACTAACGCACCAATCAGGAGCGTCTATGTCACTTCTATAATTCTCCAATCCCAGCGCAACTCACACTAACGCGCCAATCAGGAGCGTCTACGTCACCCTGTAATTCTTCACTCCTATCAAGGCGTACACTAACGCACCAATCAGGAGCGTCTACGTTTCTTACTGACGAGCCAATCCCAGCGCGGTCTTTCTGACGTCAGCTTTTCTCGCTACTCCTGCTTCTGCTGACCCCTCCTTTACAAAATGTATCGGCAAACTTTTTTACGTTCTTTCTGACTCACAAATCTGTTAGTAACAACATAAAAACACTACCATTATCTGTTTCGCTAACAAAAGAATAGTTAATGACCTTTCTTACAAGAATTCCGTCTTTCCCGAGAGCAGCGCTTACCTCTGCCCTACTACGGAATGGTTACTTCCGTTGATAAAGTAGCACATCCCTCTATCTTACCCTTCTAGCAAGCATTAGCTAACCTTTTCTCCAGAATTAAGACACCTAGTTGGAGACGCTCTGCTCCTGAGAAATAAAACCAGAGTTTCACAATTAACCTGAATAATGTTTCATTCACGCACTTTCATACGGAAAATGTAGTTCATTCACACAGAATTCTGTCTTTCCCGAGAACAGCGAACAGTCTGTCCTACTACAGAATTATGACACTTCGTTAATAAAGTAGCACTTCCCTCTACTTTATCTTTCTAGCAAGCTTAGGGAACACCTATTACCTTTCCAGTGATAAGCGTAATCAGAGTGCCTTTTGGACTCCTGGTACCTAAGACCACAATTTCACAGGTGACCTTCGCTACCATACATTTTTCTCATACAGAAAATATCCATAATGGGAACACACGACGATGTTATCGAATCCAGACAATGCGTCGTGCAACTCAATCGTCACACGTTTTCCCGTGTACCTACGGGGCAACAACAATCCCATCTTTCCCGAGAGCAGCACTTACCTCTGCTCTACTATGGAACCGTTACAAACTTCCGACTTCCTACATCCCAGAAGCCGTCAAATAACACAGAACTCGACGCGACTCAACATAGAGTGTTAATACATAAACCAATACTTATCCACAATCAATAATCAATAAGCAATTTACAAGCAATAATCACCAAACCAATACAATAAAAACCTTAACTCTGCTACCAGAAAAGCTGATCCAGCACAAGACTGGGAATGGGGAATAACATTTACCGATACCCTCCCTGCGTCGCAGACCCGACGTCACACTAGCTCATTCACACACGCAGTCATTGGTGGGGCCCATAACACCAACACTCATACGTCTCTCTCACTGATCTGCACACACAGGAGGGATGAGTAATTCAAGCGCTGGACATGTGGGGGGAAATACCTTATAACCTATAGGGAGAGAAAAGTTATTTTACAAAATAAACATTAAAATCCTCCGCCTATAGATCCCTAGTCCCAAACATTCCACCTACTTGGTCAACGGACCAATTTAGTTGGATTGGTTGATGGTGATTTAGAACCAGCTAAAACACATTTTAAGACTCAGAATCCTTATTTCCCTTAATGAAACCATAAACTCATATTTCTTGTTAATCAATATTTGTTTATCTAAATTTTCATAATGATTAATATTTGCATTTGTCTCATCAAAGTTTAGAATTTTTTAGATCAATTCAAATAAATCGCAGAAATTCATATTTACCTAATCTGGCTATTTGAAGTCCTCTAATTCATTGACTCTGCATAACCAAATTTTGTCGTAAATTGTCAGAAAAAGCAGGCCAAAGCTCAAAGTCCTCTGCTCAGCACGTTACAGTCCCAACTTGTCAAAGGACCAGATATCGTGCAAGCATCTATCATAGCCCGTGGATTTAGAAAAAGTTTGCAGTTGTGATAGTGCGTCACAAGATTCTGAAATTTGTAGGGGTGCGTCATATTCACCGTTAGCCAGCACCCGCATATTAATCAATGTATGTTTAAAAGTGTCATAGAAATGAATTGATGTAATCGTTTACCTTAGAGGTGATTAGAACTGTAATAATGCTTTTGTGAGGATCAATGCTGCAAGTTATTGTGAATGTATTCAACAAAACGAATAATCATTAGTTTCGTATAATGCAATGTATTAGGCTAAACGTGTGCCATGTTGAAGTTTACGCATAGGTTGCTTATTCACATATATGAAAATAGTGAACTAATGCTTAGAGTGTGGTTTAATAGTGTTTAATGTGTAAAGGCCTGATCACCTATATGCTAAAGAGAAGGCCTGTTCATTCCTTATGTTAGCTAATGTTGTAGGCCGAAAATGACTCCCTTGGAAAAGGCTTTGGGTTGCAGGGAAATGTAAAATCTTAAAGATGTGAAATGGCTTTTCTTGTTCCCATGTTTCTGTTGCAGGTGCAAGGACATTTAGTTCGTTAGAGGGAATAGATCTTTGTTGTAGGAGTTAGGATGCTGTTAGAAGCCAACAGGGGAGTGCATTGGAATGTGAGATAGATACATTTACTGCGCAAGGTGCCTGGGACCCAAGGTCAAGCTAACCGTCGTTGGATGCAAGACAACTTTGTGGAAAACTACCGAGAGAACACCTGGTTGAAGAGGTGTGCCAAAGGGCATGTTCTATGATTTTGGGATTTTGTATTAGGGACAGTGCCCCGTGGGTTGGGCAGATGAGGTTTAGACGGGAAGCTAGAAGGAGCATCTTAGACCGAGCTCTTACTAAGTGAAGGTACTCCTTAAAGGAAGTCTTCACTTCTGACACCTTTTTCCTTGATTCTCTTGCCTGGGATGGGAACGCTAAGTAGGGATGTCACCTTAGAGGTAGAGTAGGGACAGACTAACATTTTCCTTTTTGAATAATGATTCCCAATTTAGACATTGGTCTTACAATCACCTTTTGATGCTTTTAGAATCTGTAATTCTGTTTGTTTTAAGCCGAATGAGAATTTTGCGTAGGCTTGCATTTGTGCTAGTGCCCATTTACCTTTTACACCTTGTTCTGAGGTGTTTGTATGTTCAGTTATTTTTGGTTGTAATAAAATCTTACAAATTTTAGATTCAGTGGTCCTTTCTTAAATGAAGTCCAATTGTGGTAGATATATTCTGATAATTGTGTTCATCCCCTCCAAGCTATCTGGCAAATAAAAAGATCCAGGTGACCTGTGAGGATTCTTGGAGATAGTCAGGTAGGCAAGAATCCGGCATTATCACAGTCATCAAGTGGTCGGGCAGCATCTGGATCATCAGGAACGGCGTCACGAACATAGCTTTGAGCAAGGAAAAGATGAAGTAGTTGAGTACCCCTCCCTATTCTACTACGCTTTTTATAATAAAATCAAGTTAAAGAAGACGCAACTTTTAAGCTTTAGAACAGTCATGATTGGCTGGTCGAGATCGTCCGACTTTATTCCCAGATTCTTAGTACAGTTCGAGGGGTGAGGTCATTGGTCAGCGAAATGTCGGCTTGTTGCCGTTTACTGTAAGGTTGATTGGTCCCCTGTCTTGGCGAACGTCCCGTTTCATATCCTTGACCGGGTACATGATGAACAAAGGTCGCTATGAGGTTTAGGAGATTTCTTGCACATGCGCAGCTCACTCTGCGTGTGGTGACAGCGTCCATATTGGATTTAGGCCCAGATGCCAACTTAAGCAAAACAAACACACAAGAATAATTAATTCATAGAAATGGAGATTCTAATGTTAACCCCTTGCTAATCCCTCTATGTGCTTGTATTTTTCTAGCATATAGCGACATTTAAAGCATTTATATTCACCTTTTTCGATCCTCCTCGAGGGTGCAACATCACAAAGCAACATATATCATGCAGTATTCTATTACCACTTATACTATTGTTAATATGCATACAGATTTTAGTTATAAGAGTTATTTAGCCATGCAAATAGCAAATCCCATGTGTAATTTAAGTTTTAATAATGTTGATTAGTATACATGCAATACTCGTTTAATAATATTATAATTAGTATTTTCATGCGATAATAGAGGAGGTATAAAACATTTTGCACTACCTGCTCCATCACTGGCTGTGCAGATTTTATACCTTCCTAAGCAAGAAAACTGCACATAAACCCTTGTATTTACAGGTGAGCCAGAGGACTTTTCCTGACCCCTGGGGATCCTGGCAGATTTTTTACTGATTTTGCTGCCCATTTGAGACTTAGGGCCTGATCACAAATTTGGTGGTCTTACCGCCATACCGCCGCTGTGGTGGTCCCAAGAAAACCGCTGCGTCTGCGGTCTCCCACCCGCTGTATTACGATGTTCCCGCTGGCCCTGCAGTGGTGTTTCTGATGGCGGGGAATATTTTTTCATATATGTCGATGCTGGTGTGCATTTTATGACTGCAGTGCACACATATGCATGACATGTGAAAAAAATACCTCCTACCAGTACTTTTCCGTTGCTTGAGTCTGGACCATATTAGCCCAGTCCAGTGAACAGGTAAATACTGCCAAATGGACTTACCTGGACGTCAGTGCCAAAAGGGTCATTTTCTTCGGGTTTAAGATGCTACTGCGAAGGGGGGACCTGGAGCAAGGGATCCACGTGGGAGACTGAAGGGAAGAAAAGGAAGTGGGTCAATATGCACCCCAAATCCTTTCATTCCACCGAATCTAAGCAGGCGGTCCCACCACCATGGTCAGCTCGTTGGAAAGCCAACTTGCAATTCAGAAGGCTGTGAAACTTCTCTGTACTGCCCTATGACCGCTGCTTTCCCCTGACCACCGTCAAGTCAGTCTGCGAATAGCTGGCTGTGTTGGGAGTGCTCCGGCTATCTTTTGAACAGTAAACCGATAACATCATAATACGGCGGGCGGATCATCTAGTTGGAAGCGGAGATGGGACCACCAAACTCGTAATCAGGCCCTTAGTCTATTTCTGATTTTGCCTATTTTTCTCCATTATTTCGGTTACTGAGAATCTTCATGGCAATGACTTTGTGCATTTAAACGAGGATATTTTGGCATTTACATTTTACTATTTCTGTATTGTATTTTTACATTTTTGAAATATTCCTTTGTAGTTTTTCTAAATTCCGTTCTAGAACTCGTATTTTGAGTCAGTCCTTTTCGCATTCACTGTATTTTGCAATGCTATTTTGGATTTGTCTCTGGGACACATTGGCTCATGATTTGAGGTCACCACCCTCCCCGATCCACCCAACATTAGGGCGCCCCTTTGAGACACAAATTTTCTAGGGGTACATATAGCACGTGTAAAAGCGTGAACCAATCACATCCAACAAACATATCATCTGCATATGTGCAATAGGTATATTTGTTTTATCCAAGTTGAAACGGCTGAACGAACATGCACTAAACAAATAAAAGGCATCAAATGAATGTTGGCAATACAAATCTGTTTCAACTGATTTAGTTCCAATAAGTGTTTTATCTGTTTCATTTGGTAGAAATTTGGGCATTTCCCTATTAACAGCATAAACATGTTTTTGTGTCCCCTTGTGACCTCTCCTTAGCAACAGACTGGGCAGTATGACAGTCAGTATACTGTATGACTGTTTTCCTAAGTTTGCTACACAGTGGTAAAATGGGAGCAAAGTTATGGGTGATGAAAAAATGTCTTTGTGTTAACCTTAATTACAGAGCAGCCATTAGTAATATCCATTTTAAATTCACTTGAAAGGTTTAATAATGTTTCCATGCAATTAAAGGTAGAAGACAGCAGCATGTGATATTTCAAATCCAGAGGACGCCAAAGTGGAATTTTTATTTCTGACATTTTGAAGAGAACGTTTTCATGCTGTAAACGCTGTGTTCTTTATCTGAAGGAGGTATGACCTTCACATGTTCATGCCATGCCTAGAAGGAACAAGCTCTGCAGTTATAGTTAGGAGGAGGGAATCGCCATCATCCACAAATCCAACCTCCGCCTGAGCACACTCCCCGACGAGCCCACAGACATAATGGAACACCTACACTTCAAGATACTGGCCAGCCCTACCACCACCCTCTGAGGAACCCTCATCGACTGACCCCCTGGGCCCCGTGGACCGTTCGCCAACTCCATCACGGACATCATTTCCCCACTGGCCATCGCATCCACCAACTACACCCTTCTGGGAGACCTCAACTTCCACCTCGACAACCAACTGGACCCCAACACCACATCCCTCCTGGACAACCTACACAGCATTGGTCTCCGCCAAATCGTGACTGAACCCACGCACTCAGCAGGACACACCCTCGACCCCCTCTTCACAACATGAAACTCCATCACCTTCAGCCACACCACCGAACTCCTATGGACTGACCACCGATGCATCCACTTCACCTTCAGAACATCCACAATCCACAGACACCAGCACCTGCTCCCACGACGAAGAAACTGGACCAGAATCACCGATGACCAGCTCACCTCCTCACTCAGCAACTCCACCACAACCATCGCGGAAAACGACGACCCCAACACTGCAGCCCGAACCCTGCACAGATGGATCTCCGGCAGCGCCAACACCATAGCCCCCCTCAAGAAAAACAACAACACCCACTCCAAGAAAGCCAGATGGTTTACCACCAAACTTCGAAAGTCCAGATGCACTTGCCGCCACCTCGAAAAGGCCTGGAGGAACACCAAATCCACAGAAACACACAACAACTTCAGAGCTGCTAAGAACGCTCACCACCATCTCATCAGCAAAACGTGGAACTAAATTACTGAAGACAGAATCTCCACACACGCACACAACAGCAAAGAACTCTTCAACACCATCAAGAAGTTTGCCCAACCCACCAGCGAGTCGACTGACATCCCTCCCTCACAAGACCTCTGCAACAAACTCAGCACCTTCTTTCACCACAAAATTAAGAACATCTACGACAACTTCGACGAAGACAACCAACACACTGAACCCCCACCAACCACCCTGACACCCTGAAGCCAGCAATTAACAACTGGACACCCATCACCACCAAAGACACAATGAAGACAATTAAGTCAATTCACTCCGGGGCCCCCACAGACCCCTGCCCCCACCACATCTTAAACAGAGCCGCCAACACCATCGCACCCATGCTCCGCCACACCATCGACTGCTCCCTGGCGACCACCTCGTTCCCCGACAACTGGAAACACGCCGAGGTCAACCCCCTCCTAAAGAAACCCTTGGCGGACCCCACCGACCTCAAAAACTACAAACCCATTTCCCTGCTCCCGTTCCCTGCGACAGTCATTGAGAAAGCCATCAACAGACAACTTGCCACTTTTATCGAAGAGCACAACATCCTCAACTCCTCCCAACCAGGCTTCAGAAAAAAACACAGTACGGAAACCGCCCAGTTTGCCCCAACAGACGACATCCGCACCCTACTGGACAAAGGAGAAACAGTAGCCCTAATCCTCCTCGACCTCCCAGTGGCGTTAGACACAGTCTCTCACCGCACCCTAATAAACAGACTCCATGATGCAGGGATCCAGGACAAGGCCCTCGACTGGATCCGCTCCTTCCTCTCCGGCAGAATGCAGCAGGTCAGACTTCCCCCTTTCCTCTCGGACCCTACACCAACCACCTGCGGAGTCCCCCAGGGGTCCTCCCTCAGCCCTACTCTCTTCAAAGTCTACATGGCTCCGCTCGCCCCATCGTCAGAACCTACGGACTCAACATTGTGTCATACGCAGATGACACCCAACTCATCCTCTCCCTTCCCAACGAACTAACACACCGCCAGACACAACTTTCGAGAAGGCATGGAAGCAGTCGCCAAATGGATGAAAACCAGCTGCCTAGAACTAAACACCGACAAGACAGAAGTACTCATAATGGGCCCAAACCACGATGACTGCAACGACACCGTGTGGCCCCACGCCCTCGGAAACCCGCCTACCCCTACGGACCATGCACGCAACCTGGGAATCATCCTGGACTCTGAGCTCCAAATGGAACACCAGAACAACTCCGTCTCGTCCTCCTGCTTCCACACCCTCTGCCTCCTACGTAAGACCTTCAAATGGATCCCTCTCGAACACAGAAAGACCGTCACTCACGCCCTGGTCACCAGCAGACTCGACTACGACAACGCACTCTAAGCCGGAATAAACAAAACCTCACGCACAAACTACAGAACATCCAGAACGCCACTGCAAGACTGGTCCTCAACCTTCCAAGACACTGCCACATCTCCCAGCACCTGCGCACACTCCATTGGCTCCCCATCGAGGCTAAGTCACCTTCAAGATGCTCACCTACGCACACAAGGCCCTCCACTACAACGGAACAGCCGACTCAAATTCTACGCACCCCAAAGGACCCTACGAACAGCCCAGCTCTCCTACGCTGTGGTCCCTCGCACCAGAAGGACCAGATCAGGAGGCCGCTCCTTCTCCTTCCTCGCGGCAAGAGCCTGGAACGCCCTTCCGCTCCACCTCAGACAGACAACATCGCTCCCCATCTTCGCAAGAAACCTCAAAACCTGGCTCTTCAACAGACCCCCTCCTTGACGGACTGGAACCTGCACCCCCCCACTCCCAGCGCCTTGAGACCCTTACGGGTGAGTAGTCGCTCTCAACAAATGCCTGATTGATTGATTGATTTATGTATGGTAGTTTTTTTTAGCGTCCCAGCCGTCCAATCCCCTTTAGGTTGCAGAAGTGCCTAATCTGGCTCCTACCCCTGCTACTCAACCGAGTCAAACACAAATCGTTCTAAACATCAACGGCAATCGCACGTGGACTGTATTTGTCCAAAAAACAAGAGAAAACTTTTTAGGAGAACAAATGAAAGCCATAAAAATAGCTTTATTAAATATATTAAACAATTTTTGATATCTTCTTAAACGTACTCAAAATTAAGCACATACTAAAAAAGGACAAAACTAACAGCAGTTTTTACATGATGAGCAGTTTAACATCACACGATCATTAGCTACACACACAAGCGAAAACACTTGCGTCATTGGGGGATGATCCCAGGCTACCACCCAGTTCTAGACCTGCCCCCTTAAATCCACCAGGTAGAGGGGTCCTAACCCTAGTAGTGAGCTCCAGGGCTCCCAGTGCCCTACACAGCTATAGCTGAGTCTCATTTGCTTAATGGCACCCATGAGGAACACATTCCACAGAATGAAAATGTACAGTGACAACCAGAGTGCCATCCCAAATTCATTTAAGTCAAACATTTATTGTACTAATTAATGATGTGTGTGACGACTAGGTTCCTGGAGCGCCAGGGCAGTCAGGAGTTACAAGGAATGAAGGGGTCACTGAAGTGAGTTCTAACACACGTTTTAAATTAATTCACTATCACATAGTACACTAAGTATATTTAACCCCATACAGATTAAGTAAAATTTATACAGAAAGTTCGGATGCTTGCCCTAAATGCGGGGAAGCAGTAGCTCACTTTGTTCACATGATATGGGCATGCCGGAGCTCATTTCCCTTTTAGGAGGGAGTGCTGGAGAAAATACACAAAGCTACTAGATGGTCCATTTCTAAGACCAAACAGAGCTCCAGTTGCTAGAGTCGTTAAACGCTGGTGTCCTGCGGCCACAGCACTGCTGGACCCCAAATTGGATAACCAAGTACTCCTCTACAACACTTGACTCTCTCAGGGTAGCAAGGCAGAGCAGTATAAGCCTTACTCAAGGAGGTGAGGTGGGTTGGCCATTCAGAATATAGCTTACACCCTAACACCAGCTAATAAGATCAATGTCCAGTCAGCGCTTTACTTTATAAAATTAAACTACAAAATAACACATGAAAAATATACTACACATAAAACTAAGATACACAGTGAAAACGAGCAAGCTAAGCACTGTAAAACACAGTTACAATGTCATTATGCAGATGATAGGCCTGATTGCGAGTTTGGTGGACAGGACAAATTACAATTCCATTAGATCCTAAGGAACTTGTAGTACGGAGGACGGGATAGCCGTCACATTTGTGACGGAGTATCCCATCTACCAAACTCGTAATCAGGCCTTATGTTGGACAGGGTTACTCTTCAAAACTTCAGAACTGAGGAACTGGGTTTGAGTCTTTGGCATTGGCCCAACAACCTGTGATTCTGGGCAGATCATTTGATCGCCCGTTCCCATGAAAAGGGACTGGATAACCTCACCGGTGAAAAGCCGTGCTAAATAAATCTTCAAACAAACCCTTGCTTGGCGAGAGCACTGCATTGGTGGTGTCAGAGGTCTGGTTGGGGGTGCCTGTTGTCTTCACACAGATATTGGAGTCCTATTAGTCCAGTAGTCACTGGGCTAGCTGTAGGAGATAAGCGGCTGGCCAGGGTGCCAGTCCCCCCGATACCCTCAGATGCCACAAAAGGAGTAAGGGCCTGTACCACAGGGCCCACTGGTCACAGTGTAGATTTTCTAACAGCAGGGCACCCACAGGTACAGGCTACTTGCTACTAGTGCAGGACAAGCAAAAACAGAGCTGGAGAATGTGCTAGTACTGGGGCAGGGACTAAGGGTTCAAATGGTAAGTTCTTCAACAGGGCAGTTTTCTCCCAGCTACAGGTGGTAGCTGGAAGCACTCACAGGCTCCCACAGCAGAGGGAAGAGGTCAGGGGCGAAGTATTCTCACCTTCATTGACAACATGGAGCATCGCCTGTCTCCCTCAATGTTGATGTGCAGGATTTTTCCTCAACTTGAGCAGCTGTCTGAAGCCTACTTGTGTTCCAAAGCACAAATAGCCTCAACAAGCCTCAGAAAGCTTGTTCTCTGCTGTGATGATCTTTCCGAGCTGCAGCCCTGCTCCTTCCGTCAGACTGGCAAATTCCTTTCACCAGTAATCCGTCACAGAGACACCTTCTAAAGTTATAACCCTACCCTCAGGTCAGAAAGTAGAATGTCAGTCAGCCAGTCAGAAAACTTTATTTCGGCTGTCAGCCATAAAAGTTCGTTTAACACATAAAACAGTACCAGCAAGTTTATGGAGAATAATACATAGTTATAAATATGAATAATAAAAACGAAAACAATAATTAGGATAAATAATTACACAGGAATTGCCTTAGTGTGGTAATACTCGTCTTCTGATTAACCACATTGAAAACAAGAATTTGAATGGCAATCCAACCCCTGGATTCCACTCCTGGATCTCGGCTTCCTCGACGACCCCTTGCAGAGGCCTTGTCAGAAATAAGATCAGCCTTCAACCACCAACAGGCAGAGGAAGCCAAACATTTATCATTGCCTGCATGACAGGTGAATCCAATCAGAGGGTCCCCGGCGTTTGCATCCTGGATGACCCTCCAATCCTGGGGCATATTATCTGCATGTTCACTGCGGGATCAGTCCATGATCAGTCTGTGTGAGAAGGATCTCTTTCAGTCTCTTTGTTTAATTAACTCCAGACCAAGAGGCCTGGACAATAACCCAGCACAAAAGGAGGGGGTTTTCCCAGAGGAGAGATCTTAGCTAAATACAGATAAGAGTTAGTGCCTACCCCAACCCACCAAGCTTCTAATAAGAATAGAGAGGGGTACAGGGGAATCTGGAATGTCCAAGAGAACAGATGCCAGTTTGACTCACATTAAAATGGATCACCATCCTCTCCCAGTGAACCAAATAAATAACTGGATGAAATGCCATTTGATCAGTTAAACAGCTTTTTCAAAAGGAAGCGTCACAGCACTTATCAACATCGTGTCATAAACTATTAGTAAACCTCCCCTAAAGAGGAAGATCGTCAGACCTGATTTTTATAGTGATTCTGATTTAATCTCTCTCAGCTCTTAGGCCAGCGCATTCCACAATTTAGCTGCCATAGCAAGAACGATCGTCCACCCGTTCTTGCTTAACTAACTCTGGAAATGCATGGTAATACTCAGCTATAGTGGAGGAGCGTCTCCTCTCCTGCCAGCTGTCTCAAAATGGCAGGGAAGGAAAAATAAAATGATAATAAACATGTTTAATCATTTTGTTTTTCTTTTCCTGCCGAGTCTTTGGGGGCGGTGCCATGGGGATGACAAGCGTCAGGAGGAGTGGTAAGTGTACTGTGATCAGTGCGCATGACGGTTTGGCCGACCGTCTCAGGCCGGCCAAACTGTCATGCGCACTGAAGCTGACTCCAACCTGAGCTGTGTTGTCAGGTTGGAGACAGCAGGCTCAGTCTTCCAGACTCACTGGGAGCACAAATTCAGAGTGGTCAAGCCAATCCTGACGCTGTTTCAAGCAGCATGAAAGCAGGGGATCAGAAGAGTGAGACACGACCGGCTGCAGGTACATTATTTTTTTATTTGATTTCTATTTTGTCATTGTCTTCTGTCGTCCCCTGACCCCTCCCACTCTGCCACCACTAGGAGTGCAAACTCTGTATTGAAACCAAGCCAAAGGCCCCCGTTTAGGTGGGATGTAAGATTCCTTTCCTTTCAGTATAATGGGAGAGCTACTTGTTTACCAATTTTTCCAGCAATTCCAAAGTTAGAAACAAGGAGATGGGCCTGTAATTTCTCAGACTAAGTGGATATGCATTGTGCTTTTTCAACAATAGTAAAACTAAAGCCATTTTGCAGGAGGGAGGGACCGATCCCAATTCCAGCAATCGAGTGATCAACGCATTAATATGTTTGTTGATGGCGGAAGCTGCACATTTTAGAATACTAGGGAGGCAGGGATCAAGGGGAGTTTCCGACCTAGCATTTACGATAGCCATTTCTGAAACATCAACTAGGGAGATACATTCAAAGACATTCAGTTTGGTCCCCTCTCTTTTAATCTGATCCGCTGGATTAAACTGAACTTCTCCATGATCTCATTGACATGAAAAGCTCCATAAAAGCCAAACACAAATGCTGTGACAAACAACTTCCCTTCACAGGATGAGGATGAGGAACACACTTTCTGCAGCTGGACCACTATACCATGCTGCTTACTAATGTCTAAAGGGTGCCTAGAGTCTGCCCATCTTAGTGATAATCAAGACCATCCCATCAAGGCCTCCTTAATTAGGAAATGTGATCAGTTGTCAGTCACTCCCACAAGCTTGGCAAAGAAGCTCAAAGCCATGATATGGGACCACGCGTAAGAGGCGGCCCAGCCTTGTGTTGGCAGCTCCTTTATGGGAAGAAGTGCAGACAAGTGAAAAGATGTCTTCCCTCCCTTTCCCCAGTAAGAAATTCCTATATGTCATAGGCGCCGCACATTTTATTTGCAAAAGATGGACTATTAGTTCAGAAACAGCAGGATACCACGCCTCCATAACTCATCCAGGAAGTCCATCATTGCCCAGGGGAGGGAGGCTTCTCAATTCTTGCAACTTAAAGTGAAACAAAGCATTGGGGCGTTTTGCTTAAAACGATGTATTTTCCTTCAAACATTACAACACCAGCTGCTTCTGCAATCTCAAAACTTATTTGTAGCACACCCTCTGCTTGTTATTGGCCTCTCCCATATTGTCACACAGAATACGATGCTCTTATCCTTGAAATGCTCAGTCAAAATGGAAACGGCGATCACAAAAGGGAGCAATTACAAAAAAGTGTATTTTGTTACAAAAAATCAGATTCCACTCCTTAGGAAAGATCAGTCCCTCCTGAACCAATCGTCCTCTAATATGGCCCATACCTCTGCTACGTACAAGCCCAAAGACCTGCTGGACGCCGGGAGGGATGGCCCAGTTGTTTGTTTCACAAAAGGAGAACGCCTAAATCCTTACCAAGGTGAATAAAGGAGCTTGGCTCTCAGTCACACTCGCCAGATGTTGGAGCTCCCTCCCATAAACGGAATGTCATCTAAGTGACGAATCACACTGATGGAGACTGGCACTTGGCAGAAAACCCATTCTAGGCGCGAGCTGCCTTCTTCAAAATATGCACAAGATATCGCACATCCCATCGCCATCGATTTATCATAATAATATGAGCCATCAACTTAGGAGACCGCAGCTATCTGTGTGAGCAGGCGTGGAAAGCCAGGAGACTGCAGTCATCTGTGTGAGCAGGCGTGGAAAGCCAGGAGACCGCAGTCATCTGTGTGAGCAGGCGTGGAAAACCAGGAGACAGCAGTCATCTGTTTGAACAGGCGTGGAAAGCCAGGAAACTGCAGTCATCTGTGTGAACAGGCATGGAAACCCAGGAGACCGCAGTCATCTGTGTGAGCAGGCGTGGAAAGCCAGGAGACCTCATTCATCTGTGTGAGCAGGCGTGGAAAGCCAGGAGACCGCAGTCATCTGTGTGAGCAGGTGTGGAAAGCCAGGAGACAGCAGTCATCTGTTTGAACAGGCGTGGAAAGCCAGGAAACTGCAGTCATCTGTGTGAACAGGCATGGAAACCCAGGAGACCGCAGTCATCTGTGTGAACAGGCGCGGAAAGCCAGGAGACTGCAGTCATCTGTGTGAACAGGCGTGGAAAGTCAGGAGACCGCAGTCATCTGTGTGAACAGGCATGGAAAGCCAGGAGACCGCAGTCATCTGTGTGAACAGGCGTGGAAAGCCAGGAGACCACAGTCATCTGTGTGAACAGGCATGGAAACTCAGGAGACTGCAGTCATCTGTGTGAACAGGCATGGAAACCCAGGAGACCGCAGTCATCTGTGTGAACAGGCATGGAAACCCAGGAGACCGCAATCATCTGTGTGAACAGGCGTGGAAAGCCAGGAGACTGCAGCCATCTGTGTGAACCGGCAAGGAAACCCAGGAGACCGCAGTGATGTGTGTACAGGCGCGTAAAGTCAGGAGACCGCAGTCATCTGTGTGTACAGGCATGGAAACCCAGGAGACTGCAGGCATCTGTGTGAACAGGCATGGAATCTCAGGAGACCGCAGTCATCTGTGTGAACAGGCGTGGACAGCCAGGAGACTGCAGTCATCTGTGTGAACAGGCACGGAAAGCCAGGAGACTGCAGTCATCTGTGTGAACAGGCGAGGAAAGTCAGGAGACCGCAATCATCTGTGTGAACAGGCGTGGAAAGCCAGGAGACTGCAGCCATCTGTGTGAACAGGCGAGGAAAGCCAGGAGACTGCAGCCATCTGTGTGTACAGGCAGTAGTCTAAAATCAGACACTATTAGCCTCCGCAAAGAGTGCCCCCAGACTCAGTTGCCTGAGGTTAGTTAACTTAACACATGTCTAAGGAAAGCATGTTAAGCGGAGCATACATTAGAGTCAATATCATTGTCAAAAGATTTTTTAACAAATTAAATTGTCCCAGTTCGGGTGAGCAAGCAATATCATGCATGGGTGGCTGTTTTTCTGTTTTGATTGTGGAGAAAGTTGGGGATATCTATATATTGAAAGTGAAAAGCCCTTTTTTTTATTACCCCCTTCCTACACTTATCACCCCTTCTTGATAAACATTCTTGGTAGTCTGAAAGTCAGTATGTTGTTATGAATGTTTTCTAAGAATTGGAAAAGTGGGAGCAAAGTTATTGGTAATAGAAAAATGGCTTTTCCTGAGCAGTGTTCTGAACTACAGAGGCGCAATTAGTGACACACATTTCAAATTCACTTGCAAGGCTTAATTAATGTTTCATTAAAATATGGATTAAAGAGTGCATATGGCATTTCTAATACAAAGCACACGGAAATATAACATTTATTGGAATCATACTTTTGGAGCAGAATGCATGGCCTACCATGGAAACTGATCTTTTTTTCTAATTTTAGTGAATTTTGTCATTACAAATAAACCCAACAATGACAACACGCAAGGATATCTGGCAGTTTTCAAATGGACACCATATATACATTTAGGCATGGACATACAACGATCTTCATATAGACACCGATATATTGCCTTTCATCTGGATCAAGGTCTAGTGTTCGTTTGTAAAAGAGAAAACAATTGCTCTGAACACAAAATCTCGTCACCCCATTTCACAAGGCAATGCGAAGACAAACACATATTTCACGTTGGAGACAATAGGAAGGAATTGCAAAAATGTTTGACATCAAAAAGAACACAAAGGCTTCTTTCATACTAAAGATGCTTAGAAGTAATGCTATCCAAACTTCAGACGGCGGGTCAAGCAGTAAAAAGGTTCAGGGTAAGACGATAGGGGAACTTCGAAGGAGCTTTTACAAGAATTAGCCAATGTTACGAAATGAGCAGAAGGGAGAGAACACAATGATCGAGTAACTCGGATCCCGAGTAAACACTTCTAAATGGTGTTTAATGCACCTAATGAGATGACGTGATGCAGCAGCAGAACAATGGCCCACCAAAGCCCGGGCCTTGAGAGCGTAAATGTTTTACTGACTGTGTGCAAAGGTTGCGTCGCAACACATGACACTCTGGGTACGCGGTGCAAGCGCTGCACAACCAAAGATGTACAGTTCGGGCCCCGCATTTACATGTTCACACCTGTAGTGTCCTAGCCACAGAGGACACAGACGCAGGGTCAGGAGTCTCTCAACTTTCTTTATTGCTACCTTCCTTAATCGATTCCTTCTCACTACTGCCCTTCCCCAGGGCATGACTCCGCCTCCTCCCTTATCCCACCCTCAACCCGCCTCCTCAGCCGAGGAGGTCCTAGTGCCCAATGTTTGAATGCAATACTACATCTCCCCCTTTCTTAACAAAATGAGTTAGTTCAATCTTTTCAATAGATAACCAAAAAAAAAATGTCACATAGTTACAGTTCTTCAATCAGACGACTCGGTCTCTTAATGGTTCGGCGGGGACGGATATGGACGTCTGGACAGTCAGGTTCTCCTCCATCAAGGATCGCTCTCGATGGCTGGTCACTGGTTTCAGTTACACTAAGTCTTGTTTCTCCAGTGGCAGGACCATTGAGTAGTTCTTTAACTTTAGGACTGCACTTCTGAAAGTGCGCCACATTCCTGGTGATTCTCTTCTCATCCGATTCAGCAGTGATCATGGTTCCCTTTTGTTTGGTGACTACTAGTGGAGTTTCATGATAACGACAATCGGTTTTCTTTTGCTGTTCTTGTTTCACTAGTACCCAGTCACCTTCGTGAATCAAGGACGGTACAGCTCTACTATGACGATCAGCATACGTCTTCATTCTCTCCTTCTTGAGTCGGTCAGTGCCAGCTATGTCATCTGGGTCAGAGTCGTGGGATACTGCTCCATCATTCCAGTCAACCATGGGTATTCTGGTGCGCACCGGCCAGCCCAGCATTAGGGTCGCGGGGCACTTACCGGTAGTGGAATGAGGCGTGTTTCTATAAGCTCGCAGGACTTCATTTAGGACCATTTGAGTGTCTTGCCGCGACACTTCAGCCTGTTGAATGGCTTTCTTTAATGTAGGCATAAATCTCTCAATCATTCCGTTGGCCTGTGGCCACAGAGGTGTAATTTTGCGATGCTTGAAGTTGAGATGCTTGGCAAAGTCAGGGAAATCTTGACTGTTGAACGGAGGCCCATTATCCGTTTCACTATTTTGGGAATGCCCCAGGCAGCGAACACTTCATCCAAGACAGGTATTGTGCTGGACGCTTTTGTTGACGCAATGAGTTGTGCGATCGGAAAACGTGAGTACTCATCCATGATAACCAGGATATATTGTCCAGATTTAAATGGCCCAAAGAAGTCTACAGCAATATGCTGCCACACACCCTCCGGCAATCGGGACATTTGCAGTGGTGCGGGAGGATCAGGTCGACTGACCAGTTGACATTGGGGACAGTCCTTCAATGTGAGCTCTACCATTTGGTCTAGCACTGGAAACCATACCCGCTCCCTCAGTGATCTCTTGGTGGCCACAATGCCTCTGTGGCCTTCATGTACCAGATTAATAATGCCTTGCCGTAAATGTTTTGGGATGACTATTCGATTGTCTCGTAAGAGCAGGCCATTTGTGGCTACTGACAGTTCCTCCATCACGTGCTTGAAGCGGTAAGTTCATGTCTGTCAACTACGCTGTTTGGAGTGTTGACATCTAAGTGTCTCCAGTCATTGTTTTGTACACGGCGCTTTACGTCTTGCAGAGTGACATCTTCAAGAGTGGCATCTAAGATGGCTTCCAGCGGGACTGCTGGTGGTCGGGTCTGATCCACCACAAAGCATATGTATTCCTCGGCTACAGACGATCTGCACTTGGTTGTCTCTTTGGGGTGCCTTGACATGTAGGCAGCAGGGTTTTCTGCTTTTCCGGGCTTGTGCACAATTGTGTAAGTGTATTCTTGGAGGTGAAGGCCCCAGCGTTTTATTCTCGGTGGCATCTTAGCTTGAGGATTGCCAAAGATGGTGATGAGGGCCTGATGATCGGTGATTAATGTGAAATGTTTTCCGTATATGAAGATGTGAAAATGCTCAAAGGCCCAAACGACAGCCAAGCTTTCTTTTTCGGGCTGTGAATATGCTTTCTCCGTCTCAGTCAGGCTTCTGCTGGCATAGGCAACTATGTATCGTTGGTCACTTTTAGAGTCATATTGAGCTAGAATGGTTCCCAGCCCCACGGGACTGGCGTTTACGGTGATTTCTGTCTTTTTCTTCGGATCAAAATAAGCCATGTTGTCGGCTGACTCCACATCCCGCCGACCACTGGAACGGATGACCTTGTTTTGTGAGTTGTCTCAGGGGATAGCTGATGGTTGCATAGTCTTGTATATACCGGGCACAGTAGCTGGCCATCCCTAAGAAGGAGCGAACATCTCCTGCATTCCGAGGGCTGGGGGTGTCATTCAACGCAGCCACTTTGTCTGGATCTGGTCTCATTCCCGCCTGGGAGAAGATATGGCCAAAGAACTTCAACGTGGACTTATGGAACTCACACTTGGCTTTATTTAACGTGAGGTTGGCTTCCATTAGTGCATGACAGACTCGTTCTAGGGCGGTGTCGTGTTCTTGTGTTGTGGACCCATAAAACCAGGATGTCATCACTGTAGTTTAGGGCATTGAGGATGTGATGAATGATTTTTCTAATGGCTTCTTGCAAGATTTCAGCAGCAGAAGACACTCCAAAACTGAGTCTCTTGTACCTGAAGAGACCAAGGTGGGTTGAGAAAGTTGTGACGCGACTGCTCGTGTAACTCCAGTTGGTGGTAACCTTTATTGAGATCCAGTTTGGAGAATATCTTTGCTCCGTTGAGTGAGGCAATCATGTCACTGATATGTGGCCCAGGGTGTCTTTCTCTTTCAATGGCGGTGTTGGGCGCCCTCATATCAACACACAGACGGACTTTGTCAGGTTCACCTTTTTTCGGCACGACGACTACTGGAGAAACCCAGGGTGTAGGTCCATCTGTCCTTTCAATGATGTCAGCTTTGAGCAGATCCTGTAGCTCCTGTTCGACTGCTTGTTGGAGATGAAAGGGGATCCGTCTATGGTGTTGAGCTACAGGAGTTATTTGTTTGTTAATGTGTAATCGAATTTGACAATGAGCCATCTTTCCCAGGCCAGCAAATAGCTTTGGAAATTTTTGAGCCACATCAAGTTCGTCATCAACCTTGTACAAAATGTCCACTAGTCTTAGCCGCTCAGCAGTCGGAAGAATCAGAAGGCAATCAGCCTCTGGCCCTTTTAATGAGATGGATGTAGGCAGGGATTGTGCGATCTTGATACGTGAGGTGCGTTGAGAACTTTCCCAAGCAAGCGAGTGGCTTTTTGGACATCCAAGTGTAAACTCTCACATGAGCAGGGCTTAGTTGCGGTGGTGACTTCATCCTCTGATATTCCGCCTCTGGTATATAATTGAGAGAAGCTCCGCTATCCATCACAAATTTGGTCAAGTGCCTGCCGATTTGGATGCTGAGCCGAGGATATTTCTTCAATCGGACGGGGTCAGCGACCATACACACGTATTCATCACTGTCCTGCGAGTTGGGAGACAGTGACCTTGATTCTTGAGAAGACGCGCGTCGGGATCGATAACTTCGGCGAGACTGGCAGCTGGAGCGTGACGATCCTGTTGACGAGTCTCTGTGATCACGTACTGCTTTGGCCTGGTGACGCATGCTCGAAGGTCGAGATGACCTTTCCTGATCTCTCTGTTTGTCTTTTCTGTAGGTTCCACATACGTTCTCGAAGTGGTTCTCCCCCCACACTTCCTGCATTTCTGACCCATAGCGGGGCACCCGTCCGTGTGGGGAAAATCATAGCCACTCCGATTACATTTGAGATGACGCTCCCGCCGTCTGTTATTTCGACTTGAGCTACGACGTCGTCGATTCACAGGTTGCTGCTGCATCTTGGACCGGGATGACCTCGACTTCGCTGGAGAATATCTGCGTGTGTTGCGAGATTGAAGCCTGAAAGCTTGTTCACGTTTTTCATTTCTCCCTGCTTCCATCTTTTTGGCATGCTCTTCAGCCTGATCATGCACCCATGTCATCTCCTCAATTTCGTCCAGCGAATAGCTTTTCTTTAACAGTTTCCGTCTTAGTGATTCGGACTGACAGCCTTCAATAACCCTCAGACGAAGGGCATCTTCGGTCGAGAAAGAGTCAAACTCGCAATAGCGTGCCAGACGTCTAAGGCGTGTGATGAAAGCGCACATGGGCTCTTCTTTTTCTTGAGCCGCCAGGTTAAACGTGTATCTCTCATAA
Organism: Triturus cristatus; assembly: GCF_964204655.1. Lineage (NCBI taxonomy): Eukaryota > Metazoa > Chordata > Amphibia > Caudata > Salamandridae > Triturus > Triturus cristatus. Next base: position 552,349,259 of record NC_140590.1, on the reverse strand, counting down.
TCAATGTTCTTTTTGTGCAAGAATTTCCGGTTCAAGGCTTCACACACATCAGTGTAAGATGCCACATCTACTGCAGGTAGTTCCTTTATGATTTGGCTGACGTCTTTTCCTATTAAATTACGTAGTGCTATCAGCTGTTGACCGGTGTCCGTCACGTGCGAACCCTTTATGAAGTCTTCAAAATCCTCAAGCCACTCCTTCCAACGAAGACCCATACCTCCTCCCGTTTCGAGGACCAAAGGTTCAGGTGGACGCAGAAACAACACTCCAAGCACCCCCATATGTCCAACATTGGCTTGCGCCGGACCTGCTTGAGGAGGTGGTGTAGTAGACATGGTGATGAAGCGGCCTTTCAGTTGACTTTACCAATGCTTGATGATTTTCAGACTTTTCAGTTGAATTTATCAATGCTTGATGAATTTCAGGTTATTCAGTTACATTAACCAATGCTTGATGTCTTCTTTTTTTAATGAACTTTGCCTGACTTCAAAATGGCCGCCGGGACTTCCTCGCAGGGGATTGGTGCAGGCGCCTGACGTAAAGATGGCCGCCACAAATGCTCGCGCCCCACGAGATTTAGCCTTTTACACACGCGCAGCAGCTCCTCAAGCAACCGGACCTCCCCCAGCAGCCGAACACGAAGGAAGGCACTCACCCACAGGTACTGGGGCTCAGCAACACGCAACTGGGGTGGGCACCCAGATCGCTTTTACATGCAGTAAACGTGGGACCTCCACGCTGCTCCAACGTCGGGGGGGGGCTCACAGGTGTCCCTCACTCCTTCTACGCTACTCCAACGTCGGGGGGGCTCTCAACTACCCCTCAGTCCGTCAGCGAGCCAGATACGACCGGGGTGGGCACCCGGTTCGCGACGCGCCAAAATGAACGCGGTCGGGGTAGGCTCCCGAACCGCGCCACATAAATCCTTTAAAAGCGCTCCACGCGCTCGCACAGCCCCTCCTGGCAGCCGCACTCACAGGGCACGCACCCACACCGCATGGGCCGTGGCCACCCTCGTAGCCAGTTGTAGTGTCCTAGCCACAGAGGACACAGACGCAGGGTCAGGATTCTCTCAACTTTCTTTATTGCTACCTTCCTTAATCGATTCCTTCTCACTACTGCCCTTCCCCAGGGCATGACTCCGCCTCCTCCCTTATCCCACCCTCAACCCGCCTCCTCAGCCGAGGAGGTCCTAGTGCCCAATGTTTGAATGCAATACTACAACACCGCACCATGCCAATCTCACAGATGGACGCTCATACTGTTAACCCCTGGGAAAAACACAGTATATCTGGGCGTTCTTGTTTACAGCTGGAAAGACACTTCCACCCCAACATGGTTCCTTTAAATCCGGTATTTGTAAAATGCGAACTACTCACCCCTAGGGTCTCAAGGCAATGCCCAGAGTGCTGCCGCCGGTGCTGGGGATCGAACCCGTGGGCCCCGTGCTCCGAAGTCAGCGGCCTGCGCCACACCTCTCCTACCAATGCCATGAGAAACCTAACAGTCGAATGAGGGTTTATAATGTGAGGTAACTGCGTATTAAAAAGGCATTAAAAATAATTTTGATCATTTTAAGATTTTAGTTACTGCTACAAACTGGGTAAACGTCTATCATGATAGTTGGCAGTGGCATCTCCTGGATGGTGTACACAGAGAAGCAAATGAGGACACAAGCACCGGAAAACAAGAAACGTGCGCGTGGACAAGAGAAATGCACTATACTACCAAATATTGCCAAAACTCTAACTCCCAGCAAAAGGTGAACGCCCAATAAACAAGCATTGAAAATGCAATAGGTCTCGCCTTTGATTAAGTTAAAGCCATTTGCTTTGCTAATGGCATTGTATAGCAAAGCAAATGGCTTTCACTTAATAAAAGGCGAAACCTATTGCATTTTCAATGCTTGTTTAGATTTTTCCATCATATCCAGTCTTTATATGACAGGTCCCTTCTACCTCCACTCCCCTCCGCCGACACCTCCGTCTATCTGACTATTAGCGATGTTAAGTCTTAGAGTCTGAGTATGAGTACTCAAGGTGGTGTGGTGGTCCGACCGCTGCATTTTAAGTTCGGACGTCCCACCTCCACAAAACTGCCGCAACCACCAAGGATCCACGATCCCTGGTGGTGGCGCGAGGGTCAGGGCTCCAATATGCTTAGGGGTGCCACTGATTACCGCCAGGCATATTTTGAGATTCCTCACAGCCAAAGTTTTCATGGTTGTGTGGCCGCCATGAAAACTGTGGTAGTGAGGAAACAAAGGGTTAATCTAGGGCTCCTTATTTCCTCAGGGCCAAGAGGTGTCTGAAGGGGGGAACAGGTTGTACCCCCCTGTGTGCATTCACCCCTTGTTCTAGCACAACATGTACTTTACAGACCATGCGGTGCTGGAATGGGATTTGGCATTCCCATTGTGGGTCCTCTGCAATAGGCACCATGGTGGAAATGCCAAAGGACGGCCCGCCAGTCCATGAGAAAACTCCTAATCTGGAGGGCAGTCTGACTACGGGTTTGGCAGTCCTGGAGCGGGGCGCTGGTATGGTGGCCCGCTCCAAGTCTGCCAAACTCGAAATCAGACCCTAGTGCTGCATTATAAATGTGTCATCGCTCGTCTACCAGCTCCAACCAATGAATGAAAAACTTTGGGTGTTTTCCTGTTACATTCCATGTCCATTTAAATGTATTGATTAACACACTATACATCAGAAACCAGTGCCAAACTGGCTTATAGTTCAGCATTTCCCAAACTGTGGGTCAGGACCCACTGATGAGTCTCAATGTGATTTTGGGTGGGTTGCAAAAGTCCTGGTCTATATGAGGTAATATTAAAAAAAAATAGCCCTGTTTGTGCCAGTGCAAAGGTGCTGAACAGTGTCCCTAACACCAGTTTGAAAAAACATCTCTTACAAGTATTTCCAAGAAAGACCCTTGTGAACATTCCAGTACATGCTGCTCCTGTGTTTTTTACTTCACAAACCATTTCAACAGAGAATGTGCGCACTATACGTAATTATATAAAACCATATGACTTCTGTATGATGTTCAAATATAAATTTAGAAATATGGAGCTAAATAAATAAAGAAATTAAGAAATAAGCTGCTAACTTTGGATCTAGGGGACCAGCTTCAAGTCACAGTGTTAACTTAGCCTCCTTTGATTCTGGGCAAATCATCTCCAGTGTTTATAATAAAATGTATCTGACCTTGTGTAATGTAATCTGGTGATATATATTGGTATCTGGTGATGTTTGCCTGCTTGAGGTCCGGACCTGCTGTTTTCTTCCTCCTTGCACTGTTGTTTCATAGCAATTTCACTGGAAGTCGGCTGACTCCGGTATCCGGACCCTCTCTCACCTAAGCAGCGTGACTTTGATCAGCCATTCATCGTGCAAGCGAGGATACGTGACTCGGAAGGAGTAAGCCAGTCACACCCCCATGCTTTGTACCAGCGTTTGTGTGGATCTCCGTGACACCGATTGATGGCTGTCGTAAGTTTTGGAGTCGGAGGACCTCGGACATCGCCAGTAATCACTTGGTAAGGAGCAACGCTCGCTGGAGGAACATTTACCCGGGTTGAGGGATTTGACACCACTTCACTAACAATCTTATGGCATCAATGAAAATGGTGAGCATCCTCGTCAAATATGCGAAAATTGATAGAGACAGGATCCTAAACCAAATTGACAAATTAATTTGTATCCTTGATGCAAATGACCAGCAGGATCTAATCTCCAAGGGTCGAGCAGACATTTTGGGAAAATTAAAGTAACACGAAGAAACTATCAAAGTCCGCAAAGCATTTAAATTTGCTCGGGATCGAGACGATTACACAGCGGGGAGGATCTTTACTTTTTCCCGTAAATATGACAATATTAAAAGAAAAGCTTTAGCAACACAAACATTGACTATTACCCCTAGCGGAGAAGGATCCAGTACTACACTCATAGAGTCTGACACCAACTCCCTGACCAGTGGTGATTCTGATGATGGCGGTGCTTCACTTATGAATATACAAACAAAAACGGTACGATCAATACCCTTGGTGAGGAGTTGAATTATTTAACCATGGACAGGCGAGCAACATTACGCCCGCGAAACCCCCAGAATCCATCAATTGCAGCACTAGCCAATGCCAGAGGGAGAGGCGCCGGCAGCGGCTCAAACATATCAAACAGATCAAAGGGTGCGCGATGTGGGAATCGATAGAAAATCAAGGCAACACTATTATCAACCTTACCAACCTCACGCTCACCAAGGCAGAGAACAAATTGTTGGCCCTGGGCTTATCATTTTGTCCGGAATCTAACTTCTCATATACACAGTCCCGCATTGATATATATAAATTCATAAGAAAGATCAAACTCAAGAAATTTTTCCAACTCAACAAACCTGCCAACACCACCAATCAGGTGAGTGTTACGTATGACATTCTTCAAGCTAGAGATCTGGATGCATTAAGAGACTTGCAATTGTTGGCTAATGAAAACTTGAATATCTCTATTTCTGACTCAGGCCTTTTGTCTATTGAGGGAATCAATACTGGTTTGGCGGCTGCTAGCCCTTTTCGTCCTCCCTCTTCATTTTGCCCTATGATGCAGAGGGACGCTGTTGACACCTTCAGTGAAATGGTAATTAGGGATCTAAAGAAACTTAACATTAAAATCAACTCACAGAAACGCAAACAAAGTTATCGTGTTAAAAGTTATTGGGCTTTAGTAAAGAAGCTACGTGATAAAAATGGCGTTGTTGTGATGGGTGCTGATAAAGGCGGTAATATTGTGCTATGGCCTAAAAGTGACTATCTTGCAGAGGCTGATCGTCATCTGTCTGATCTTAACTGTTATTCCAAAGTTAGTAAAGACTATTTAGCCCAGGTGAAAATGACTTTGATTAAGGAGTTACAGCAATGAAAGAGACAGGGACTGTTGTCCAAAAATGAATTTATTTTTTTTTAAAATGATTTTCCCACCACTGCGATCCTGTACTTTATTCCTAAAGTCCACAAAGGCATTTCCCCTGTACCTGGTAGACCCATCATCACAGCTAGAAATAACCTTTTAGAGGCCATATCCAAATATATTGATTACTTTCTTCAGCCCCATATGACATCTCTACCATCTTTCATAAGGGACACGGGTAATTTCTTGAAAAAATGACATGATGTAACATGGCATTCTGGTTATTTATTAATTACCCTTGAGATAGCCTCACTTTACACCAGTAGTTTACATACACAGGGGTTGGAAGCAGTTAAATACTTCCTAAATATGCGTGCCATCAATTTACATGATCATAATTGTGTGCTGCTCCAAATGATCAACCTGTGTCTAAACAACAACCTATTTTTATTCAACAAAACTTTATACAAACAACTAATAGGAGTAGCTATGGGGGCTTGCTTTTCTCCCACCTATGCCTGCCTTTTGGTAGGCTGGTGGGAGGGACACATCCTCAAAGTAACCCATAGACTTGCTTGGGACACCCACATCAAATATTATGGAAGATATATCGATGATATCTTCATCGTCTGGGATGGCTCTGCATTGAGGCCTCCAACTTTGTTGATTCCATCAATAACAACAACATGAATCTTACGTTCACTGCCACTCTGAGTACTGAGAGAGTAGAGTTTTTAGATGTGGAGATGTGGATGCGCGGGAGGACAAAATTGAGACCAAACTCCATAGAAAGTCCACCACTGGTAATTCAACACTTCACACTACCAGTGCCCATCCGCCCCACCTTATTCACAGTGTACCGTATGGTGAATTTTTGCGGTTACGACGCATATGAAGTCGTGAATCTGATTTGGTACACTGTCAAACTGAGGCACTGAACCGTTTTTTGTCCCGAGGCTATAAATCATCTAAACTACAGATAGTTTTGGAAAAAGCCAATTCCCGCCCTCGTGAGCTATGATTAATAACTAGAAAAGAACAGGATACTAATCTCATGAATGAGATCTTTCTAATAGAAAAACAACCTATTGGACTTATTACTACATTTTGCAGACAAGACCATTCGTAAAATAGTGTACAAACACTGGCCTATTGTCCTCACTGACTTAACTTTACATTTTTGTTACCTGATCTCCCTTCTATTACTCTTAGAAGGGCCCCCTCCTTGAGGGATGCCCTGGTTAAATCCAGTCCTGAACTTACAGTCCATACCACCTGGCTATCCAAATTTGGCTTTTTTAAATGTTCTTCCTGCCGGGCATGCAAGTTTGGAATTAATGTATCCGAATACTACACAGCATTTTGTGACATTCCGATTCAAATCAAAGTACATTATACATGCCGATCAGAGTTTGCGGTATATGTACTTGAATGCACGTGCCATCTTAAATATATTGGTAGTACTAAATTACCTGTTTTAATCCGATTTTACAACACCTACGTGTCATCATTAATTCTGACCCAAACTACCCTGTTGCCCCTCATTTTAAAGCTATTCATGCCAATCGTCAGTGACTTGAAATATTTTGTCATCGGGGCAGTCCCTCCTTCTATATTGGGAGGCAATAGGGAAAGACAGTTACGGCAATTGGAGACTACATTCATTTTATCTATGGATACTAGAATGCCAAATGGCCTTAATACCAGTGAGGACCTTCACAACTTTCTGTAACATGAATACCATAAAAGCCTTTATGTATAATTCGTTACACTATTTTAATTTGTGGACCATCTAACATTTGCACTATTTTTAGCACTTTAGTACCTTGCGGGGTCAAGTCTTTTGCATTTATATAGATATGCCCTGTCTATCTATTAGAAGACACTTTTTTGTCTCAATTAACATGAATTACCTGTATTGATGTAACAAAGTACTGTATCTATTACTTTCTTTTCTTTCTTTTCTTTTAAATCTGTATCTATTAGGATTAGTTTTAATTTAAGCACTTGCACTTTAGTGGCTAATTATGGCAAACTTCAGCCATATTCTACATTTTGCCTTCCCTTTAAAAATTAAAAAAAAAAAAAAAAAAAAAAAAAAAATGCTGTCACGAGTATCTTTAAGGCACTAAAATTTGTTTTCACTTGCTTTTTTAAGGGATGATCCATCTTTTTAGCGCCTGGAGTTTTTTTCTATTTTTGGGATTTTATAGATTGAATACATTTGTGATGCCAATCTTTATACTGATTACTCTCTGGGTTTAGGCATTTGCCAGCATTGACAAACCCATTAGTGGTATATTTCGTATCTTTTATATTTTTTAGATACAATAACTTGATTCATGACCCTACATTCAATTGTGTAAATATAGAAATATTTTGGCATTTTTATTCCGTGTATTTAATCGATTTGATTTTTCCAACTTTATGTTTGTTTGACAGTTATTAATTTTATTGTTAAAATCATGAATTTTACATTGTCTTTCAAAGATTGTTGACATAGATTGTCCTCCAGGTCTTGTTTTCCTTTTAAAGTATTTTTTCCATGTCAATTCTTCACAATTACCAATCAGTTCTCTGATTAGACACACTGTATTAAAAAAAAGTGGTGGTCCGGCACCAGCGCGTTAAGTGAACAAGATCGCGGAGGCATAATTGTCTGCATAATTTATAGAGCAATAAGTCCTACCATGTATCCATAAACCCGCCTATTTGGATTTTTGTTGGAGTGTTTGCCTGCTTGAGGTCCGAACCTGCTGTTTTCTTCCTCCTTGCATTTATAGGATCAGGACTGTTGTTTCATATATATATATATATATATATATATATATATATATATATATATATATATATATAGAGAGAGAGAGAGAGAGAGAGAGAGAGAGAGAGAGAGAGAGAGAGAGAGAGAGAGAGAGAGAGAGAGAGAGAGAGAATGAATGAGGAAGAGAGAGAGAGAGAGAGGGCGAGAGTGGGGGAAATATTACATTTTAACACAAAAATAAATATGAGGCCTTATCCCAGATTCTTCAGCTAAAATCCATGATATCGACTCCAAGATTTTTCAGAAGCCTTGCTATTTTAGTGATTGGATGCCACAAGCCAATACCCCCTCTGAAAAGTGTTCAGCTCCAGACTCCAGGGCAGTTCACCACCTGCTATTTTTGTGGGCAGATCAATAACTTGCCATGATATCAAAGGTTGTGGTCAAGGTAGTGACATTTACAAACAATTGATGTTATTACATAAAAAAATCACTCCCGCCTCATGTTCATCAAGGCTACGTGAGTCAGTTCTAAAGATTGGCCCGTGGTTTGGGAATCACTGCTCTAGGGCAATCAGCATTTTCAGAGTGTGGTGTTTTTTTATTTTACAGGTTTGGGGTCTGTTTTATGGTCTGGTTGGCTGCTTTTTGATGCTGATTTCCCTATTACCATAAACATTTCATGCAGCAAGTGCAAATGCTTGCAATCACCCATAACTTGCAAAACACCTGCACAGCATGTCTTGACAAGTTCAAAACTGCCCCGAATGGCAAATGTGGGCTACTTTTTAGGTCTCACCTGAGACAGAGCATGTGCTGTCACTTGGAAGAGATTTTGTTTACTAAAAAGAGTTTGGAACCTGCCCATTCCTTACCATTTGCTAGCTTCAGTGTCACTTTTATTTGCTGACTCCTGATTGGTCAGCACCCCCGGTTTCACTTTCTCTTAGTCCAGTTTTCCTTTCCATGGAACAGAGTGCTTCTTTTATATTAGTTTCCTTCCAATTCTCATGCTTCTTCCTTGTCTATGTTGTTGCTTGCTCCCCCACGTCCCTTCCTGTGTCAGTATGTGTAGCACCACCATGCAAACACCACCCTACTGCCACCACTCTATCACCTTATCATCACAAACCACCCTACTACCAACCTACCACCACCATTCTTCCCCACCACAACTCTACCACCACCACCCTAACCACCATCCCACCCTAACCAACACCACCCTAACCACCACCACACTAACCACTACCAACTCCACCCTAACCACCACCACCCTTCACTAATTACCACCACCACCCCACCATAACAACCCTAAAAACCACCACCACCCTACCACACTACCACCACCGGCACCCAACAATCATCCTATTAAGCGGCCTATCTCCACACCACCACCATACCACTACCACCTTACTAACACCATCCAACCACCACCACCCTTTCTATCACCACCCTAATCACCATCTCCCTAACCACCACAACCTACCCTAACCACCACCAACCTATGCTTACCAACACCACCACCCTAACCTATCCATCACCACCCTATCCACCAGCACCTTAACCACCACCAAGACACAAACCATCAACCTAACCACCACCTTAGCACCAAAGCCACCACAGCAACCACCCTACCACCGCCACCCTAAACACCACCTCAACCATCGCCACCACCCTGATCACCCTAATCAGCAACATCAACACTCTACCGACATCACCCCAACCACCACCACCATAACTAGCCTACCACCACCCTGCCACCACCACTCTAAATCTAACAGCACAACCCACCGCCACCCAAGCCATCAGCACCACCCTAACTACCCCCACCCCTACCAACCCCACCTTAACAAGCATACCACCACAATACCATAACACACAACACCCTAACACCAAACTACACATAACACCTCCATCCAAACCCCACCCACTGTACCCACCACACTAACCACTACCATGACCCTAACCACAACCACCACCATCCAAATCACCAACCTTCCCTAATCACCACCCTCCTATGCTAACCACCATCACCCTACCCACACTACCACCACCCTACCTTAGTACCAACCACTCTACCCCAAGCACTACCCTAAACTAACCACAACCATACCACCACCTTAACCAATACCACCACCCTAACCACCAACACCACAACAGTAACCACCACTATCCTATCATTTCCTTAACCACCACCCTAACCAGCCTACCAGTGTATGCTAACCAGCTCTGCCACCCTATCCCCCTCCACCCTAACCACCAGCACCCTAACCACCAATACCATAACCACCCAATTCACCACCAACACATTAATAACCATCCCAATGACCACTCTAAACACAATGACCACACAGACCACCCTAACATGACTATAACCACCCTGCTCACAACCACCACTGAACTACCACCTCAACCACCTTATGGCCATCACACTAAACATCACCCTTAACCACTCTAATCATCACCACCACATTAACCTCCACATCACCACCCTATCACCACCACCCCACCACCCTACCACCACCCTACACCTAACACCACCACAATTACCATTAAAATCCCCCTAACCACCACCACCCTAACCAGAATTCGCCCACAACCCCATCACCTTACTCATCAACCTAACCGTAACACCTTAACACCATCCTAACCACACCAGTTTTTCACCACTCTTCCACCACTATACACTACCTTACCACCACCATTCCACCACCACAACCATTCCATCACCACCCTACCACTACCACCATAACACCACCATCACCCTACTGCCACCCTAACCACCAATACCACTCTAACTACCACCACCAAGACAACTCTGATCACCACCACCATAACCACCACCACCACTCTAACCATTACCACCATAACAAAACCACCACTACCCTAACCACCAGCACTCTACTATGACCACCACCCAATAATTACCCTAGCCACCACCCTACCAGCACCCCACCACACCCCCACTACACCACAACCCCACCACTACTGCCCTACCACCAGCCTATCCACCATCAGCCTACGCTAACTAACACTACCACCCTACCCTCTCCACCACCCCACTAACTACCAGCACTCTAACCACCATCCTAACTGCCACACTAACCACCACCACAATCCAAACTATCACCCTAACCACCAACACAACACAAACTACCACCCTAACACAACATAAACCACCACCTTATCTCCACCCAAACTACCACCCTAACCACCATAATCCCCACCCTCAAAGCAACCATACTACTACCACAACCACCCTACCACCACCTTGTTACCATCAACCTAACACCACCCTAACCACCAACAACACCATCTAACCACCACCACCCTAACTACCACAATGCTAACCACCACCACTCTAACCAGCCTAATTCCACCCTATCACCACCTTACCCCACAAACCGCAACTCTACAACCACGTTAAACACCACCACCCTATGCACCACCCTAACCACTACCACCATAACCCCTACCAACTCCACCCTAACCATCACCACTCTTCACAAATTGTGTCCCATGTCCAAGACTAATTCAATGTAGAACAGTCACGGTCGTCGACAGAAACGCTACTCACTTCCTGTTCCGGTCCCGAGGTCCGTTGGTCCGCTGGTGAGTCCGTTGGAGTACCGGTTGACGTCCGCTGCTACCTGCTGCCAGCTGCCTGCTGCCTGCTGCCTGCTGCCTGCCTCCCCGCCTCCCTGACCGCCGGCTAGGTGGGGCTGAGGTGAAACGGCCGAATTGGCAGAAGTGGCTTGTGTGAGGCTTGTACGAGGCGGGCGGGTGAGTGAGCGACAGCACCGCAAGGCTCCGCAAGGCTCCGCAAGGTAAGGCAGCAAGCAGTGGAGTGGGAGAGCCGAGCCACCCGCTGGAAAGCGTTTAAGCGGATTAAGCAGTGCTTGTGCAGAGGGAGCGGTCGCGTTACCTTCAGGAGCCTCCCTGGCTTCTGGATTCAGTTCCCTGGATCCTGGACTCTGGATTTGGGATTCCAGAGTCTCTCGGAGTCTCTCGTGACTGCATCCCTGTATCTGTGCCCAACCCATGCCCGTGCCCGGACAAACTTAGCGGCCCCTGCCTGACTGTACGATTGCCCGACAGCCAGCCGCCAGGAGATGGTAGGTGGCGAGGATAGGCGAGGACAGGCGGCCACTGGGCTATAGGTTATCAGGACTACCAACCTCTCGCAGCACCCACAGTTGTGGTAATGGTGGTGGTGGCGGCGGCGCCTGTGGTGCTCGTGGATCTTGCCGCCGCCGTCACCGCTGCGGCTGGTTTTAGACCCTACGGAGAAAGTTGAGAGGGAATGGAAGGGGCAACAGTGACAGGAGCCGCATGAGCCTCCCCAGCGAGTATCCACGGCGAGTATCCACGACTCTCCCCATAACAGCAGGGCATCCTAGCCGCCGAAGCAAAGCTACAAAAGCAAGTTAAAAACAAAGGCAAAGGCAAGGGTAAAAGCACTAGCACAAGAACAAGCACTAGCACAAGCTTTTGCTCAGGATTTCTGGACCTTATCTCATTGAGTTTCCTGCAAGAAGGGGGCTCCGGAAGGTCAACGGTAGGTCTCACTAAGTGAGAACTGTGCTCCGCGGGAGGGGGGTGGCACAAAAAAGAGCAGAGAAAAGTGGAGAAAAGTGGTGAAACCGGGAAAAAGGAGTGAAAGCAGGAAAAGGGGGCTGGTTAAGAAAAACGCAAAAACAGCATAGCCGCACTGAACCGCATTGAACAACAAACCACAAAAAAAAAAAAAAAAAAAAGAAATGAGATCAGGCAGAGTCAGACAGACTCCAACCCAGAAGGTTAAGAGTGAAAAAATCAAAGTAAAAAAACAAAAGCTCCCAAAACAAGCAACCAAAACTGAAGGTTTGGATTTTAACGAAAATAGCCCTTAATATCCCCAATAATAACAATGTTCAGACATAAAGAGGAAGACAATAAAAGGAAGTCAGCTTTGAGTGCAAGATTCTCACTCCTCAAAGATCCCGGATCAGCCATTTATTCTACATCAGCAGAGGTCCTAGGCCTCATGACACCATTAGCTCCTCAGAAAGCTACCTCAGTTTCAATCAAAAAAACAGAAATATACAACACAAAGCCATACAAGACATAATTGAATCAACTAATCCATGAACCAGGATATGGACAAGTTAGGTACAAAAACGGCAGATGCAGAAGAGGTGTTTAAGGAAGCCAGCATAGATAAGAAAAATAAGGAAGAAATGCTCCTAAGCAAGGAACTGTTCTTAGGCCAAAGGACAAAAATTTCAGGTAACATAAAAGAGAATAAGGAAGGAAAAACGAACCACATGAACAAATCACCAGGCCCACAACAGTATGGCCAAAAAAGAGCTCGGATGTGGGGAAAAATCCGACTACCCCGCCACAAACTTCATAATACCTCAAGATAACTTGATGTCCTCCACTCCTAAGTTTGAAAAAAACAACGAGATGACATCAAGGCTAAAAATAACAGCTCAATTCCATCAGGAGGACCAAGACGACCTCGAAGAGCAGATTGACCCATGTCAGAACGTTCCTAGGTCTGCATCAACCAAAGACTCTATACAAATGTCCGTCATCGAACCAAGCGCCCCAATGGGGGAAATGTTCAATGATAATATACAAGACTATACAGACTTACAAGGCCTAAAACCCACTCAAACAAACAACAACAATAACTCCTTTAGATTGACAAATTATATTAGCTATTCATATAATCAAAATCAAATGCTCGATCAAGAAACAAAATCACAGCTTCAACAAGGAGAGATAATAAGTGATCAAAGCAGCCTTTTAAAGCTTTTCAAATCATTATTACAAACCTTACAGACAACTAAAAAGGCATTCAATATGCAAACAGACAAAATGGACATTCAAATAGACTTAATGAACATCATAGCACTACAAATTGCAGGAATAAACACAAAACTGGACAACATGAATAACCTTATTTCAAGAGTTCAATCCAAATACTCAGTCCAGTGTGTTTGCAGCCAATTATTGATAAACTGAGTCTTTTACCAACACTACTAGAACAGATAATACTATTTAATAAATCAAATTTGGAAGCGAGAGACAATAATGCCGAAGTTCAAAAAAAGTATATAGTCAATACCTCGCAACTCTGCAAGCCTCCACCAAAAGAAGAGCTAAAACAAACTAAAACTGACCTTAAGTCAGAAGATATGCAAGATCAAACAAGTCTGGCTCAACGAAAAGCAGAAATTCTAGACCAGTTATCGGAAAGCATTGAAGTAATAAACCTGGATAAAAAAAAATACAAAAGTTATCACGGAAACAAAAAAAAGTGACAGGAAAGCAAGAAACAAAATGGCTTCATTAACGAAACAGCAGGCCACCAAGGTTTATCCAATTTTCTGCTCGGCCGGGACGAATAAGGCAGCAACAGGCCAGGCTAGTCTAACAACAAGTACAGACGAAGACTCGAATAGCATTAAAAGGTTCGAAAAGGCTGACAAGGACAAAACTGCAGAAGCCAACCAGACACCAGGAAGAGGAGCAGACACAAACCCAGTATCAGGTACCGACCGCGGGTGAACTCAGGAGGCTATAAACAGAAAAGAAGACAAAACATATGGACCCGAGAAAAAGCACATATCAACCAGGAATAAAACAGGAAATAAGCAACCAACTCAGATAAAGGAAGTTAGCAGGGCACAGCCACAGAATAAAAGTAGGCAAGGCATTGATCCCAACAATGAAGACCGGAAGATCTACGAACAGTTACAAAAAACAGAGAGGAATCCACCGGATCATAATGCCCTCGCTCGAAAAAGTGCTGACAATAAGGCCGCAAATAGACAAAGAAGCCCGAAAAAGGGACACGGACCGACAGAAACCCGTGAGGCTGGATGGCAAGAACCTAAAATGGAATACGAAATATTAGGGAACTTAAACCCAGATGCTCTCAACTACAGAAATAGCATCTCGGCAGGAAAAATAACAGAATATTCTGCGGCCCATGACCTCGACGATGGAGAAACTAGCCCAAATGAAAAAATACAACCAAACCCACAATTGGTATATAGATGTGAGAACAACCAAGGAAACTCAGGGCAGGAATTAGCAATTAACCTTAACAAAGAGATCAATCAGGAGTACATGGCACCGTTAGAAGTCCCAGTTCAAAACACCAGAATGGGAAACATGACCCAATACGTAAACGTAAACCTAAGAGTCCATATAAAAGATGAAAAGAAACAAATTGTAGCCGTTAACGAGAACGAGGACCCAATGTTACAAATAGAGCAATGGTATCAACTCCCGAAACAGCAAATACTCTTAACACCGGAATATGACTCAAAAGGGCCACAAGACACGATGAATAGGGGGAACATATTGAAACTAACAGCTAACATTCCAGCCTTAAAACACTTGAACTCGTCGAACTTATTGGCTGTAGAATTTATATTAAAAGGAAATAAAAAAAAAATATAGAGAACAAACGCTAACTACATAGCAGTCAGAAGAAGGCGCTCAGCTCATCATGAATTCCAATTTGCAATTTGAAGCTTGGGGAATTAAACTATCAAGGCCAACAACACCACGCTATCCGGGCCCTTTGACCGTAAACTCTAATTACAAAAAGAGTTATGGACAAAGTCAAAGAGAAAATAACCAGTACAAACATACAGTCCTTAAAGGAGCAAGAGGCAGCAACCTCCCAACTTTGCTGAGGAGAGAACAGCAGAATGATCAAATAACTGAAATTAACCCATGCCAGGAAAGATGGAGCTGGCTGCCAGGAGTGCTAAGTTCAGATAAAGGACACTGACCATTGGAAGAGACATCAGACAAGCAAGACTTAGGAAATATACAGCTGCTCTCATGGAACATTGCGGGGGCAAACAAATTACTAGAAAATGGTTGTCAACCTAATAACTGGGAAAAATGTGATATAATAGCACTGCAGGAGACATAGGCCCTGGAAGATTTCCCCCTGGCAAAATACATACACTACACAGTCCCTGCAGCAAAAAACTGAATTTATGGACGACCCAAATGGGGACTTGCAGTATATATATCCACAGCACTAAATATTGAATCAGAACAAATTGTCTCTTCAGGTCCGAATATTCAATTGATAAAACTTACCTCAGGGACTATCGGCAGAACAAAAACCGTCTTGCTGATCAATACATACCCACATCCGCTAGCATGGAAAAAAACAGCCCAAAATGCCCAGTTGATCACCACAATTACAGATATAAGGAGTACACACCCCACATGGGACATGATACTGACAGGGGATTTTAATTCTAACCTAATATACACCCCGGATGAAGATGAGAAGTTAGCAGCAGACAATATATACTGGAATGTCCCACAGCAATATCAGCTAAAGAGATCAACACCGGACCCTAAAGGTCGACGACTGGTAAATGCCCTAGAATTCCTTGGCCTGAGAGTGATAAACGGTAGAACAACAGATGACTTCCCACCAAAACACACATTTCACAGAGGAAAGACACGTTCAAGACTGGATTATACAGCTATCTCAGTAGCATTGATATAATTTCTCGCTCACTTTTCCATAGAGTACACAACTAGGAGTGATCATTCCTACCAGCACATACATTTTAGGCTAAAAATCGCCAAACATCAAGCGAACATGAAAATAGGAGGAAGTATCCATACAATTGACCTAAAACGCTTAAAATGGTCAAATGAAACGATAGACACACTTCAGACCAATTTAAAGATGATGATAACGGCTAGCGAACTAGAGGCTCCAAACAAAATCCAAGCTTGGGTAAAATTCACCTCGGATCTCACAACATTAATGTCAAGCAGACAATAACAGACTAAAAATCAAAAAAACAGAAATGAAATTAATTGAAAATCAACAATTCGGCTGAGAGCCTTGAAAAGCGAACTCAAAAAAGCCAATAGGAGGCTAAAAACAACTTGTCACAACCAAGCAGCCTGGGACAAAGTACGCCAGCTGAGGAAAACTTATAAAAAACGGCAATGAGAAGAAAAAAGAACAAGCAACAATAAATTCTGGGCTGAACTGCTTTGTAGTGCTAAGAAAACTAACTCGAACACATTTTGGGAAATCATAAATAAACTACATAGGTCGGTGAATGAGTTATCATCAAATATTCAAGAACAAGAGTGGGCTAGATTTCTAACCACAAAGTTTACAGAAATAGCAACCCATGACATGTTAGAGGCAAAGATTAAGGAGCAACCTGAGGAAAAGAATACATCTGAAATTATCATACAACGAGTCAGGGACACAAACAACTCAGGAGAGGACAGCAAGCGTCACATAAGAGAAAAAAAGGCCCCAGGTCCTAAGCCAATGGAGGCAAAAAACAAACCTCCGGGAAAAAATGGCACCAACTCCCCAAATGCAAAGACAAGCGAGTCTTCCATGCTAGCCAATGGAGTAATACGCATAATTAAAAAAAGGCAGAGGAGATGACCTAATGGAATCCCACAAGCCATTTTTAAAAATTATCCATTTTTTTAGAGCAAGCATGTATTCAAGCTATACAAAGAAATAGCGCTCCTTAACTGTATTCCACCGAATTGGCAAGGCTCGATATTGACACCAATTTTTAAAGGTGTAAATAGCGCGAACCCATCGAACTACAGGCTAATTGCCCTCCTGGAGGTCGAATCCAAATCTCACGCCACACTCATTTTGGAAGACCTCAAGGAATGGACAGACAACCTCAATCTTATTCCAGTTAATCAGACAGGTTTCAGGCAAGGTATAGGGACAATAGCAAACATCTTAGCCCTATCTTTAATGGCAAACAAAGGCAAACAGAGGAAACAACAACTTTACCTCTGCTTTATAGATTTAAAGGCAGCATTCAACAGTGTTGACCGTCACCTCCTTTGGAAAAAATTGCAAACCTGGAACATTCCCGAAAGGATACTACAGGGAATACTATTATTCTACTCCAATACATGGATAAGAATCAAGATAGGAGACGGCACCAGATTATCAAGAAAGCTGATTACGACAAATGGTCTCAAACAAGGTTGCGTATTGGCGCCGCATCTTTTTAATTTGTTCGTGTCCGACCTTGCACAGAGGCTAGACTGCACTAATTCTCATCCACCGAAACTTGGTAGGCTAGCACTCACGCACCTCTTGTATGCCGACGATGTGGTGTTAATGAGTCTAACAAAGATCGGCCTTCAAAGAGTCTTAAATGAAATGTCAGATTACATCTCAGAGAACAATCTAGAAATAAACATATTAAAAACCAAAACAATGGCGAGTGGAAGTCACTGGAGATGCAAGCAGAACATCTGGCTTAATGGCAATCAATTAGAGGAAGTAAAGAACTACAAATACTTGGGATTTTATGTAGACAATTTACAAAACCACATAGAGCAAAAAAAGTATATGACTCAGAGAACTAGTGTGCTTATATTCGCCTTCAGTCAACTGGCAAAACAGTTGAATGGCCCATCACATAAACCACTACAAGCAGTGATGGCGGCGAAAATTCTTCTCTTTTCATGGCAAGGACGCAGAGTTTTTAAACCAACTAATAGTTTCTACGTATAAAAACGTTTTTCAGGTAGAACGGTCAGCTTCTCCGGCACAGGTTCGTCTTGAATTCGGCCTAACAAATGAAACTATAGGGAGAATGTATGCCACTGTAAAGCTTTGGTACCGGTTGAAACTGAATGCGGCCACATCACCAATCACCAAAGCCCTCTGGACCGAAGTAGACGATGACAGAAAATCACCCTATAATCAATACCTATACAAATCCTTGTCAATAACCTGTACAAATGACTTATGGAACAAAAACCTGCCATACCAGTCCTTCAAACAAGCAATAAATAAAGTAGCAAAAATTCACTCATTACTAATTGATAAAAACATCTTCAGGTTAAGGTGGTATGCTTGGATGGTGATTAACAATTACAAGACACTTGCACCAGCCCATTACTTGAACACGACAATTTCAATTTATCTGAAAAAGCAATTAATGGCAATACAATTTGGAAAATTACCATCAACAGCTGATCAGCCTACTTGGGTGAACAAAGGGCCAAAATCATGTTGACTCTGTGGCTACCACAAAGAAGATTTCATTCATGTAATCTGTATATGCAACAAACTCTACAATGCTTGAGCCACCCTACTCAGACAAACTTTTTAAGTAAGAGCCATCAGGTCCTGCAGAGCCGTAATGATTGCATGTCTAAATCCATCGGACCCACAACTGAACTGTAAATTGATCAAATTCCTCAAAGTTTTTGCACAGGCTCATAAAACTGACCATAAAAAAGCGACCTCAAAGATGATAACGACTGAAGAAGGAAAAGTTTGTTAATAGGACTGAACTCAGAAAAGGGACAATAATTTGGCTAAATAATTATTAAACAATGATATTCTATGAGTTTCTTATTGATGTAAAGTGACTTACTGTCTCTCCTCTTTTTAATGTTTTTAACTTCTATTTTTAATATGTGTTTACATTGTTAAGGTTTTAATTGATCAAACAATAAAAATGTACTTACTTACTTACTTACTTACACTCGTCACAAATGACCACCACCGCTAACCACCACACTACCACCACTGCCACCCAACAATCACCCTAGCCAGCAGCCTATCACAACACCACCGCCATACCACTACCACCTTACTAACACCATCCTACCACCACCACCCTATCCATCACCACTCTAATAACCATCACCCTAACCACCACACCCTACCCTAACCACTACCACTCTATAATAACCAACACCATCACACTAACGTAACCATCACCACCCTATCACCAGCATCTTAACCACTACCACACTAAACACCACCCCACACTCTAACCACCACCAAGACACAAACCATCAACCTAACACCACCTAAACCACCATCTTACCCACCAAACCCACCACCCTCACCACCACTACCATCACTACCACCACAACCACCCTAAACACCACCCTAACCATCACCACCACCCTAACCAGCAACATCAACGCCTAAGCACCATCACCCTAACCACCACCACAATAACCAGCCTACCACCACCCTGCCAAAGCTACTCTGCCTCTTACACCACGACTTACCACCTCCACCCTACCACCACCCAAAGCATCAACATTATCCTGAGAACCACCACCCCTACAACCCACCCTAACCAGCATACCACCACCCTACCACGACGCACATCACCCTAACACCACCATATATATAACGACACTACCCTAACCTCCCCCACTGTCCCTGTCCACCAGGACCCTAACCTCAACCATCATCATCCAAACCACCACCCTACCCTAACCACCCCCACCCTATGCTAACCACCATCACCCTACCTAACTACCACCACTCCACCCCAAGCACTACCTTAACCACTACAACCACCCTACCCTAACCACAACCATACCACCACCCTAACCACTATCTTAACCATCATCACAACCCTAACCACTAACAACACAACAATAACCACCACAATCCTAACCCTCAAATCCTTAACCACCCCACTAACCAGCCTGCAACTGTATGCTAACAAACACCGTCACCTAACCCCCACCACCCTAATACCAGCACCCTAACCACCACTACCACAACCACCCTAACTACTACCAACACATTAATAACCAACCTAATGAGCACCCTAAACACAGCAACTACATAAACCATCCTAACAAGTCTATCACTATCACAAACACCATTGTCCTACCACCACACCACCCTATGACCACCACACTAAACATCACCCTTAACCACTCTAACCATCACCACCACATCAACCCCCACATCATCACCCTAAGTACCACCACCACCCCCCTACACCTACCACCACCATCTTAGTACCCATGGTTTCGGTTTCCTGACTTGTTGCAGTCTGTTATCTCTTCGGATAGGTGAGCAGCCAATGACCCACACACACTTTAGACATCATGGCTTACTGTTAGAAAAGAAAGAACTGATGTGCTATTTAACACAACAGGACAAACATAGTACTTGTAGCAAGCTAAACAGAAGACCATCTACTTATATCTTTCAACTGCTCCTCACTAAGACCTGTCTCAGCCACATTAGTCACCACATCAATTCTAAAAGAATTAGAAGAACAATTTTCCAGATCTATCCCTGCCGTGGCTAGCATGGAACAAAATTTGGCTGAGAATTGATAGCTTGAGAGGGCTTCCCCATCTTTATGGATGAAATGAGCTGCAGAGGTGATGGCTGGGCACAACCATAAATATTGTCTAACTCACACTACAGGACAGTACTGGGAGCACAAGAAGCATAATAATAGCATCCCTTCCTTGTTGATCCGTCTTTGAGTGAGAAAATTTAATGACAGCTTCTTTGGCCTGCATAATTACTTTGTGTAGCTGTAGCACACCTTTATGATCTGATTTGAACTTCCCCATGATCTCATTGACATGAAATGCTCCATAAACGCCACACACAAATGCGGGGCTCTGTGCCTGGTCTAAACCAGTTCTGGACGCACTTGAAACATATATACAGTGCACAACAACCTCCTTTGTAAGTGTAGGCTCTGGCCCCAGACACACACCAGAGGGGCTGAGCCAGTATTGTGGAAGGCAGGCACAGTCCTATTCAGGGTCAGGTGCTACTCCTTCCAAATGCAGATTGGCCTATTCAGCCTAGCGCTGACTCACCCAGCCCCTGTGGAGCCACTGCACTTTCCCAGCCCCTGTCACTCCAGAGCCAGACATGCAATACACAAAAGGAAGGCACAAAGACACATAGCACACAGAAATGCCCACTTCTAAATTAGTGATAATAAATCTGCAAACAACACCACTCAGTGGTTATCACCACTATTCCAAACATACCAAACTTGACCAAGCTACTCCTCTCTGATCAGGAATTACCACTGAAACACATATTAGGGAATCCCCAATGCATTCATATGAGAGGGTAGCCTCACAACAGTGAGAAACCAAAATGGCTGTTTGTCACTACCAGGACATGCCACACAGTTAAGGCACATGTCCTACTTTTCACCTACAGCGCATCCTGCCAATAGCGCTAGCTAGGGCCTACCTTAGGGGTGACTGATATGTAGTAAAAGGGGAGTCACAGGCGTGCAACCACTCTATTTGCCACGTCACAGTGGCAGTGAACTGCGCGTGCAGGCCATGCAATGGCAGAGGCCTGGGACAGGTATGAAAGGGTGGGTGGAGCAAGCACCGCTGCAAGCCCATCAGTAGCATTTAATTTATTGGCCCTGGTTATATGAGATATCACTTTACAAGGGACTGATAGGTAAATATTAAATACGTCAAACAGGTGTAGACCAATCTTACCACGCTTACCATAGAGAGCACACACACTTTAACACTGAACAGCAGTGATAAAGTGCCCAGAGTCATAAAACCACCAATACCATGTCAGAAAAAAGACTAGGAGGAGAGCAAAAAGCTTAGGGATGACCCTGCAAAAAGGGCAGGTCCAACACCCCTCATATGTTTACGCCTCCCCCTTCTTGCCCAAGTAGGGATAAGGTTATCTCTAATGATGCACTCAGCCCGTCCCCATTACTGTAGGTCTTATTTCCATTGACTACCCCTTGGTCCTACAATAGATTACCATGTCATGGAAATACATCTTTTCACTAATGGCTTTTCCAGGTGTACAAAGCTAGTGGTCAAGTTACTCTTGTCTATTTTACATTTCCGTTAGAATTGCAGAACTACTAGCACACAACAATGGATAACTTGAGTTATTGATTTAAAGATACACAGGGGTGGGGCATATGTTTGTAAATCTTGTGTTTATGGAAACCATAGAAGTTACTTAATTATATTGTCGGTTCACTTTCAAAGATAGCCAAATTGTATTGTATTGTATAATATTTGCATTTATATAGGACGTACTACTGCTGACGAGGCTAAGCACATTATTCTCCATTGATCAATTAATATTTCAGTACAATTATGGAATATTCTATATTAAACAATGTTGGTCTTTAAAGATAATATTTAAAATTAACGTTCCTAGTATTGAAGGTAAAGTATTCACATTTTGAGAAAGAGAATGTATGAATTGCCTTATTTCCAATGACATTCCAAAAGGGCCACTAGATTAAATGACCTTTATGTTCCATACTGCGCGGTGTTGATCGCTCTCTCAGTCGCGTCATCCCAGCCCATCGCTTGTCATCTACCATTGTGACCTCACTTCCCTGCATCCCTTGCCCCCACTTGCACTCCCCACTAGCATCCCCTCACCTCTCCCACTCGCTGCATCCCTGCTTCTTGTCTCCCATCCTGTTGCCCACCACCATCAGGGAGCCATTTAATGTAACATTGAGGCCACCGCTTTTCTTGTCACCACTGGCTGACACCATCAGGGAGCAATTTAATGTAACATTGAGGCCATCACTACTTTTGTCACCACTGGCTGACACCATCAGGGAGCCATTTAACTGTAACATTGAGGCTACCGCTACTCTTGTCACCACTGGCTGACACCATCAGGAAGCCATTTAATGTAACATTGAGGCCACCGCTACTCTTGTCACCACAGGCTGACACCATCAGGAAGCCATTTAATGTAACATTGAGGCCACCGCTACTCTTGTCACCACTGGCTGACACCATCAGGAAGCCATTTAATGTAACATTGAGGCCACCGCTACACTTGTCACCACTAGTTGACACCATCAAGAAGCCTTTGAATGCTAGTAGAGGGTAAAGCAGTCTCTTCATCCCGTGACAATATGGGGCTCAGGGGTGCTCACTGTGTCACCTAAATAAAGAACAACTTGTTCCGTGGGACTCACCCAAATTTCCCCATAAGGTCAAAATACATGTCAATGTTTGGTCATGTTATGACATCACGATTTTATTGTAGTTTACAACAGGTGCCAGACAATATATCAATAAAGTACAGACGGCACAATGCTCTTAAGTGCAGGAGTGCAGCAGTATATGCAACATGGGTATATATAATTACACAATTCCAATTTGTCAGTTCAGCATCAATACAATAGATCTCCTCCGGACAAAGAGTCTATCTGATCAAGCACCTCTGATCTGTTTTCAATTAAATTCGTTGGAGTGAACGGGCGCAACACGGTCCATACCTACTTGATTTAGCATAGACAGCGAGGTTTTCTTGACCCACTAGGAGAAAGGATAATAGTTGAAACTGAGTGAGACCTCCATGAAGGCAAGATACAGACAGTCCAGAGATGCTTGGCCAGATGAATTTTGTGTGCCGAGGAGACCGCCTATCATTAATCCGTGGGTCAAAACGTCGAGACTCACGTGAGGATATTCCTTTCACAATCATTTTGTATTCTGGATCAGTATTGTGCTGGTCTGATAAGTTGGAATTGTATATTCGTTGTATATATGTATAATTTTTTAACTGCTGCACTATTGCACTTATGAGCACTGCACCATCTGCACTTTACTGACATATTGCTTAGCAACTGTCCTAAAGAACAATAACATCATGATGTTATAAGATGACCGAACATTGACATGTATTTTGACCTCATGTGGAAATTTGAGGTAGTCCCACAGAACAAGTTGTTCTTTGTTTCGGTATACCCAGTTTCCATTGATTGGCCAGATTGGGGGTTTGGTCCTGTGGTTTTTTGGTCTCGCCTATGCAGCGCGCATGCGCTGCATAGGAGCCCTTTAGCCGTCGTTCAGCTCTTTTTCGAAGCACATACTCGTGCTTGTGGAGGCATACACCTTGCGGGAGCTCGCAGGAGCGCGCCACAAGCACGAGTATGTGCTTCCAAAAAGAGCAGACTGCTCTCCCCAGCGCGCGTTCACCACTCGCGGGTGCACCCCACTTCTCTCTCGCCCGCTGCAGCCTGCACGTCACTCAGCTGGCTCTCAGTTGAACATCTCTTTAAGGTCATGCGCTTTATGAACCAAGACAACAACAATCACGTCGGATGTTTTAAGGTACAGATGCTGCGATTGTCTGTATATCAACGATCAAGTACACCTTATTTATATTCGCACATTGTCTTGTTAGCCTGCCGTCACTGCGTCGCTCATAAATAACCAAACTTGCCTGTGCCATATGACTATTTTGTATTTAGTGAGTTTACATTACATTACATTTTACAGTTTGATTTGTCCTGAGGTCTGAGTTTGAATTTCACAACAGTTAACTTTTGCGGCCGCGGGCCGCGCTTGTGTTTTATTCTTCCTCTTGCCGTCATTTTTGCCTTAGTTCTACACATCCAATTTGCTACTGTTTCTTGACTCCCACTCCCTTTTTATTTTGTGCACTAGTGACAAATGCAATCCAAATGCAACCAAACGAGAAAAACACTTTAATCTTTAGCGCACTTCAGCCTCGCCATTTCTTCTTAGAAAACCAGCATTTTTCCCTTGAGGGATACCTGTGTTAGGTAGGGAATTCGCCTGAACGAAGCCCAACATAGGCAGTCAGTCTGCACGTGTCTCCCAGATGCACACAAAGGGGGTGCTGCATGCCCGACAGCTGCATGGGTGCTTGGAAAATTAAGGGATGAATCGTCATCCCAGGAGGCAGTCCTTGTTTATATTCGGTTTAGCCTGCCAGCTGCCGTTAAGGCAAAATGTGGATTTGAAGCCTGGGATTTAATCTACCTCTTCACTTTACTTCCTGGAAATGGATTGCCAGTATGAACCAGAAGTACGTTTGCTTTAGCGTTATCATTTCATTTTTATTTTTTTGCTCCTGGTCACAGTGAACAATATGTTTTCAACCCTAGTGTGTGTTTGTCAAAACCAGTGCTTTCCTAGTTTTATTTTTAGTTATGAGGAGATTAGGTGAACTTTCCAGAATTACAGGATGGTGCGCAGATGCCAAGTCTCAAACCTGGATCCCAGGTTCTAAAGACGGCTGCTCTCGCCTCTTTGTCACATCCTCTCTCTTGTCAAGCTCTGTCCCATCCTTTGTTCACAACGACTAGATGTGCGCGCCTTTGCACAAGCAGGAAGGCCTCCCACCTTGCCCATCCTCGTGAAACACCTCGCAAAATATTTACAATCAATATACAAGATAAAAACATTTTTAATTATAAATATAGAATTCAGAACTCAAAAGAGAGCACCCTGCCTTCCCATCTAAACAAATAATAACACCCTCCCCCACTCTATATTATAGGCACCCATCAATTTCGCCAGCAACTCTGCCTCAGGAATTTGAATGCTGTCTGCAGAACTATAAGTCCATTTGTGTCTCTTTGAAAGCAGCATTGCTTCATTTACTTGTGCTGATTATTAGGTCTCGCATGCAGGCAGCGTGTGTATGCTGTCGCTTGCCAACGACTACTGTTCCTTAAAAAATGTTTTGTCTGTGTGAATAGTGGGATGGGCTGGGAATGGTCTCTTCACGTGCCCCTGGCTATCACAAGCATGGGCAGCTGCGTCTGCGCAGTAGACGGCATCGAAAGGGAAAGGCCTCCCAGAGGCAGCTTCAGAGAGGGCGCGTTGGCGCCTGCACGAGCTGCTTCAGGAGGGAAGCGAAGTTTGTTGGTGAATTGCCAGGAGCCACAAACTTTGTCTTTTGCAAATCACTCGGGCCGCCTTATTGGATCACTTGGCTCTATGTAGCTGTTGTACATCACAGACCACGATTACACCTTTTAAAGACTCCTGCGTTAAAATGGTCTGCTGGGATGAGCCCCATAGACTGTCTGCACCACTAGTGACCATGGAACTCGTCTTTCCCCGATCGATTAACATATGTTAAAACTGTCACTACATAGTAGCATGCCATCTACATTGAGATCGTGTTTTCTATATTAATGTGCGCAATTTTTATTGGCCTGTTATAAAATGCTATAAGTTGAATCGCCTATTGAATATCAAGTATTACTTCATCCACTTTTAAACATGCAATTTCCCTTTTTGCTTTTTTGGAACGCTGACACTTGTACTGATGCTCCTTTACAGGTGAGAAGTTCGAACAGCTTCACATCTCCCCAAGTAGCTGCAGTGCACATCGCCCTGCAAGCCCCACCAGTTTTCACCTGACATTTCCCCCGCCCACATTTCTTTTGCATCAGGCTTGTATATGTGTGCAGAAGATCCCTATGTCAATGAAAGGCACATACTGCCAGGTGCACAACGTATGAATGGAGGCCCCTTGATTGCACCACTGAACATAGGGGATTAGCACGTGCTGTCTTCTCTGTCCCAAGTCTCTTCTTGTCCACCTTAACACATTCAGGCCCAAAAAGCAAGCTCTCTCCCTCCCACAGACACGAAAGGGCACCCGAAAAAGACAGTGCTTTGGAAATATGCAAATATGCTAGTCTTTGCAACCCCCTTCCTTGTTGCATGTTTGACATGTACACGGTTGAGCTGCTCTTTTAGAGATGATACTGTGCAGGGAACATGGCTGTCAGTGTCTCATTGACTTTGTCATTGTGTTTTAACATGGTGTACAGCTGCGCAGCTGCTGTGCAGCATTGCTGAAATTGACCAAAGAAAAGCTCTGATGTACAGAACCTCCAAATCAGATATGTGGCACAGAAGCAGTGCAGCTGTACCACATGGCTAAATAAAACATTGGCAAAGCCAATAGCTGTGACCAGAACATCCCAAAACGTATTCGATTCATCCAAAACTCCACATCCTAAACCTTAATTGATTCATCCAAAACTCCATATTTCTGTTCTTTCGTTTTCACTACCCAAATTTCATAAATTTCTTTTCTCTTTGATATTTTCCTTGCTCGATTACCCCTCTTTCTTTTCTCTTAAAACCTTATCTTCTTGCTTCCTTCCTCAGTCTCTCCTTCTATCTTGCTACTCATTATTGATTTTCCTTCCTTCGTCTCTCTTTCCTGCACAGCACTGCACAAATGCCACGTGCGGTAGAACAGACAAGGTGAGCAGTACCCAGGCAGCTGTCTCCGGCATATCAGGACACAGCATGGTTTTGCCTCATATTGTAACTTTGAACAACACTTACATACATTTCTATCACTCTCAGACACCGCTCACCCTGCACAATCACCTGCCATTCACTCTGCAGTCACCCTGACATTGCGCTGGCAGTCAGATACTGCTCATCCACCACTCACATAGTGCTGACTCTACACTCACACACCATTGACATACTTCTCACCCTGAACTCAAACCACTCTTCCTGCACTTATACTATTGACATAGCGCTCACCCTATACTCGCACACCTCTTACCTTGAGCAGGGTAACCTCTCTCACCCTGTACACTCACACATTTCTCATTTTGCACTGAATGCACATCAATCACCATACATTGAGGCACTTTCACTCTGCACTCACTTATCAACCTTCATGTATGCACTGCTCACCCTGCACAGAGGGCACTCGTACCATTCTCCCTGCACTCATACACTGCTCCCACACTTCTTAGTTTATTATTAATCCCATAGCCGAAACCTAACGCATTTACCAATGCTTGTTCACTTTCCTGTGTGCTACAATCCGTCCTCTCACTTTTGCTCTCTGTTGGAGGGAGGACCACCGGGGAGTCGGGGGGACTGCTCCGGGGCACCTTCCTACCGCAAAGTTATAGCCGAGCGCCGCTGAGAAGCCTCCTAGGAGAGGTCCTTCTCCTGTGATCGTACTAGGCCCAGTAACACCACCAAACAGGACTCCGTATTAGTTGCTTATCTTGGTTCTTTATCAATGGTAGCACATTCAATATTTACAGTGGGATCGAGTGATCCAGAAAGAGTCTCAATGTCCTTGGAGGGATAGGGTAGCGGGACAGTCTTAGTACCAGCCAGGTACGGGGAGGCTCTGCGCCAGACCTTGCGTGCTGGTCTCAAAGCAGCTCGGACGTGGAGAGCCGCGACGGCGCCTGCAGGGCTCGGGTGGTAGTTCCGCTTGGGTCGAGCCGCGTCACAGTCAGCAGGGCTCCGGAAGTAGGTCCGCTTCGGTCGAGCCGCGACGAGGTCAGCTGGGCTCTGATGGTACGTTCAACAAGGTCGGGCCGCGACAGCGTCAGCAGGGCCCCAAAGGTTCGTGAAGGTCTTTAAACACGGTGGAGCCGCGACGTCGTCAGCAGGGCTCAGAGGGTGGTTTCAGGATGAGTCTTTCTCCGTAGGGTCATCCGCGATCCGATCAGCTGGGCTCTTGACTCCGGGATACAACTGTCATCCAGATATAGGTCTGGAGCCCTTTGATGTCCGGACCCTTGCGCCTGGGGGGGGCGGAGAGGCCGGGTAGGGAGCGGCCAGACACCCAGCAGGAGAGGCGCCAGGCCCCAGAGAGCTGTGGGGCGATCGCACCTAGGTGTGGAAGGACGGTTGGGGGTCCAATCGATACTGCCCTCCGCCGGGAGTGGGAAGGGTTCACGTGGTATCCCCCGGGCCAGGAGTTGGCGCCTCGATGTCGGGCCTCGCTGGGACCGAGGCCGGGTGGAGCGGGGTCACGTAGGTGGTTACGTAGAGTCACGTACAATCCAAAATTGAGGAGCCCTGAGGTGCATGGGTCCTCGTGCGGCCTAGCGAGGGGGAACAGGACCACGCCACGAGGCCGGCTCCAACACGCGTCCCCCCCAGCTGAAGGCAGGGAGAGTCACCCATCTCCTTGGGGGTTCTCCTCGCCGAGGCGGAAGAATCTGGACAGGCCGTCAGCATTGGCGTGGTCGTTGCCGGGCCGGTGCTCCACGGTGAAGTCCATCCCTTGCAGCGAGATGGACCATCGCAACAGCTTGGGGTTCTCGCCCCGCATTTGCATTAGCCACCGCAAGGGCCGGTGGTCAGTTTGGACTCTGAAGTGGGTGCCGAAAAGGTAGGGCCGGAGCTTCTTGAGAGCCCATACCACAGCGAAGGCTTCCCGCTCGATGGTGCTCCACCTCTGTTCCCGTGGCAGCAGTCGGCGGCTGATAAAGGCCACAGGTCGGTCGAGGCCCTCGGCGTCCATCTAGGAGAGGACCGCCCCGACCCCGTACTCCGATGCATCGGTCTGAACCACAAATTCCTTGCTGTAGTCAGGGGCCTGTAGCACAGGGGCAGCACACATGGCCGCCTTGAGGGCTTCAAAAGCGGACTGACAGCGGGGCGTCCAGTGCACCGCCTTGGGCTGTTTCTTGGAAGTGAGCTCCGTAAGGGGCCCCACAATGCTGCCATAATCCTTAATAAATCGCCGGTAGTAGCCTGTGAGGCCCAAGAAGGCCCGGACAGCGGTTTGGGTTGCGGGGGGCTCCCACGCCTGGATGGCATCGACCTTTAACTGGAGGGGCGCCACCTGGCCACTCCCCACCTGGTGGCCCAGATAGGTCACAGATCCTTGACCGATCTGGCATTTGCTGGCCTTAATTGTGAGCCCGGCCCTTTGGAGAGCGGCCAGGACTTCTCCGAGGTGTCCTAGGTGCGCGGCCCAGTGGTTGCTGAAGACGGCAATGTCGTCGAGGTAGGCCGCGCTGAAAGCTTCTAGCCCGGCCAGGATCTTGTTCACCAGCCTCTGGAAGGTCGCTGGGGCGTTCTTCATACCGAAGGGCATCACCCGAAAGTGGTAGTGCCCATCGGGGGTGGAAAAGGCGGATCGTTCCTGGGCGCCGGGAGTGAGCTTGATCTGCCAGTACCCAGCGGTGAGATAAAAGGTGCTTAGGTAGCGGGCGGCCCCTAAGCGATCGATCAGCTCGTCTGCCCGTGGCAGGGGGTGGGCATCGGTGTTGGTGACGGCGTTCAGGCCCCGGTAGTCTACACAAAATCTGAGTTCCGGGGGGGGGGTGCCGGGGGCGGCGGCCTTCGGCACCAAGACCACCGGGCTGGCCCACGGGCTGTCTGATGGCTCGATGACTCCGAGGGCGAGCATCTTGGAGACCTCGGTCTGTATGCAGGCTCGGACTCGGTCGGGTACTCTGTAGGCGCGGTGCCGCACAGGGGGGCTGTCCCCGGTGTCCACGTCGTGGACGCACCAGGGGGTCACCCCGGGCGTGAGAGAGAAGAGGGCAGCGAAGGGTTGCAGCAGCTTCTGGCAGTCATGGCGCTGTTCGGGGGTCAGGGTGGCGGAGAGGTGGACGCCCTCCAAGGAGCCGTCTTGGCCCGAGGACCCCAGGAGGTCTGGTAGGGGCTCGGAGTCGCTTTCGCCCCCATCGTCGGTAGCCAGCAGCAGGCTTAGTTCAGGTCGGGCAAAGTGGGGCTTGAGCCGGTTGGCGTGTAGGACCCGGAGGGGGTTCCTCGGGGACTCCATGTCGACCAGGTAGGTGACGGGGCTCTTCCTCTCAACCACCTTGAAGGGCCCGGTCCACTTGTCCTGCAGGGTGCAGGGGTCCACGGGTGACATGACCCAGACTTGCTGGCCCGGCTCGAACTCGATGGCCGAGGCATTTTCGTCATACCAGCGTTTCATGTCTTCTTGGCTGGCTTCGAGGTTGGCTTCTGCCAGGGCCCGGAACTTCCGAGTCTGGTTCCGCAGGGTCAGGAGGTACCGGTAGACGTCGGGGGGGGGCATCTTGGACGTTCGCCTCCCAGCCCTCCTTGACCAGGCTGAGGGGCCCTCGGACGGGGTGCCCATACAACAGTTCGAAGGGGCTGAAGCCCAGGGATTTCTGTGGTACCTCTCGATAGGCGAACAGGAGGCAGGGCAGCAGGACGTCCCATCTCCTCCTCAGGGGCTCTTCCAGGCCCTTGATCATCCCCTTCAGGGTTCAGTTGAACCGCTCGACCAGTCCGTTCCCCTGGGGGTGGTAAGGGGTGGTGAATTTGTAGGTGACCCCACATTGTTGCCAGAGGGATCTCATGTACTTTGAAATAAAGTTCGTACCCCTGTCGCTCACCACTTCTCGGGGGAACCCCACCCTGGAGAAGATGCCCATCAGGGCCCGGCCCACCACTGGAGCTGTCACAGTGCGGAGTGGGATGGCCTCGGGGTATCGGGTGGCGTGGTCGACCAGTACCAGGATGAAGCGGTGTCCCAGGGCGGTTCGGGGGTCGAGGGGCCCCACGATGTCGATCCCTACTCGTTCGAACGGGGTGTGGACGGCTGGAAATGGTTGGAGGGGGGCCTTAACTCGACCCCCAGTCTTTCCGCTAGCCTGGCAGGTCTGGCAG